>NC_137106.1:12094099-12694099 GCF_949357685.1 Gobio gobio
TGGAAGAGCCGGGATATTTTTTAAATATAACTCCTATTGTGTTTTGCTGAAAGAAGAATGTCATACACACCTAGGATGACTTGAGGGTGAGTAAATCATGGGCTAATTTTAATTTTTGGGTGAACTAACCCTTTAACATGATATCACATTGTCAGATTTGTTTTGGATAACTGGCAACGAGTGACTTGCATCAACCTTGACAAGTTGGCTGATTATCCCACGTCCCATCGGCTTGACATACTGATTCCATAGTTTCCGTGTCAGGGTACCGGATCTGAAATCCCTCATGGCAGCTAATAATGAGGCTGTCGCCAGGCCTGTAAGTCTTATTTGTGACATCAGCATCCTCGATGAATGGAGGAAGACAATCTGTGAAAGATAGAGTCGCTAAATGAATAAACGCTGCAACAATTTTCATACAATTACAGATGAAAAAGTACAAATTATTCATGAGTTACAAAACGGAGCTATTTCAATTTGAGTAGCCCCACCTTCTGAAAGGCACACTGGTTTAAGGCTTGGTTTCCAGCCTACCGATCCATTGTGGAAGCGCATGCAGATAATCTTGGCCGGCCCCTTTAAGCTGTAACCATCCACACAAGAGAACCTCGCCACCGAGTTTTCGAAGAACACACCGGTGTTTGGGGTTCTGGTTCCGTGCTGAGGAAAACCGGGATCCTTGCAGAACTGCTCCACTGAATGTGCACAGAGAAGAACCAGAATCATGCATTTAAAGCAAAGAAGACATCTTATGATTGTGCCGAGATCAGTGTTGGATCCTAATGTCTGTAATTCGGTCGTTTTATGTTCCATATCAAGCTTTATATACTCTTATATCTGCTATTAAAGTATTTTGTACAATACTACTTGTACCAAATAATTGTTATGCCTCCCACCAGCCACAGAATAAAAAATAAAAAAGGCAATTGCGACTTTTTATCTTTGAAAAGTTTATCACAATTTTGACTTTATAACCCATAATTGTGATTTTATATCACGTAGTTCTGACTTTATAACTCACAATTGTGTGTTTATATAATGCAATTCTGATTGAAACGCAATTGTGAGTTTATATCATGTTCAGTAATTCTGTCTTTATAACAATTGTGAGTTTACATCATGAAATTCTGACTTTAAACTCAATTATGAGTTTATATTGCGTAATTCTGACTAAAACAATTGTGAGTTTATATAGCATAATTCTGACTTTAAACTCAATTATGAATTTATATCATGTAATTCTGACTTTATAACACACAATTGTCAGTTTATGTCGTAATTCTGACTTTATAACTCGCAATTGTGAGTTTATATCATGTAATTCTTACTTTATAACACACAATTGTCAGTTTATGTCATTTAATTCTGACTTTATAACACGCAATTGTGAGTTTATATAATGTACAGTATTTCTGACTTTATAACACGCAATTGTGAGTTTATATAATGTACAGTATTTCTGACTTTATAACACACAATTGTCAGTTTATATCATGTAATTCTGACTTTATAACACAATTGTCAGTTTATATCATGTAATTCTGACTTTTTAACTCGCAATTGTGTTTTTATCGCATAATTCTGACTTTATAACAATTGTCAGTTTATATCATGTAATTCTGACTTTATAACACACAATTGTCAGTTTATGTCGTAATTCTGACTTTATAACTCGCAATTGTGAGTTTATATCATGTAATTCTTACTTTATAACACACAATTGTCAGTTTATGTCATTTAATTCTGACTTTATAACACGCAATTGTGAGTTTATATAATGTACAGTAATTCTGACTTTATAACACACAATTGTCAGTTTATATCATGTAATTCTGACTTTTTAACTCGCAATTGTGTTTTTATCGCATAATTCTGACTTTATAACAATTGTCAGTTTATATCATGTAATTCTGACTTTATAACACACAATTGTCAGTTTATATCATGTAATTCTGACTTTTTAACTCGCAATTGTGTTTTTATCGCATAATTCTGACTTTATAACAATTGTCAGTTTATATCATGTAATTCTGACTATTTAACACAATTGTGAGTTTATATCATGTAATTCTAACTGTATAACACACAATTTTGAGTTTATATCATGTAATTCTGACTTTATAACACACAATTGTGAGTTTATATCATGTAATTCTGACTTTATAACACACAATTGTGAGTTTATATCATGTAATTCTGACTATATAACACGCAATTGTGAGTTTATATCATGTAATTCTGACTTTATAACACACAATTGTGAGTTTATATCATGTAATTCTGACTATATAACACGCAAGAGTGAGTTTATATCATGTAATTCTGACTTTATAACACACAATTGTGAGTTTATATTGCGTAATTCTGACTTTAAACAATGATGAGTTTGTCAAGTTATTCTGACTTTATCACTCGCAATTATGAGTTTATATCATGTAATTCTGACTTTATAACTATTGTCAGTTTATATCATGTAATTCTGACTTCATAACAATTGTCAGTTTATATCATGTAATTCTGACTTTATAACACAATTGTGAGTTTATATCGCATAATTCTGACTTTAAACGTAATTATATCACAGTTTATCATGTAATTTTGACTTTATATCTCGCAATTGCAAGTTTATATCAAATATTCCAGTTTCATCATTTAACATGCTTTATGATCACAAATGAAATCAAGATGGAAATTCTCTCTTTCCGGATCTATCTTTTCTTAAAATTGTTATTTTCCTTTATATTTTAAATACGGTCTTACAACAACTTCTATCACCTCAGGAGGGTGTTGAGCGCATGATAGTGAGCTCATTTCTGCTGGGTGAAAAACTGTTAGTGTTACAACTCAGCCCTTGTTACAACACTCCCCTGTAGTCTCTCCAGCACAGCAATATTTCATTTCCTTCTGCATGGGAAAACACTTTTCTGCTGAGATGTTTGTTTCACTCAATGTTACATGTGTCGCCTTCATAAAATGTTGTTCTAACCAGGAGGCGCTATAGGTTTGGAATTTTATGAGTGTGTTTTTTGCTTGTTTTGAATGTTCTGCTTTGTCATGAGTCATGACCAAAGGTTATTCAATATAAAACAGGCAGCTGGAAAGCAGCATCGTCATGGCATCGAGTGACTGTTATGGCATAACAGAAAACAGAATGGGCTTTTGCCAATTTCAGCGTGTCCCATTACACAAGCTTCCACAGCCCTTACGAAAAATAACCATGGTTTTATTATAGTAAAAGTGTAACCATGGTTTTTTGGCTTATTGATTACCATTTATATAACCACAGTTTTACCACAAATACCATGGTTAAACTATGGTTAGAGTAGCAAAACCATGGTTAATTTGTGGTTACAATGGTTTAACTACAATAACCATGTTTTTTGGGGGGTTTTATTTGTAGTAAAACCATGGTTCATTTTCGTAAGGGAGGGGAGGTCCTGCATCCTCATCATATTCCCAAATCCTTATCATTTAAACAATCGTAGCCTTTATGCAGATCTCTTACCTACTGTGTTAACCGGGAAGGCGGTGACCAGAAAAGGAAGGAGGAGGAGGATGATCGAGAGAATAATCTGGCCGTTGACAGGATGTCCAAACGCAGATTTCTTGCCTTCTTTATCACCATGATGAAACATCTTTCATTGGATACAATTCATCGGGTCACAATGCTCTGAAACGATGAACGACAAAAAGCTAGGTAAAGCGTGAAAATGTTAGGATTGCATCATGGATTTTCAGCCCTGCAGAATCTCCTCGCCGACGCGCAGAACATGATGACCAGTAAATCCCCATATCAATTTGTAAATACCAAAATAGTCTTTTCGGCATCGCGTGTATGGCATATCCGGCACCCATTATTATGCATTATTCAGAAGTCTTCGGCAGACCAGAAGAAGGCTCGCGCAACATAACGATGCTGTTTAAATGATCGAGATGATGATGAAAAATGCGTCATACGCGTCACTAGTCTACCTTACCCGGTTGAAAGCCAAGGTCTAATGACGCCACTGCTGTTTTAAAAATAGTGCTCGCTGCTACTGGTTTTCTGGTCATACACATTATTATTATTTTTTCTTCTGTCACCTACCCACTGATGTAGGCCTAGTGCATTGGAAATCAGTTTTGTCCGAGTTTCTCTCTCCCTCAGCAGATATTCGAGCTGATCCAGCTGATGATATTCAATGGAATGGCCTAATGATGTTGCTTCTGCTGTATAGGCTGGATCTTTTCTTCACTGGAAAGTTATCCAGCCTCTCGTGGTACAAGTAGGTTATCTCGTGATGAATCATTATAGTCTACAGCAGGTCAAAGTACCACGGAGTAGCAAAATGAGTAACAGGGAAGCAAGGTTTAAAATAGAGGAGTAACTGGAAAAAGAAAGGGTATGGTAAGTGTTAAAGGGTAACACTTTAGAATAATGGTCCGTCATTAATAAGTATGCAGGAAGTAATGCAGGACTAATGAGTAGTTCTGCAATAAGACTTCAGCTAATACTAGAAATACGGTAACACTTACATGTACATATATTAATAAGCAGTTATAACGCATTAATAAAAATAGTGACTTTAAAGGGATAACCCAAAAAGGAAAATTCTGTCATCATTTACTCACCCTCAAGTGTTTTCCAAACCTGTATGAGTTTCTTTGTTCTGCTGAACACAAAAGAAGATATTTAGAAGAGTGTTTGTAACGAAGCAGAGAGAGCAACTATTGACTGCCATAGTAGGGAAAAAAATACTATGGTAGTCAATGGTTGCTCTCTCTGCTTTGCTACACGCATTCTTCAAAATATCTTCTTTTGTGTTCAGCACAAAGAAACTCATACAGGTTTGGAACAACTTGAGGGTGAGTAAATGATGACAGCATTTTCATTTTTGGGTGAACTATCCCTTTAACGCAATGCCTGCCAAATAGTGAACCATTTTTAACTCACATGTTATAAATACTTAATAAATGTATTTATTCACACTTATTTAACTCAATACCTGATTCCTGAAGTGTAGGTTTCCACTTTATGACTTCATTAAGGTTCACTTTCACAGGTTATAAATGTTTGTAACTCATTAATAAATGGTTCGCAAGTGTCCAACCTGCATTAATGTTCGCAATTAACTAATATTGGAATTAAAATATTCATTATTAATATCTCATCAAGTTATCGCAGCCATATCAACCTGTAGCCCAAGACTGGTTTCCCACTGAAGCTAAGCAGGGCTGATCTTGGTCAGTACCTGGATGGGAGCCCAACTGAAAACTAGGTTGCTGGTAGAGGTGTTAGTGAGGCCAGCAGGGGGCGCTCACACTGTGGTCTGTGTGGGTCCTAACGCCCCTGTATAGTGATGGGGACACTATACTGTAACAAGCACTGTCCTTCGGATGAGACGTTAAACCGAGGTCCTGACTCTCTGTGGTCATTTGAAATCCCAGGATGTCCTTCGACAAAGAGTAGGGGTGTAACCCCGGCATCCTGGCCAAATTTGCCCATTGGCCCCTGTCCATCATGGCCTCCTAATCATCCCCATATACCGATTGACTTCATCACTCTGTCTCCTCTCCACCAATCAGCTGGTGTGTGGTGGGCGTTCTGCCGCAATATGGCTGCCGTCGGATCATCCAGGTGGATGCTGCACATTGGTGGTGCTTGAGGAGATTCCCCCTTCTATGTAAAGTGCCTAGAAAAGCGCTATATAAATGTAACAAATTATTATTATTTTATCGTTGTGCTCGTTTATTTATTTTTTTAAAATACAGTTTGATAATTTCATCTTGATAAACAAGAAATCAGTTTTTATATACTGCTGTGGCTAGGCATCATGAGCTTTTTGTGGAATATCATGGGTAAGACAGTAACCTCTGGTAAGGAACATTTTAAGAAAAGTGGCAGTCATGAGATATTAATGAGAAAACCACAAATACAACACCCTTCATTCTCACTATGATAGTCTATTTTTGCTGCATCATGATCAGGAATCTGGTATTGAGTTAAATAAGTGTGAATTAATACATTTATTAAGCATTTATAACATGTGAGTTAAACATGGCTCACTATTTGGCAGGCATTGCGTTAAAGTCACTCTTTTTATTCATGCCGTTATAACTGCTTATCAACGATTTATAATGCATTTGTAAACGAGTTATTAGTCATCAACAAACACCTTTATAAACCCTTTACAAAGGGAACCTTAATGTTGAGTGTTAACGAAATACTAGAAACAAGCGTAACAAATCATATCATACAAGTATAAGTAATATCAAATTTAGGATATAGCTCCATCCTTGTTAAGTAAGACGTATCTGAGATGTATATAGTCATCTTTTTTACTCAGAATAAAGTTATGAAATGCATCACTAATTACTCAAGTGTTACACCCTATGCAGGAACTACTTGTGATCTGGACCATTATTTTAAAGTGGAAAAACATATTTTTTCACTTTAAAATAATGGTCCAGATCACTAGTAGTTACTATATAGTGACTAGGTAACACTTGAGTAATTAGTGATGCATTTAATGACCACTTTGAGAATAAAAAATGCAATTGCTCACATCTCAGACACGTTAATGTTGTGATTAGTAATTCATCATTAATTCTTTATAATTTGTCATAGTTACCTATTAGTTCCTATAGTGATGCCAATCTCCTTCAGTAATTATTGATTAGCTAATAAGGAACTATCTTAGTCCTAAATCGGTATTACTTACTGATTATTTAAGGTTGTTTCTATATTAGTTAGTAGTAGCTGAAGTGTTAATGTAGTACTATTCATTAGTGCTGCATTGCTTCCTGCATTGTTACTTAATGACGGACCCTTATTCTAAAGTGTTACCGAAAAAAAGCATCTGATCTGACCTCCAGGTTTAAAAAGACACGAGTGTTTGAAGTGATATATTATATTTATACAAGTAAATAGGCTTATTGCTTTTAACAGAGACACTGATCAGGCGTAACATTATGACCACTTTCCTAATATTGTGTTTGTCCCCCTTTTGAAAGAAAGCATTATTCATCAGACCATGCCACCTTCTTCCATTGCTCCATGGTCCAGTTCTGATGCTCACGTGTCCGCTGTTGGTGATTGAGAGGGGTCAGAATGGGCACCCTGACTGGTCTGTGGCTAGGCAGCCACATATGCAACAAACTGCGATGCACTGTGTATTCTGACACAGAACCAGCATTAATTTGAGCTACAGTAGCTCGTCTGTTTGATCGGACCACATGGGCCAGCCTTCGCTCCCCACGTAAATCAATGAGCCTTGGCCACCCATGACCCTGTCGCCGGTTCACCACTGTTCCTTCCTTGGAGCACTTTTGATAGATACTGACCACTGCAGACCGGGAACACCCCACAAGAGCGTCAGTTTTGGAGATGCTTTGACTCAATCGTCTAGCCATCACAATTTGGCCCTTGTCAAACTCACTCAAATCCTTACGCTTGCCCATTTTTCTTGCTTCTAACATATCAACTTTGAGGACAAAATGTTCACTTGCTGCCTAATATATCCCACACACTAACAGGTGCGGTGATGAAGAGATAATCAGTGTTATTCACTTCACTTGTTATGCCTGATCGGTGTATATTTTGTTAATTTCAGAACGGAACATTGACAAATATGAACTGTTATTATTTATTAGCGGATTATAGAATATCACAAATAGGCTGAATCTAAAAAGCATTCAGAGATGTTTTTATCTTATGCATTCAAGGTAAAACGTGTAATTGTCATTCAAATTCAATAAATAGTTAGCTGACAAATAGGTGAACAAAGCTTGACCAATGAATATGCATGACTCACATGTAAGTTTAGGCTGAAGCAATTCATTTTATTCAGAAATCATTTTGTCATATATCATAAAGAACAAAGGGCGAAATTAGTGTTTTGCAAATTACTTAGCAAATTGTATTTTATTTTAAACATCAAAACAACTTTTAAAAAAAATACAATAACAGAAAAAAAACACTATGAATGTAACTTCCTGTAAGTCAAGTCGTCTTTATATAGCGCTTTACACAATGCAGATTGTTTCAAAGCAACTTTACAGGGATAACAGGAAAATGATCCAATGATGCAAACTTTTCAGCAGCTCTACAAGAAAACAGTGTCATTGTTCAGTCAGTTCAGGGTTGATTCCGTTCTGTTGTTTATCATCTATTACTAAATTAGTTCATTTCACCAATAAAGCAGTTCTGCAGAAAACAGTGATGTCATCGTCCTGCTTTGTTCAGTTCTCATCCAATAGTGTCAGTGCAGTCAAATCAATAATAATGTTGAATATTAAATGCCCCCAACTAAGCAAGCCAGAGGGCATTGGGAGAAACCAAGCTCAGTCAGGGACCAGTCCTCCTCTGGCAATGACCGAACATGGTTTGATTATGATTTAGGCTGCATTAGTCAGAAATCAGACTGTGGATCACATTCAAATATCCAGTTCCTTTTGGTTAAAGATCGGATTCATCATGCCAGTATGGAGTCGAAGCAGCATTAGAGTGGCATATATTTTCAAATGATCTTTATGGCATGCTAAGTCAATCATGTTTAAAGGGTAGACGAGAATCTTAGCGTTACTGCCAGGTCAATTATAAAAACCACATTGTTCAAGAACAATTTTAAAGCTTCGCGTTTTGAAATGTATATTTAACATAACATTTCTGTTTTAGATAGGGACATCTTCACTGTCATTCAAAAGTTAAATCCTTGAGAGAACGTAGTCACAAAGAAACGGATACACAAAGAGAAATTACCATCAACAGGAAAACATGGTTAGTTCACTTGTTTACGCGTCATTGACACATTCGACATACTCTGGTGGATTGCATTCCTTTACATTTGCTTTACGACTGCGCAAATAATGCACAAGAACTAACAGAGCAATAAGAGCAACTACTAGGAATATTATTATGCCAACATATTCTCCTGGGGTCGTCAGGGCCCCCCGTGCTATATAATTAGGGGACGGTGTTGTGATTACTTGACCGCTAAATAGACTAGGATTGAGAGTGCATTCACTTTCATTAACGAGGTGGAAGGGCTTATAGCAAGCACATCTATAACCTCCTATCGTGTTTTCACACTTGTGAGCGCAGTCATGATTTGATTCACATTCATCAATATCTTCGCAGGTTTGCTCGCTTCTAACAAAGCCATCCGGGCACCAACACGCCGACCCGCCTCTCATACAGAGCGCAGCACAAACTGTTGTTGCGCAATAGAAGTCACAGCGGCGCGGATCCCGTGCGTTAGGACGGAATCGCTCATGGCACGAACACCTGTATCCGGTTTGTATAGGGGTGCATTTATGTTCACAGGGCGCAAACATACATCGCGCATTATCCAGGACGACCACATTTCCTTTGCAAAGGTCCCCCAGAGGGTCCTCGCACAAAAACCCATCCAGTTTGTCCGTGCACGGTCTCGCCGTCAATCTTCTGTCGCCGGAGACGGACACGCAGAGCGGAACGCACGGTGTTTCTGCGCTCTCCCAGTTCGTGAATTCCGTGGTCATTTCCCTTTCGCGTAACGCACTCGTATTACTTGAGCACGGGTCCTTTGGGAGGTGTTGTCCTATCCAAAAGTGTCCGATCATGTTATCAAGAAGAAAGCCGACAACTGTATCAGATGCGTTCGGCTGGATAGATAATTGACCGCCGCGTTCTCTGCAATTCTCTTGAGCCGTTTGAAAGTCCGCCGGTATTTGGTAGATGTTTGCGCAATGTTTTAGATTACTTGAGCAAGCACAGCTATTCACCAAACCAGCACAAGACGAAATTAACATGATGACCAAAATCGTTTGTCCATAAGAATCCATCCTATATTGATTTCTAGAGGCAAAGCAACTTGAGCTGCATGAGGATATATGGCGTTCAAAGCTTTGAACATTTCCTAACTTTTGAAAACCTACTCCAGAGATAGGCTAAAGATAAACATAGGAAGGAAACCCCGCCTGAGAGAGAGCCAAGAAATACTCTGTGCATGTAGGAATGTGATGCACGTAGCGTGTAGGCCTACTTTCTGAGAAATGCAACGAACTTGAAAATTACGCATGAATAATTGAGGTCCCACGAGAACGTGATTCACGTTAACGGTTCGTTAAATCAGTCAGTCAGCCTAATTCACTTCCTCACGTAGGCTACTCTTTCGAAGACAATTCATTAAAAAAGTCGCAGGGCTATTCAATTCTGTTCCTGAAGTGCCGTCGAATTAAACAAACCAGAACCAGCTAGAATAAACTGTTTTTAAAATGGAAAGAGTTCAAGTACAGTTAAATGTAGCCTATATTTCAAGAATTAAATTTGAAGGGATAGTTCACTCAAAAATGAAAATTATCCCATGATTTACTCACCCTCAAGTCATGTTGACTTTCTTCTTTCAGGCTAATACAATCGGAGTTATATGTAAAAAAATGTCCTGACTAATCTTTATAATGGTAGTCCAAATTTTGAAGCCCAAAATGGCTTGAGGGTGAGTAAATCAAGGGCTAATTTTCATTTTTGGGTGAACTATCCCTTTGAAGCGCAATAATATATGAATAGTAAACTATAGCCTATATCCTTTTATGTTCACTTAAAGAAAACATACGAGTATACTTGGAGTATTAAACTACTAATAGTTTACTGAGATTATAATTTAAAGTGTACTTTCAAAGAATGTCAAAAAAATTTGCTACAATTTGACTATAAACTATCAGTACCTAAGGTCACTTGTACAAGCAGTACAAATGAAAATCAAAGTTGTAAATTAGTTGTGTACTTAAAGTTTAGGCCTACTACTGTTGCACTTAAAGTATGCTTAAAATTATACTTTTATACACTAAAAAGTGTGCCAATTTAGTCCCAAGTACTATTAAAACAGTCCACTTACAAGTATACTTACATTGATATTAGTATGCATACATAAAGTATTTAAAAATATACTTGAACTTTACTTAAGTATACTTATAAATTCAACTTGAAGTAAACTTTTGTGTCAATGAGAACAAATATTTATATAACTGAAAACAGATGAAGCTTTATTTGTTCTACTAGGCATTTTTTACAACAATATCGAGACATTGTGTACATAAAAACAACAACATCAACAAAGTAATCACATGAATGATATATTTACGTTTGATTTTTGTAAACAAGTCTAAGGCTTGGGTTTATTTTTTGAAAGTTGATTTCTCTATGTACATACCATCTACAAAACCATTGTCATTCCATTGCCAGAAAGAAATAAAGTTAATTAGAGGGTTAGTTCACCCAAAAATGAAAATTCTGTCATTTATTATACCCTCATTTCGTTCGACACCCGTCAGACCTCCGTTCATCTTCGGAACACAAATGAAGATATTTTAGTTGAAATCTGATGGCTCTGAAAGGCCTCCATTGGCACAATGCACGGTTCACTCTCAAGACCCTTAAAAGGTACTAAAGACGTCGTTACAAAGTCCATCTCACTACAGTGGTTCTAAAATAACTTAATGAATCGGCGAGAATAGTTTTTGTGCGCAAAAAACCCCTAAATAACGACTTACATAGTGATGACGATTTCAAAACACGGCCTCATGAAGCTTCGAAGCGTTATGAATCAGTGAGTCGAATCATGAATCGGATCGCGTGTCAAACCGCCAAACTGCTGAAATTTGGCGATTCAAACTCCTCATTCGACTCACTGATTCATAACGCTTCGAAGCTTCATGAGGCCGTGTTTTGAAATCGTCATCACTATGTAAGTCGTTATTTAGGTTTTTTTGCGCAAAAAAACTATTCTCGCCGATTCATAAAGTTATTTTAGAACTACTGTAGTGAGATGGACTTTGTAACGACGTCTTTAGTACCTTTTAAGGGTCTTGAGAGTGAACCGTGCCATTGAGCCAATGGAGGCCTTTCAGCCATCAGATTTCAACTAAAATATCTTAATTTGTGTTCCGAAGATGAACGGAGGTCTTACAGGTGTCGAACGACATGAGGGTAAGTAATTAATGACAGAATTTTCATTTTTGGGTGAACTAACCCTTTAACTGAAAATACGTTGCTCTTTTGTGACATGTTCAATCTGTGTCACAATGTGTCCTGTGCAATTAAATATTCTATTATAGGCTCTTCATCAAACAAAACAGTTAATAAAACAGAAAACATGTAAAAGACAGAAATTCATTATTTAATACGGCAAATGGTTAAACAAAACGTCACAACATATATAAACATATACAACTTTCCCCTGACAGAAAAAGAGTTCAACAATTGTTAAAGTATACCTTCATTGACCCTCACCTTAAGGTATTCTGTGTGTTTTTATTATGCTCACTTTTTAATCCAACATCTTGAGGGGAAAATATGACAATTCTGGAATTCCAGTATGAAGGACATAATTCACAAAAATGATTTCTAAAAGTTTTGAACTGGTGTTTGAAACAAACATTAGACAACAGGTATTTGTGTCAAAACTTTCTAGATAACGTCTCCTCTGTTAAAGAGATAGTTAAAGGGATACTCACCCTCAAGTTGTTCCTTCACCCATTTCTCGACAACCATTGACTTCCATAGTAGGGAAAAAATACTATGGAAGTCACTGGGTGCCAGTGACTGGTAACCGACATTCTTCAAAATATTTTATTTTGTGTACAGCAGTGGAAAGAAACTCTTATGAGTTATGAGTGAATGATGACAGAATTTTAATTTTAGGGTGAACTATCTCTTTAAATATGATGCTGCTGGCAGATAATAAGCATCCGCCCTTGGAATTGCTACTGTACATTTAATTATTCAGTTGAATGTTTGTTTGTTTTCGTTCTTTGTCCAATCCAGATGAAACCCAGCAGTAGTTGTCAGCGGTGGCATTTTTCATAGTTGCTTTTCTTGAACGTTTCCGTCGGTAGATAACAACGCCTGAAATGAGCACGAGCGCAACCAATGGAATAACTGAAGCTAAGACGCACACCAACATCCAAGAACTACCGAGGAAACGTTCTTGGCGTTTAGTGGAGTCCACTTTAGTGTTTGTCCTGTTAAGAGGAGGGGGGTTGATTGTTGTCGATTCAAAACTGACAGGTGACTGACTCAATTTAGTGACAAACGCTTCTCTGTGATCTGGAGATGGAGTGGTTTGTGGTTTATCAGTGGGACCCGGGACACAGCTGATGCCATTTTTAGCCAACATGAAGTTTTCCCTGCAGGAACATTTGAAACTACCTACAGTATTGAGGCAGATGTCTTCACATGGTTTACCAAGACATTCATTTACATCTATACACGTCCCTTTATCGTCTGATGTTGAAATGTAACCTGTGCGGCAGTAACAAGAGAATGAACCATGCGAATTGAGACAGCCCTGGTGACATCTGAATTCAGTGCATTCGTCCACGTCTTCACATTTGCCAGCAACAAGCCTGAAACCTGGGTTACACTCACACAAATAGCTTCCCGGCGTGTTGACACACATGTGCTCACCGCAGACAGGTTGATGACATTCATCGATATCAGCGCATTTGATGTAGTCTTCAGCCAACTGAAATCCCTCCGCGCATGCGCATGAAAACCCAGTAGCTGTCGGTACACACTCAAATTCGCAAGGTGAATTTTCGCAGTTGTTTCTGAGAGCACAACTAACCCGATCATCCTTCAGATAATAACCGTCCCGACACCCACAAAGAACTTCTCCAGCAGTCTCTGAGCAAAGGTGATCACAGCCTCCGTTTTTACGTTCGCAACTTCTTTTATCTCGTGCGCAAAAACGCTTTGAATTCGTCCAGCCAAAAATACCGTCTTTGTTGTCACAAACTGGAAAAGAAAATTCTGCGTCCTCCGACCCGTCGCACAGTATTTCAGCCCATGTCCCGTGTGGTAACATAGCCAACTTTTCATTTTGAGTTTGCGGCTTTTGTAAAAACGGAAGGTTGTATTTGACAACACCTGGTTCTTCCATCACTATGGGTTTGCACATGCCTTTGGAAAGAAATTTACACATATAAAACGCTCTGTCTCTACACGAGCCATCTGTCCACTTGAGACCATCAGCCAGCGAAGTCGACACGCACCTTTTTTCGGTGCACGTGCTCAGCGGTTTCTTTTTCCATTTGGAAAATTTGGACTCCTTTGGATCTGACGTCCATCTGAAGCCGTGCAACTCCTCATTGAAGTCGGTGCAGTTTTTTTTCAGCAACTCAAGTCCGATCCAAAGTTTCGAGTTAAGGATGCTGTCTTCTGCTGCTAGAAGAGCCGATTTAACGCTCTGAAATTCATTTTCGTCTCTCATAGTAACCAGGTTGCCTCCATTATTGACACAGTTTTCTGAAGCTTTTTCAAAACGTTTCTCCTCCAAATGCAATGTAAGGCAAGCCTCGGCCGTGCACGTTGTGATCACCTGGACAGTTCCGTCAGCGACAAAAAAGGACAACAGCAGAATCAGTGCCCGCATCATCCCGCCACTATCATTAATGTTCAAATACTGCTCGCTTTGAGGAGAAAATATTCCGTTAATCCCAGAGAATGAGGAAAGAATTCTTCATAGGCATTCCACGACTCGAACTAATGCATCCTGTTTAGTGAATAACCTGCAAAGGAAATCATTTTGAGCAGCAGGCTTCATTTGTGTCTTCTCAGGGCGAGTTCCTGACGCCAACAAAAAACAACTGACCAGGCTGCTTATTGTTTTGACTACTTCCCCAGATGTATCAGCCTATGGCAGTTCAACAACGTGACAACAGTTCTATTTGAGTTTAGACTATATCCAAGTTTCACTTTGCTGTGAATCACATTCACAAGGAGAGATTTAACCTAGCCTATAGATGCATAATTTAGTTTATCAGGAGTCAGCTAATAAGTGCCCAAAGTCTATGGTTTGTCAAGCTTAATCAAACAAATCTTAATTTTCTTGTGCTGATATAGCATTATTAGACAATAATAATCAGACAACTGTGATTGAATCCGACAAAACTAGTCGATGGAACATTATCTTTTCATTAATCATAATTAACATGAATGTTATCAAAAAGAGAGAACAAGTTGTGTATTATGTTATCATTATCTGCCCCAACATAATTCTATAGCATATATTTTAATGAGTTACTTGACTGATCTGATGATAGTTTGCACTATGCAGAGACTAAAGAAACTTCCACGCTCAAAGCCTTTTTTTTCAAGATTTATTCATTTCAATTGAAAGTAAATTTCCATCTTTGAATTGAATACTTTTCAATTTTTTCAATTTAAGTTTAAGATTTATACAACATGTTTTATTCAGATGGTTTTTTTTCCACTAATTGTAAATTCTTTATTCATATTATGAATATGTAAGGATTATTCAATTCAATTTGATGGATTTTTACTTTTAATTGAAATGCGTAAATAGCAGGAAAGATAGGGCTAGTTGTCACTCTTTTTCTTTTTTTTTTTTAAATATTTCCACAATTAATGTTCCGGAAAAAGACATAGGGTAGCGCGGGGGGCACAACCTAATAACGCGGGGAGTTGTAACACGCATGTTTTAACCCTTTCCACACATGCCAGAATGATGAAACTCAGTGTATTTAGGCCTACTAGTTGCCATATCAACATTATTTAGAGAATTTTTTTTTTTTTTTTTTTTTTAATCTCTGGAAGATATACTGAACATGTTTTTAACCATAGCAAATGACTTACTTAGAGGGTTAGTTCACCCAAAAATGAAAATTCTGTCATTAATTACTTACCCTCATGTCGTTCGACACCTGTAAGACCTCCGTTCATCTTCGGAACACAAATGAAGATATTTTAGTTGAAATCTGATGGCTCTGAAAGGCCTCCATTGGCACAATGGGACGGTTACTCTCAAGACCCTTAAAAGGTACTAAAGACGTCGTTACAAAGTCCATCTCACTACAGTGGTTCTAAAATAACTATGAATCGGCGAGAATAGTTTTTGTGCGCAAAAAAACCCTAAATAACGACTTACATAGTGATGACGATTTCAAAACACGGCATCATGAAGCTTCGAAGCGTTATGAATCAGTGAGTCGAATCATGATTCGGATCGTGTGTCAAACCGCCAAACTGCTGAAATTTGGCGATCCAAACTCCTCATTCGACTCACTGATTCATAACGCTTCGAAGCTTCATGAGGCCGTGTTTTGAAATCGTCATCACTATATAAGTCTTTATTTAGGGTTTTTTTTGCGCACAAAAACTATTCTCGCCGATTCATAAAGTTATTTTAGAACCACTGTAGTGAGATGGACTTTGTAACGACGTCTTTAGTACCTTTTAAGGGTCTTGAGAGTGAACCGTGCCATTGTGCCAATGGAGGCCTTTCAGAGCCATCAGATTTCAACTAAAATATCTTCATTTCTGTTCCGAAGATGAACGGAGGTCTGACGGGTGTCGAACGACATGAGGGTAAGTAATTAATGACAGAATTTTCATTTTTGGGCGAACTAACCCTTTAAGTTTAGTTTTCATCTCTGTTTTTTGTGTTTCTTTAAAATAAGACAAATCCGATAATATTTTAATCTTATATCTGTTATTTAACAGTTGAGATGGTTCTTTAATGCTGATCTAACCAGCAGAAGACACGAGCCGGGTTTAAATCCCAGTTGCGCAGATGGGGTGCGTTGTAACACTGCCTTACAATGAGCCCCTATTAGAAATATGCCATTATATTCAATACTTTTATGAATTATTTTGAGAAACCATGAGAAAAGGGTGAATAATGTCTGAGAGTTAATGTTCAGAAATGATTAATTATTATGTTTTGAACTATGCTGTATAGCTGTGTTTAGCGATGTGTTTGTCAAATTTAATGATTAAAAAAATGCCATTATTTTATTTTAAAAAGTTAATAATTGTATTTTGTTGACAAAATATTTTAGTTTGTCTTGTATATTTTTTTGATTATATCTGGTAATATTTTAAGCTGTTATTTGGTCATGTTACATTGTGCCCCACCACATGTTACAATGTACCCCACCTACGGGGCACGTTGTCACATTTCACTTCCATTCTTTCGGGGTAAATCAAGAAAAAAAGTATACACTGTATTAATGAAACAAAACCACATAATTGTACTAGACAAGTGTGCAATTAATGTGGGAAAAAATAAATACTCTGAACCCCAAGTGGATTTACACAAACTGAGAAAGTCAAAAAGCGTTAGGTTGTGCCCCGCTCTCCCCTAGTTCATTGCACAAACACTGACATTTTGTGCTGACAGTTATGAACAGCCTTTTAAAGATTATTCATCAGTAAAAGCAAATACGAAACAAAACTATTCATGAAACACCAAAAAAGTAAAGTAATATCAACAATGATCTAGGTGTTTGAAACCAACATACTGTAACGGAACTGCTGTGAGACAGAAGGTTGAAGATCCAATGCAGCTTTATTTTAAAGGGTAATCCACACTCGTTGTCAACAAACCGGCAAGAGGTCATAACAGGTAATCGGTCCAATCAGGCAAACAAGACAGGAGAGACAGGCAAACGGGTAATCCACAGAACAGGCAAGAAATCCAAAAACCGACAGCCATGAAACCAGGGAAACCGCTCAGAATTGCAGTGTGAACTAAACAAGACTTTGCAATGAATGGCTGAGATAACCAGGTTTATATAGGGTGAGGTAAACAGGGTAATGAGACACAGGTGCATGTAATCAGGGATGATGAGGAGCAGTGAGTTATGGGAAATGTAGTTTGTGATGGAGTGCCCTCTGGTGGTGACCACAGGGCACTCTCACTGGTGATCGTGACACATACAAAACCACTGCAATAGAGAACACATACATGTGTGTAACTAAACATTTTCATTCAAATAGTTGCTATCATAAAGCGCTGTGAGTCTGACAACCACGGATATGACATTAAATACATGCTGCATAATCAGCCACAAAGGTTAGTTATGATCTTTTCTATATTTTACACGGAAACAAACATACAACAAGTCTTGCCATTGTGTCTGTTGCCTGCCTGTTGCTGATAAATCTAGCCATGCATCACATCCTGTGTTTGTGTTGAATCTCTATTTGAATGGCAGGAAATGGCCTAAGACACCCTTCCGGCGGGCCCTTTAGACCCAATGTCGATGCGGGTGAAGTTGCTTATTTTATCTTAGTCATTGGGAATTGTGCTCCTTCCTACTATTTAGAATTCTACAGGCTTGAGTTGTTCTATAGTTGTTTTATAGTTTCATAAGTAAAAAGTTTCCACTGCATTGATAAAGGAACCATTTTCATCCAAAATTGAAAGGACATATTTATAACAGGCCTACAAAACATATATTAAGAAGGATGGACAAACTGGATACTTTTAGTGGGTCATGTCAATGAAGCCCATACTCATAATCATAATTAACTCTATGGAAGATTATAAATATTCCATTTCAGTACAAAGATCAACCCATTGTCTCTCCCCAAGTCTCTCTCCCTTTGAGAGAATTTCTCTCTTCAGAGACAAAGAAACATCTGCTGGTCGTCCCATGAGCGCTGACTAGTTTTGTAAACAGACAGTTTCCTTCCTTTTTTGGGTATTATCTTATCAGGGATCTCTGTTGTTTTTTTATTATTATTTATTTATCTGTTTATTTATTTTATGTACACCCTTATAACACATTTGCATACAATTTTGCATCGACCTGCTCCTGCTGGTGCAAAAGACTAACATTACAGGGAGTAGCAAATACCGCTGAGCATAAATATTCAATTCAAAATGTATTGTTGAATTTCTCTAATGCAAGACTTCAGGTCCTATTTTAACAATGGTCAGGCGCATGGTGTAAAAAGGTCTCTTAATGAGTCATGGGTGTGTTTTGGGCATAACGTGCAATAAACCAATCAGAGTCTCATCTCCCATTCCCCTTAAAAGCCAGTTGCACTTGCACCATGGCAGATTCGCTATTTACATGGCAAAACCAGATCCATCCAAAACAAAGTAAAATCTTCAGTTATGTAATATTGGTTTTCAGTAAAGGATCTAAATCATAATATTTTATGATTTAGATCCTTTACTGAAAACCAATATTACACCCACATTCTCTGTTTATTTTTTGTTTGTTTTCACACTATTATGAACAACTCAGTTTTTAAATTTCTTAATTATCCTCCCTTCTTTTATAATTAAACATATATCACCAATATTCTATAATTAAGACATATCGTCATGTAGTTCCATTGATGTTTTAACATTTTTACACAATAAATTGAAAAAAGCATAAGACATTTCTTTTAAAATTAACAAAAACCTTCACCTTACGGTGTAAAATACTGACGGAGTTGAGCTGAGTACAGTATATGTAAATAGAATCATGAAACAGCATTAGAAGAATTCCCCATATGCAAAAAAAAAAAAACTTATTAACAATATTGTTTGTTCAAAATATATATATATATATATATAAAATATATAACTTCCAGGTGGTCCTACTGTAAGATCCACAATAAGCAGGAAATAGTAAGTTCTCCTCAGAGTTAAAGCTGCCCATGACAATTCAGAATTATAAAAAATCCTGACGAAGTTGACGCAAAGTGAGGACAACTTTTAAAGATATTTTTTTTCACGGAAAATATAATTCACTATTTACTTGTTGTATTGTTTCATATCTTAAAGATCTCAGTTTTACATTGTGACCTCATGCTGAGGACAGGTTAAATCACATGTGTTTCCAAGTATAGTGAGTGATTTTAAAATAATACTAAAGAAATTATTTAAAAGAGTGAGCAATGAATCTCCTGAGTATACAAATTTCCATTAAATGTAACTTTGTAAGTATTTTTTTATTGTGTTGACATTCTTATATTTTAACATAAATAGGGCTTTTGTGTTTGGGACATGATATTTGAGAAAATATTAACATTAATGTTAACAATGTTGCCTCCACTCTCCATAATAAAATGATACTGTTGATGTAATAATCAATGCACACTATGCTGTACTGTTTACCAAAAATTGCTGCTTCTGTATATCCCGTTTAAGTCATTCAAATGACAGCGCTGGTTTGTTTGGAACCACTGAGAGCTCCATGGACAACGTGACCGCGCGCGCGCCCGGAAGTTATGCCACATTATTGACATTAAGTGCGGCAAAACGGTATTTATTGTTTGAATTTAAAAAATGGAAAGCTTAGACTTTGTTTCATATGAAAAGCTGGGTTGCCAATTTGGCGTGAGAATTACTTAGGCAGAGTGAGAGCTGAGAGAGTCTGAAAGCGTGTCTCGCGCCAAATGCGTGAGTTGGGTATTTTTCATAAAAACAAGAGTAACACAAAAAAATCTAGCTTGTATTTTTGTGTTACTTTTGACCCACCCGTGTGTTACTTTAGTCCCAAATGACGTGGTCAAAAGTAACTTATAACTTATGTTCAAAGTGGAATTATTGTCGTTCTACATTTGTACAAAATACCACCTTTGATGGACCACAGCAAAAATACCCTTACGAAACAAAAATATATTGCAGTATATTGGAAAATATCATGTAATAGGCTACATTTTGCGATATATTCCCATATATGGGATTTAATATTTATATTTTCCAATATATTGCAATATATTGAAAGCGGCAATCATTTGTAGGCCTATATTTTGCAATATACTGCAATATATTACATATATTGTATATATGTACCATCAATATATTAACAATATATTATAATATATTTCAAGTAATATATTGGTAAATATATTTTCCTTCCGTAAGGGATATATCTCTGTCTAAAACATTTTCTTTTAAAATTACGTTTTTCTGAAAAAATGGTAGGCTACTTTTTCCCCTGCTCTCCCCTATAGGCTATATCTATAATATTTTACATATCGTTCGTATGTACAATCGTTAACTGGGTGGAACCGATTTATCATGACACTGGACATACAGTCATCAGTGTCCCAGGTTGCAGCCAACCAGGGTCCTTACTGTCCTTACTAGTGCCCGAATTCGTGTAGCCTACACCACGGTAGGCTATAGGCTATTGATTCACGAGCCCTCAAAAGCTATTGAGCTGAGACGCATGACAGAGTAGCCTATGTTAGTATTATACTAACTATGATAGTATAATAATAAAAAAGTATTGATATTCTTATAGGCTACATTTTGTGCTTATTGATCCTTAGTTTGAGTTGTTACAACATTATCAGGAAGATTTGAATGAAAATGAATGATTACAGGCGACGAAGGGAATGAAACGCACTAATGACCTCTGGTGGAGAACTGGTGACATAACGGCTGTGTAGCCTATATCATTTAATGTGCGTTTTATTTTGACTAGCTAAAAAAGTGGAGAGCATGTTGTTCTTGAAAATGCCAATCTGAGTTTTTAGCATTCCCAGAAAACAAACATTGAAGAAGCCTTAGCAAGACCAATAATGCGTATCTTACTTGTATTCCTTGTGAACTAATTTACCCTAAATATGTTTTTTCAGAGCAACATGTAAATGATTCACATGATCTATTTCCTAGTTACTCTTCACTCTTAAAATCAATGGTTCCATTAAGAGTCTTTAAAATCCATATAACCTTTCATCACATACGGTTCTTAATAAGAATTTTTAGAATGTTCTTCACACTAAGAACATGTTTTTCTTTTAAAAACTGTTGACTGAAAGGTTCTTTGGGGTACCAAAAATGGTTCTTCTATGACAATGAGGCTAAAACACCCATTTGGACCCAAGAGTGTTGGTGAATTTATGATTAAAAAAAAGGTTTTTTTTCTCTTTGTCCTGTTTACTTTGTTCAGTCAAAGTCACAAAACACATGACCAATTGTTGGCTTTCCGTCAGAAATTTGTGTAAGAAATAGGAATTTTATTCTTGAATATTATGTACAAACAATAACACAGTGAACTTTTGAATGGTCTGAGGGTCTCGTTAATAATAAAAAAAATGAACATGCTACTATGCGACTAATCAACTTGCTTTGCGACACCAGTGGTTATTTGTAGCCTATACGTCTGCTTATTGTGACTTAAAACATGATGGTTTTGTAGTTTTTAAAAGATATTTACCTTGGCGTATTTGTTTTCCAAAGAGAACTCGCACTTTCAAAACGATTGCAAATTCTAATTGTTTGGCTCCATCAAACTACTCCTCTTGTACAGTGACAGCACTTGATCTGACTTGACTGGTTTTAATTTGCATGTACTGTATTAGCACAAGGATTTAAATTCCTAAGCAGACCTACCTGTCACGAGTGTTCATCTGTCAAGAAATGTCACATATACTATTACTAACTATGGTCATAATTTATATATTTTATACTCATCATAATAAATATATCATATATTATTTCAAATGAATATAAATTGTAACTCATGACCATTATAAAGATGAAGCCTGTGGTAGAATTCCACATTCAAAGCAAGTCCAGGCAGGATCAACTGGTTTCTGCTTCACTGAATGCATTTTTGGAGGCCTAACATAAACCCATACCGCAAAAGAAAACATGTTATAAACTGTAATAGAGTGTATATTACAGCATGTATTTCATAATATTATGCACAGAAATAAACAATGCACATCTGACCATTTTTTCTGTCCTCCAAGAAAATAATAATAATAACAATAATAACTTGCTTATGGGAAATATGTAGACCAACGTTTTGTCTTTTGGCAAATGTGGATGACAAAGGTTCAGATGAGCTTCTGTCAATCACTTCTTTGTTATAAACATAAGAGGGGGCGGGGCTTCTAAAAGTGTTTTAAAGCTTGAGGTTGGGCAAGAGTGTATAAAAGCCAGTCACAGACGGAGAAGATTACCAGGCACTTGGGTGAAAACTCATTGCATCTCTGAAGGTACGTATACATCTTATTCATGTCAGTAATGCTATAAGTTGATCTTAAAAACACTTTATGGATCGTACTAATACTTGTATGAATTTAATTACCGGTACTTTGTCTTTAGTCTGTAATATATGCAAAATTAAATATTTACGTCTGTAGATGTTGTTAAGGGTTTATAATGTGTTATGTCTGTATTCCTGCAGCATAAACAGTTGAGCATTGTACCAGGTTTGATAGAATGTATACTTTAAATGAAATTTTGTCACTGGGAATAAGACAGAGGATTCAGATGCGAGTGAAACAATAATCTTTATTGAGAGTCACAGGTGAGAGTAGTGGAACAGGGTCAGATGAAGAGATGGTGCCTGGAACGGTCAACACTTAATTGGGAGGGCAGGGACTCAATGGACAACCCCGTGGAGAAGATAGAAGCGATCAGAGCAGAGGGGTCAGAAGTGTTCACATTCATTACTCAGGTAGAAGTATAGATACTAGACTTCTGTAGAAGTTGAAGTATCAACTCAAGCTTTTTACTCAAGTAAAAGTGTAAAAGTACTGGTTTCAAAACTACTTAAAGTAAAAAAGTAAAAGTAATGTAAGGGGGAAAAAAAATGGCATTATGGAGAAAACTTAGGCCACGCCACAGGAGCCCTATGGTGCACTACCCCGCCTCCTCAAAAAAAAACATTTTTCTAAAGGCATAATTATGATAATGTTATATTAAAATGTTAATGTTGAAAAATTTGGGATGCACTAGGCTACCAGTTTCAGCCGCATATATGCCCATTGAAAATGAACGCATTTTAGTACAATGCAAATACATTAAAGAACCATATGTAGCCTACTTATGTAGGCTACTGAGCATTACGTGATTTGTGTCATGTGTAGGTGCGATGGATCGCGTACAAACTAATAGCGTGTCAGCAGGAGCGGTTCTAAGATTTCACCCTTAGGGGGGCTTAGCCCTCACTGCTGATAACACTACTGAGAGTTATGGCTTGCAGAATGTCGATAGTACAAATGTGCTCATAGCTGAATTACATTAGTTTAAACAAACCTAAAACTACACATTTTACAGTCTTTGTTTTATTGCTTATGAAGCGTTACTTTTAATATTTTCACTAAACAATGCCATTATTTTATCATTAATTAATTAATTAATAAAACATTTTTTTCCATTAATAATTTTTCCTGTAGTACCAAAATTGGTTTTGAGAAGCATGACATTTCATTAGCATTGGTATTACGTATTGAATTGTAGTATTGTGAGAACACAGTATATTAAAGATGTCCTGAACTGGCTGTTGTCTGAGGTCGTTCATGTGTTTTTTACATTCAAAACATCATAATGAATAAGTAATAGGCTATTTTCTGCCTTGGTTTTGAGGCTCTCTGAAAAACGCTCAGTGATTTTCTGGAGTAGGCTACAGCTGAATTGTGGGCACAGAAACACTAGAAAATGTTCAGTCTATTCTTTACTATTTCTTACCTGGCTCTATAACTGTCTCCTGTGACCCCTTCAGTCTCTGTAACTTTTTCTCCACCCATTTGCTTTCCCTGTCTTTCAAAAAAAAAAAATTTAAAGCGTCGTATATCCATCTATAAAAAAGCAATTATGCCTTTAAAATGCATAAATGGAAACATAATCTTGTTAGTCACCATCCCAGGTAAAAAAAAAAAAGTACACTTCCATAAGTCCTCTTTTTCCGTAAACTAATTTTATACTTAATATACTAAAAATTCTTCTTTAGTACCTTTTAAGATAATCTTTTAATAACATCTAAGTGTACTCAACTGTGCTATTTTGAGACACCATGAATATGAACTAAAATGTGCTTTTAACATACAATGTATTAAGAAAAAAAATGTTACCACTTGTAGTACACTTGAACCTGTGTATGAAAATAAAGTGTTTACAAGATGGGTTCAAGTGTACAGTTGAGTACACTTAGATGTTCTTAAAGGAGAAGTTCACTTTCAAATTACACCCAGCCCATGACTTACCCTCAAGCCATCCTAAATTAAGGAATTCACCTTGGATGGCTTGAGGGTAAGTCATGGGCTGTGTGTAATTTGAAAGTGAACTTCTCCTTTAAGCTTATCTTAAGGCGTACTAAAGAAGAAGTTTTGCATATAATATAGCTTAAAAAAAAGAACAGAGCACTTTGAGTACATTATTGAAGTGTTGAAGCTAGGCTATACACTTTATTGAACATGCGCTATATTGCATATTAAGCATTTAAAATGTTTTTTTTTATGGGAGAAAAATGTTGTGATGAACAATGTTGTGTTCATAACCTGATTTAATCTGCTTGCCTATACAAAGTAGCCTATGCGTTATTAATACCTTTTTAACGTTAGCCTACTGTTAAGCGTTTTCCTAGTCTTTATAATGAGGACACATAAACTGCGTCTTATAGGCAGTCTGTTTTGGCAGAATACTGCCATCTAGTGGTAGCACGTTTTCTTAGACAGCTGTGTGTGGATCGTGTAAGGCCAAACCGGCGAAATGAAAGTCTCAAAATCCAAATGAATCAAATATATAGTCAGAGAAAAAGCTTCGGCCTTCTAACGATTCTTAAAAATGACTCAGAGTCGACTCTTACTTTTGAAAGAAAATAACTATATATATGGTGCACTGTCATATTTAAAACTTTGCAGGATGTTTTTGTTCACTTAGATCTATGTTACACACTACATGAAAGGTAAATTTCAAAATTCCATGATAGGTGCTCTTTAATACCATTTATAACCGCTATGAAGAGCTGTGCACGCTCAGAGACTACCACTGATTTGTCGATTTCCGTGCGTCATTCATTAAAAATGAACTGGAGACTTGTGCTTTCCGCATCCTGTATGTTAAAGTGGTACAGTTGCCGGGCCAATTTATCAGCGGCCCACCGGGAATTCTTCCGAATCTTCCGATGGCTACTCCAGGCCTGTACATATAGTCTATTATATAATATAGAACAGAATTTGCATTTGCACTAGTGGTGCTGATTTGTTTTTAACGTTGCAGAATTTAAAACAATTCTGAAAACATGCTTCTGTATGCTTTTATTTTAGTGCAACACACACACACACACACACACACACACACACACACACACACACACACACACACACACACACACACACACACACACACACACACACACAGACACACACTCTCACACAGAGAGAGAGAGAGAGAGAGAGAGAGAGAGAGAGAGAGAGAGAACGAGAAGAAGTCAAGTGGATTCATGAACCGTACGTGACAAATGTAAGCCTTTTGGATAAAAGCCGCAAATGGCTTACAACACAGAAAAATCATAGGTTTGATAGAACAAGTGAACAAACTCTTGGTACGAATACCAACAAGAACAGTCATCTTAGAACAGCAAGATGAACACATTGATCTGTCAGGGTAAACATTGACCTGCCTCTTAAAATAAAGATTGTGGCTGGTATTTCTGGTGGCACAGGTGGTCAATGGGAACTGCTGGATATGAATGTGATAGAGGTAACTTTTATTAAAGCAATGTAATATCTTTGTATTTTTATTGTAATTTCCTCTTTTTAATAGTAAAGAAATCCAGAAAGATTTCAAAATGCCTCCTCCAGCGGTTCTACATGGCATGTGCCTAAAGGTCATGGATGACCGCAACATGAAGGGCGGCATGGGCTCTGCAACGAATCCTTTGAAGTTCATGGATCAGGACTACAAGTTTTTACAAGACTACTGTCTTAAGACAAGACAGAGATTTGTTGACGAGTTTTTCCCGCCAGACCCTCGTTCCATTGGCGAAGGGCTGCTGGAGCCAGAAGTAATGGCCCGAGTGGAGTGGATAAGACCAACTGTATGTAATCTACATCATCTTTAACGTCTTCTGATAATATTACACACCTAATTAACTTTTGTTGAAAGCTAAAAGATGTGACTGTGAAAATCTAAATGCTTGAAAGTATTAAAATCACTATCAAACACATCCCTTTCACAGAATGCATCAGTTGATCAAATGCCAAATACTGAAGGTATTGCTTATTTTCTTTCAGAAATTGTATCCAGAGTCAGCTGAATTTATTGTAGAGTCAGTGTCTAGGTTTGACTACGCCCAAGGGAATATAGGTACAGTATGCGTATCCACAATATTGTTGTTGTAGACACTTAAAGCTTGGGTAGGCCATTTTGGAGTTGCTAGCAATAGCAAACTAGCTTTGAAAGCATAAGATCCCATCTCCCTTAGAGCGTCTCCAAAGCCACGCCTCCGCCAAAACACTGCAAAGCGTCACGAGACGTGTTAAATTACCTCTCAAAGCACATAACACTACAATAATATAGAACTTAAACAACTCTTAGAGCTCTAGTTGTACCACCTGACTGCTGCAGATTCATTTCGGTGTTGATAGCGTCGCCATAGAAATACAAAAATCTGAGTCTGAGGACGTGAACAGCTCTGAGTAACGTCACAGGTTGCCATCTCTTAACTACAGAATTACGCAGCATAAGCTGGTTGTTTCGGTTCAGGAGGGACTGTAAAAGGCAGCTGCTGTTTGTTTGCGGCACACTGTGACTGTCTGTCTTCAACTCTGCATAACCTAAGCGCATAACCTAAGCGCATAACATAAGTGCGCAGATGACGTGTGATGTGTATGCAGAGGTATGGAAATACATACATTGACAGGCAGGTAGAACATCATATCATTGCATTCAATACAATGAACAGACATGCATTTCTTTGGCCCTGAGACTTCCACAGAAGAGATATGTACATATTTAAATTATTATATTTATATTATCTATTGCTATCAAGATGAGAAGAGAGTTTCAACCATAGGCCGTAAAAAAATATGGACGACGCAAAGTAACCGAAGCCTCCGGAGGTCCGAATATGGCGCTGACATCTTGCGCAGATTTGGGACAGAGTCTGCGCAGTAGAGAGCATGAAGTAGAGCCGCGATATCAAAAGCCCGCCCACACTCTCGCAGATGCAGAACAATTCATTATGTTGGTGTGAAATAAACAGTTATGGATAAAGCTAAAGCTCCAATCTCCTCCCAAAAACCCCCCGAAAAAAGTCCATTAGTGCCTTCATTTCACTCAGAGAAGCTGTCAATCTCAGCTGTCAATCATGACGTCACACCCCCCGTTTTTATAGCATCAAATAACTAACTAAAACTAAACTTATTTAAAAAAAACCAAACACTTGAAATTAAAATAAAAAATAAAAATAAAAATGCATAAAATGACAGAAACCAACTTTGGAAAAAAATTATATGAAGTGTAATTTGATTGTTTAGTTCATCTCGTGTCCATTAGGGGGGCGGGGGTTATGAGCTATACTGGGACCAACCACATGGGGGCGATCGAGGTGCGCAGGCTTCAGTTATTTACAGGAGTGCTGCAGGCTTGGCTTCAACCAGTATAACAAAGAGTGCCTACCTAAGCGTTAAAAGTGCTCTCAGTATTTTTCCATAGAGTGGTGCAGGTATGACATCACTTTGTAGGCCAAAACGCAGAAACAAGTTAGAATTTTAGAACTTCCGGTTCCATCGTCCTGAAGTCAATGGCTTCATCCAAAAACCTAGGCAGCTGACTTGTTGCCTCTCTGCTTTATCAGACAATGACTTGTAAGGCAGAGTTTGTGCATGAAGGCACCTCACGAAACTGATTTTGGACAGACTTCTAAGGCAGTGTAACTGTTTAATGATCTACAGCTAAATAGAGAGCGCTTTGGTGAGAACTAAACAAATATTTAATTACTACAGTAGTAATTTCTCGCTAGAAATGACATCAGAAGTAGAAAATGTTGGTTAAAAAAACGTACATTTACACACAAACTGACCAGCAAACGCAACTTTCGGACTCCATCTTTTATTTCCAGCTCAACTGTCACAGAATGGAAAGCATGTGGGATATCAAAGGTAGCGAAGGATACAAATATGCTGCCTTCAAAAATCAATCAGATGAAGGTGTCTCTGGAGACAGGAAATTAAGCTAACATTAGATTGGCAGGAAGGCACAGACGTAATATAATATAATATACAAAACTAACACATCTGTAAAGACACATATTATATTTGAAAAGATGCATGGCAACAAAATCATTGTCTGTGTCATTGGTGGCTATATTTGGGCTTCAATTTCTGCTGAAAACAAAGTAAATTATATCACTTGCAAAACTAGAAAATAAATCAGAAATGAGTTGTGGAATATGATAAATATCAAATTTACTGTGACAATTTTTGTTTTGTTTTTCTCAGGGAACTGCTGGTTTCTGGCCTCTGTTGGGGCTCTAACATTTCAGAGCAAATTACTCCAGAAGGTTGTCCCAGACGGACAATCATTCAGCCAAAATTATACTGGCTTATTTCACTTCCGGGTAAATTCCTCTTATTTCATGCCATACTTTTGATCATATTATCCGGAATCGAAACCCCAAGCAATAGTTATTCCTCTGTTCTGCTCATTTAAACTTTCAGTTCTGGCGATTTGGAAAATGGTATGACGTTGTGATTGATGACAAACTGCCAACAATCAACCGCCAGCTGATTTTTGTGAAATCAAAAACATATAACGAGTTCTGGCCAGCCTTGCTGGAGAAAGCATATGCCAAGTAAGTGCCTTAACATCTTTTAAAGTCTAATAATTTCAAGTATGTAAGCAGTAGTGCTGTTGTATTCAATATAAGCACGGCTGTAATCCGACCTGTGATTTGTGTGCAGGAATAGCTCTCAAATTTATGGGTTACATTGCGGCATACAATTTAGAGTTTGAATGTCTGTTACAGGGTGTGCGGCTCCTACGCTGACATGCACACTGGCCGGGTGTCTGAGGGCCTCATGGACTTCACCGGTGGGGTTCATATGCACTACACTCTGAAAACGGCTCCGAGTGATTTGTGGGAGATAATGTACCGTGCTTTCCAGTCAGAGGTCCTTATGGGCTGTGAAACTCCACCAGGGGTAAGCAAAAAAAAACAAAACAAGACTATTGTAGAGATACTGTGGTCATGCCAAAAACATAAATTGCAGAATTTTTTTTTAAGGGATTGTGGTTTTTCAGATTTTAGTTACACTTAATATGCTCTCCTTGGGCCATTTCACCCAAAATTAATTTTCCTTACATTTTTTAAAATTGAATGATCATTGGAGTGGACCGAGACCATGGGACTTGTGTCACACTTGAACTTGGAATACACACAAAAATCCGGCTGGTTCCGAGGAATTTATGTGGTTGTAATAAAAATAGTAACAAATCTTTCCCTCTCGGGTCAATTTGACCGCCATAGGAATGAATGGGGGAAAATTTTGATTTTTTTAGTAATAAAAAAAATATAAAAAATCTGGCAAAATCCAGAACAAACACACACACAAATGAAGGCATGAGACTATAGAACATCCAATGTGTGTGTGTGTGTGTGTGTGTGTGTGTGTGTGTGTGTGTGGGGGGGGGGGGTCATATAATGGGGACACTTTTTTTTTCAAATAAAAACCAAACAGTCACAATGCAGACTGCACACATGAAGTGGTTAAATTTGAACACATTTACCATGCAGAAACTTTTTATTTTTGTTGCTATTTACTGAGTATGACACAAAGATAGCTATGAGGCAGTAGGGATATTTTTTATGTGTTGGATTCCCCAAAAAAACCACGCCATCTGTCTCTAAAATATTTTTTGCGTTTCTACAGAATCAGATTGAGCAACGATTACCAAATGGCATAGTTCTGGGCCACGCTTACACTGTGACAAAGGTTTATCAGGTAAGACTGCACAAAATCAAGTCTCAGCATGCATCAGATTTATATTAAGTCGCAAGGTAAATATTTTAGGGACAAAGGATAATGGAAGCCACACACCCATGCTTTACATGTTTATACATGATTTGACCTTTTTTCATAAATCTTGGTGTTTGTTCTGCTCTGTGCTCGAAGTGGGGAGAAAGTGCCAGTGGGGGAAGGTCCCGGGAGATGGGTTCATCTCGGTTAAAATCACATTCCAGGGGCGCGGTGGTCAGAGGTTAAAATGTAGGAGCCCACTTCGAGCACTGGTTCTGTTAAGACAGTGAGAAATGGAAAAATCACTTTGAATGGTCTGTACTAAAAATCAAATCATGGGTGTTCAAACTTTTTGATGCCAAGCACCCCAAAATCCATTAGCAAGGGACCCCCTTCTTAAATATAATGGCAGCTATATAATTTCATGTATGATGATACATTTATTTTTTTAGGAAACCTTAACCACGGGTTGCTTCAGGCACATTTTTTTTTTCCTTTTTGAATTTTACAAGCTTGTACCTGTTAGAAAGCATGTGGGAAATTGAGGGAAAAAGTAAAAAACGTCCTATTGAACGTGACAAATATTTAAAAATAAACATACTTCATAATTCTGGTAAATTACAAAATAAAGCTACTGGTAATATTAGAAAGATTTGCCACATTTTTATACTACTAAATGTTTAAAATCATGCTCCACAGGTCATGAGTGGTAAATATCCAGTTCAGCTGGTGAGATTGTTCAACCCTTGGGGAGACAGTGAGTGGAATGGAGACTGGAGTGACAAGTGAGAACCGATTTTATTTAACCACACATTTTAAACATATTCCCCCGATTTCGCAGACAAGGCTTAAGCTATAGTCCCAGACTAAATGCATGTTTGAGCCGTTTTAACTGAAAGCAACTTGCACTGACACATCTTAAAATATCTTAAAAATGGTTTTGTCTCAAGACGCACACCAGTAATATTTTTATAGACATGTTTATAAAAGCTACTTAAATGCCCTGATTGAACTAAGGCCTAATCCTGGCTTAATCTAAACCCTGTCTGTGAAACCAGGCCTTTTAGTTTAGTCCTATATGCAACAAATGTTATTCTTTGGGATATACAAAACACAAAAAAGCACAAAAAAACAACACCAACAAAATTTTTTTTGAAACACAACACAACAACAACAATGATCTCATTCAAAGCAACAAACAAACCACTACGAGATAATTCATACACACGAATAGCAAAACATTAATAAACAACCAATAAATGACAACAAACAAATGTTTGTAACAGTGCAGTGTAGTTGAATCTAAAGAGAGATGCGTGACACAAAATGAGGAAACTGAGGCTGGGTCCGAAATCGCCCTATACCCTTAAATAGTGCATCATTTGAGGGGACATCCATTAGTAGTGGTGTCCGAAACCGTAGTGGACAAAATTGAGTGCACACATTCAATCCCACAATGCACTGCAATAACAAGTATACAACCAATGTACGTTCAACAGCTGGAGAATACCATAATGCACTGTAAGAGTCCCACATTGAATTAATTCCCGCGTCTCGCCAGAAGATGGCGCCCGCAGCTGAATCATCCATCCATCCATTTTCCAAACCACTGGTCCAATGTTATATACATTGATAAATTCCTTTTTAATTTTTTAATAAATTGTTCAATTAAGGTTTACACATGCTAGTTTCCATGACAGAGTTCAAGATAAATCTTTTCTGGAGCTGCCAGTTTGCTAAGTTTCAAATGATTATTAAACAGCAAGCAGAAACTATGCAAAAGTTGCAGCCTTTCCGGCGCACTCAGCATCCGAATTTGCTTGCCAAAACAGCCCTGACTCGTCGAGGCATGGACTCCACTAGATCCCTGAAGGTGTGCTGTGGTACCTGCCACCAAGATGTTAGCAGCAGATCCTTTAAGTCCTGTAAGTTGTGAGATGGGGCCTCCATGGATCGGACTTGTTTGTTCAGCACATCCCACAGATGCTCGATTGGATTGAGATCTGGGGAAATTGGAGGCCAAGTCAACACCTCAAACTCGTTGTGCTCCTCAAACCATTCCTAAACCATTTTTGCTTTGTGTCAGGCGCATTATCTGCTGAAAGAGCCACAGCCACCAGGAAATACCGTTTCCATGAAATGGTGTACTCTTTCGGCGATGGACAGGGGTCAGCATGGTGTGCTTACATAAGAACAGACAGTAGAAAAATGTTACCAAATACTTGAGCAATAGGTAGGGAATCGTGAATTATATCACACAATAGTAGCAGTTTAACATAATAACAGAACAACTGGCAGTAAAAACTAATTTTTGAAAAATGTTTGTGAAATTTCATGATTATTGCACAGTCAAAATGATCCTTTATTCTGATGTTTGTTTTACATAATTCTTTCAGATCACCCTTGTGGAACACCGTGAGTGAGGAGGACCGCAAACAACATCTTCTGGACGAAAATGGAGAGTTCTGGTGAGTTTGAACCATGTTCATGTTCAAAAACAATCACAATGTGTACTAAAACCCGAATTACATTTTGTCTAGGATGTACTTAGGAAGAGTTTTTTTCTTCTTCTCAGGATGCCAATGAAAGATTTCCTTAGAACATTTGACAACATGGATATCTGCTGTTCCTGTCCTGATTTTATGGAAGGGAAGTCTGCATGTCACTGGGTTTCCAAGTACCACCATGGCAGCTGGGTTACTGGGAGTACAGCTGGAGGCTGCATGAATCACTTAGGTGCTTTTTATTAATGCCAGTTATAAAGCTAGTCATCAATGCAAATCTGCTTCTAACACCCATGTCTTGTAATTGTAGACACGTACTGTTCCAACCCCCAGTTTTGGCTGAAGATTAATGAGTTGGATAAGGCCTGTGAGCAGGGCCAGAACAATGTTCTGGTGTCCCTCATACAGAAACCTGACAAGAGAAACAGACGCCTTGCTGCACACCATGGCATCGGCTTCTGTGTGTTTGTGGTCAGTATTAACAAAAAAAAGCAATAAATATGGTTGTACAATGATGCCTTTGTGATTAGAATGTAACCTTTGTTTTTATTTTGAACTTTCACAGGTTCCACCCGAGGCAAGTAAAAATACTCACAGTTTCTGTTGTTGGTTTAAAAAGTTTTTCAGGTTGTATTAATACATATGGCATACGTTTTTGTACCTTTCTGACACTATAAAGGAACACGCCACTTTTTTTGAAAATAGACTAATTTAAATTTTCCAACTCCCCTAGAGTTAAACAGTTGAGTTTTACCGTTTTCGAATCCATTCAGCCGATCTCGGGGTCTGGCAGTAGCACTTTTAGCATAGCTTAGCATAGATCATTGAATCTGATTAGACCGTTAGCAGGCTAGGAACTAATCTCTCATTCCTGCGTAATAATAAAAGAACTTTGCTGCCGTACCATGGGTGCAGCGACGCAATGATATTACACAGCGCCTGAAAATAGGCTAACTTCAGTCAACATAACCAACGTGACAACCTGCTTGCACAGGGAGTGTGCTGTGGACTATTTTCAGGCGCTGTGTAATATCATTGCGCCGCTGCACTCATGGTATGGCAGCAAAGTTCCTTGATTTCTATTCAGGAATGAGAGAACTCAACTCTAGGGGAGTTGGAAAATGAGCCTATTTTCAAAAATAGTGGCGTGTTCCTTTAATTTGACATGTTCAGTGAAACTTGTTTTTGTTTCATTATCCTTTAGATGAGATCTGAGGGAAAGTTTGGATCAAGCTTTTTCTATAGCAGAAAGCCTGTGGCAATGAGCGGGGACTATCAGGATGCAAGACAGGTGATGAAACTCTTCCGACTGGAGCCAGGAGAGTATCTCATTGTCCCCTCCACTTTCTACCCTAATAAGAACGCAGAATTCATCCTGTCCATTCTGTGCAAAAATGAGATCAACATTCAGTAAGTTGCATGAAGGACGGAGCGATTGACCACTTTACAATATTCAACTTTTAAGTAATTATTTATGCTTGGAAATATGAAAAACCGACTTTAATTTATACAATGAAATGTTCACAATTGTGTGCTTTATTACACAGGCTAATTTTTTTTTTAAATATGTGTTTTTAATTCAGAAAGGACACAGAAAGGACTGAGAAAGATTTTCTTGTGGATCTTTTAGGCGAGGTAATAATACACCGAATCATTTTGTAAAATTTTTAGTATTGATTTTGTCAATAAGTGTAATTAGTCACTGAAATATTGCTTCTTTCAACATACCGCTACCTACCGTAACCTTATCTTTGTCCTGTTTTTGTTCATTCCCCTAAGATGGGAATGAAATCAATTGTACAAATAAAGTTAGGATAATTATTACAACTTCAGAATCTAATACATAAACACCCTTCTCTGCATATTGAATATTATATTATTGACTATTGTTGATTATATAAATTAATTCTAAAATATTTTGAATCAAATAAATATAATGTTAAATAAGTTAAACTTTACAAAAAAAAAATGTAAGAAGTAGATTGTTTTATCAGAGCTTTATTTTCTGCTTTAGAAATGGGAACTCTATTGTGACAGTAGTTGCCGATAACAGCCATCTCTTTTCTCATGTTTAGGACAAAGTGGACGAAGGATTGAAAACGAAAACTCTGTTGCGACAATATTCTGATCAGGTAGATTCGGGAATCCGATTTTAATGTACATCTGATATTATTTGAAAATTGTAAAAAGTAGATTGTTTTATCAGAGCTTTATTTTCTGCTTTAGAAATGGGAACTCTATTTGTGAAAGTAATTGCCGATAACAGCCATCTCTTTTCTCATGTTTAGGACAAAGTGGACGAAGGATTGAAAACGAAAACTCTGTTTCGACAATATTCTGATCAGGTAAATATGAAAGCTAATATATATATATATATATATATATATATATATATATATATATATATATATATATATATATATATATATATATATATATATATATATACATTTTTTTTTTTTTTAATAATTTTTTTTTTAATCGGATCCAAAATTAAAGTACAGCTGCTACAAGCTTCAAACTCTTGAATGTCTTTTTTGGAAACAGTACAAAGTTGTTGATGCTGAGAAACTTCAACAGCTTCTTCATGAAAATCTGCTTAGAGGTGAGTGTTTTATGTAAAATACAGCTAGAAAGTTTTACAGTTTAGAAATCTTAAATTGCCTCATAAATCTCACAAATGTGACTCGTACCTTTTAGGAAATAAAAATACTGAAGGATTTGGCCTGGATTCCTGCAGAAGTATAATTGCCATGTCAGATGTATCCTTTCTTCCCCCTTAAAAATGTATAAAAAACGATAAAAAAATAGTTTGTTGAACGATGATATACACTATATTGCCAAAAGTTTTGGGACACCTGCTTTTACATGCACATTCATTTTAATGACATCCCATTCTTAATCCGTAGGGTTTAATATGTTGGCCCACCCTTTGCAGCTTTAGCAGCTTCAACTCTTCTGGGAAGGCTTTCCACAAGGTTTAGGAGTGTGTTTATGGGAATTTTTGACCATTCTTCTAGAAGCGCATTTGTGAGGTCAGGCAATGATGTTGGACGAGATGGCCTGGCTTGCAGTCTCTGCTCTAATTCATCCCAAAAGGTGTTCTATCGGGTTGAGGTCAGGACTCTGGGCAGGCCAATCAAGTTCCTCAACATCAATGTCGCTCATCCATGTCTTTATGGACTTTGCTTTGTGCACTGGTGTGCAGTCATGTTGGAACAGGAAGGGGCCATCCCCAAACTGTTCCCACAAAGTTGGGAGCATGAAATTGTCCAAAATGTCTTGGTATGCTGAAGCATTCAGAGTTCCTTTTACTGGAACTAAGGGGACAAGCCCATCCCCTGAAAAACAACTCCACACCATAATCCCCCCTCCACCAAACTTTACACTTGGCAAAATGCAGTCAGGCAAGTACCGTTCTTATGGCAACCGGCAAACCCAGATGCGTCAAGCGTGATTCGTCACTCCAGAGAACATGTCTCCACTGCTCTAGAGTCCAGTGGCGGTGCTTTACACCACTGCATCCGACACTTTGCATTGCAGTTGGTGATGTAAGGCTTGGATGAGCTGCTCGGCCATGGAAACCCATTTCATGATGCTCTCTACGCACTGTTCTTGAGCTAATCTGAAGGCCACACAAAGTTTGGAGGTCTGTGGCTATTGACTCTGCAGAAAGTTGGCGAGTTCTGCGCACTGCACGCCTCAGCATGCGCTGACCCCGCCCTGTGATTATACATGGCCTACCACTTCATGGCTGAGTTGCTGTTGTTCCCAATCCACTTTGTTACAATACTACAAACAGACCGTGGAATATTTAGCAATGAGGACATTTCTTATTGCACAGACGGCAACCTATCACGGTACCAAGCTTGAATTCACTGAGCTCCTGAGAGCAACCCGTTCTTTCACAAATGTTTGTAGAAGTGTCTGCATGCCTAGTGCTTGATTTTATACACCTGCGACCGTGGAAGTGATTGGAACACTTGAATTAAATGATTTGGAGGGATGTCCCAATACTTTTGGTAAGTGTATGAACCCCATGGTTCAGCTTGTATTTCCAGTCGTAATGTGAAGAAACATGTTTTTGCTGTAGAAATATTCCCTAACTGTAACAATAAAAATAGCTCTCTGTCACTGGAACACTTCGTGGATCAGAATTTCTTCGTCTGTGGACCCGCATTATGACGTACAAGGTGAGTGGAATTGAGTTTAGAATTTAGCTATGTATTATTATTGTATTAAGACAAGAAACATAGATGTTTTGAGTTTTAATAAGACACTTACATTTTTTACAGGATATCTTCTACAGCATGGATTCTTCCAAAGATGGCGTTCTGTCTTTGAGCGAACTGCAAAATGCATTAGAGAAGACAGGTTGAGGCTTATACAGTTTATACTTTGCTGCAGTAAAACATTGTTGAAAATATTGTAATTTCCTTAGTAGTATAAATGTATTCAATAGTTAACTTAATTTTACAAACTAATATAGTTGCTGGTGGTATCTGTTACTCACGGCATAGCTGCCCAGTGACCTATAAAATTGAATATAGAGATATTGTGATATATATTTATCTGTGCAGGCCAGTCAAGTCCCTCCACATAGATATTGATATTGTGATAAAATATATGTTTTCATTCACACATTATAGATACTGTATTTACGTCATGGTCTTTGTACCCTAGGCATGCATCTAAATGAAGACATCCTGAATCTCATGGTTGTGCGGTATGGGGGTGCTTCGGAACAGATCTCTCTGGAGGGTTTCATATGTCTTGTCATGCGTTTGAACTGCATGGCTAGTGAGTAATACTACTAGACTGAAAAGCAATTTGATGTTCCCTGTCTCTCTCTAACTTCCTTTTACGAAAGGCTGGAGCCTATCCCAGCACAAACACTCACATGTTAAGTTGGAAAGTTGCTTGTAAAAGTAATGTATTACAATATTGCGTTACTCCCTAAAAAAAGTAACTGATTGAGTTACTTAGTTACTTTTTATGGAAAGTAATGTTACTTTTACGTTACTTTTTCTCAGCTGAACTGGGTTTACTTGTTTGTTTTTTAATAACAAAACAAGTGTGAAGTCCCTTTCACACCGGGGCCAGATTTACTAAACAGGGCAAATTAGCATGAGAGCGCATTTCTAAAAAAGTGCCGATGGAAGTGAAAAGTTCTGCTAGTGATCTACTGATGACGCGTACACAGACTACACAGACGCAGCCGGATCATTTCCATAATGACCAACACAATCTATCAGTCTATCATCTGGTTTAAGACAGGCTTTTTTAGGTGGTAAATAATGGCGCAAACGAACGCAAACCTTAGTAAATCACCTTGCGTGATTTATTTAAATGCTCTCCTCCCATAAATTTTGCGTCTGAAAGGGAAACTCCTACAAATGCATATGCAATAAGGTCAGCCGCAAAAATAACCCTGTCCACGCCTTTTCAACGCTAATTTTTCACTGCAAGTCTTTAGCAAATCCTGACAGTAGTTTTTTAACGACAACAGAGGGTTTGCGCTTGCGCAAGCTGTTAGTAAATCTGGCCCCAGAAATGAAACATTTACGGGCCATTTTAACTCTCTGGGCCCTATCATACACCCGGAACAATGCGGCACCAGGCGCGACACACCCATTTGTGCTAGTCTGAAAACGAGGTGTGTTCAGGCGCATTGTTGGCGCGTTGCTATTTTGAGGCAACTGAAAACGACTGTGCAATTGACCAACAAAAACCTGGTCTAAAGTCAATGGCACTTTTTTTTGTTATTTAAAGAGTGTGTTATTAATATGTCCCTATAGGCGGTAGCAACGTGCGTACACTCTGCTTATCACTCACACAGGGACACGGAGCAGCACACAAACATAAAATAAAAAAAAGGATTATTGCACGTTAAGCCCAAAACACACCCTTAACTCATTAAGAGACTAATAGGTACAACACTTTTAGACCATGCGCCTGTCGCGCCAACCATTTTTCCCGTCGTTAAATTAGTTTAAGACCATTAAAATCTCGCTCCAATGAACGGTAACGAGTTGCGACTGAAGGCCGTTGCACGTTCGTGTTTCAGCTGGGCAAAATGGATTTGATTATAATATTCTTTATCTGACTCCATTTATCATATTGTCAAATTTAGGATAGAATGCCAATTGGTTGTTTGGTCATTTATATTTAATAGTTAGTCACACATTTAATCATTCTGTTTTAACCTTTTGTTGCAATAATATCGTTCCGTACTGGAGATAGTTAATAATTACAGAGTAATTCAGAAAGGATGAAAATGTAAAAATTTTATTAACAGTCAGGTAAATGTATAATGCCGATTACACAATCAATTCAAAGATAATTCGTACATAACATCAAATATTCCAAAATAGCCTAAAGAGTGAAAGATTTCCTGACTTTTCTGAATATTAGGTAACACAGATCATTCGCTGTGTTACGGGCCAATCTTATTAAAGTATTGCGCCCCGAACTCACTACTACATCGCCTTAAATAACTTTTTCAAATGGAAATACATGATAACAAAGGGAATTTAAATGGAATCGAGTTCCCATTTGTCTGGATTGGAAGAAGAGACCAAATGGCTCCAAAAGCCACACCCACCGTCATGAGTAAAAATATCTCTAAGCTCTAAAAACTCTTATTAAGTTCTTGTATACTTATGTGGTTATGAGATTTTTGTACCATTCGCACTAAGACATTTCAAACGATATCAAACACATACAATACTGTATAGTGAGAATTGACATTAAATCCAATAGATTTTGGGTGAATTCCAAGTGATCTCTCAACATGAAGTGGAATAAGATGGGGGAAGTTCGGGGCAAGGTAAATACATGCAAAATAAGGCCATAAGTTGTCTGGTGGAAGACAATTACTCACTGAGAGGACTCTTTTCGCAGCCGACGTCCCACTGATTGAATCATTGTCTTCCACCAGACAACTTGACGTTATGCAAGTTTTCTCAGTCTTTCACAAGCAAAAAGGGATTCGGACATGCCCTAAAGTGCACTCGCGCCGTGTACCTTAGACCATGCGCTTAGACCGTTAAAATAGGGCCTTGAGCTAAAATAAGGCTTGAGCTAAATACCCTGCCTGATATTATGTTTTTTGATTTATTACATTATAACAGCCTTTATTCTCTTCATCAGGCATATTTCAGAGACTCTGTGAAAGTGGGAAGATATCTCTTAATGAGAGTGAGGTAATCCTGATGTAAACATTTACATTTGTTTCAAATCTCCAACCAAGTGTTTAATAAAACTCAAGCTTGATTTTCTTTTGGTTATTCAAAGTTCATACATTCACAACCTATTTCTGTGTATCTGTGTTTTAGTGGATAGGACTCACCATGTACTCATGAACGAACGTCTGCTCGCCAGGAGGTTTGCCAACAAGCAGCGTGACAAGAAAACATTAGTTCTGTGTTCAAAAACAGATCAGCGATTTAGGCAAATCAAAAAAACAAATCAGTTCATTTATTATTTTGTAATATCAAACTGATAAACAAATTGTGATGCTTATACAATTCTTCTTCATCCTTTTATCCCTCTAAGAATTAAAATACTTCTTACTTTTTTTTCCTTAAAATTATCATTTGATATACACATTTTTGATAATGAAACTGTTTGTTTTTACTGTTAGAAAAATATTGCATGTAATGTATGTATTTCTCTTCGTAAATACTTGGAAATACTGTTGTTGTAAAGAAAATCATATTCAAGCAGATGGTGTTTTAATTTTTTTTTTTTTTTTTGTCAGCCCAATTGTAAAGTTATAATATTTCTCTCATAAGAGGCCTTTGGGTCACCACGTACTGTTGGTATTTGATCCCTGGAGAGATTTATCTAATGGCAGTTTCTGGTGTCAGTTTGGGAGCATGGCTGTGTCTGATATTAGCCACACTGATAAGGACATAGATGGCACAACATCTCATCTCACCACTGTATCAACATTAAAGGGATAGTTCACTCGAAAAGGAAAATTCTGTCATCATATCCTCACCCTCATGTTGTTCAAAACCTGTATGAGTTTATTTCTTCTACTGAAAACAAAACAATGTTTGTAGCCAGACAATTCATACTGTTGCTGTTAAGACATACCTTATATGAAAATATGGGCAATTAAATATTTAGATATTCATACTCCTGTATGTTAGTCACCCTTCCTTTATATTTATTATCACCTTTCCTTTATATACCTATACATACAATTAACTGCCGTTTTGATTAAATTATGAAATGAACAAGGTATAAACGACTAATAACATTTATTCCCTTTCACACAATTTATTGTGAGAGACTTATTTTTGCACGGTTCCTTGCACAATACTGTCTTATGACCTCAAAACACATTTACCATATGCAATTGTACTGTTATTGGTATTATTGGCAATGGTGTTATTTTGATAATAAATAATTTTGACATTGCGTCATATAACCAGATATGATTTTTTTCCGATGCGAAACAAAACATGTGACACTTGGACACTATCACTTCCATATCTGTTTCCCTCCATACTATGGAAGTCAAGGGGTCCGTCAACTGTTTGGTTGCCCGTATTCTTCAAAATATCTTCTTTTGTGTTCAGCAGAAGAAAGAAATTCCTACAGGTTTGGAACAACTTGAGGGTGAGTAAATGATGATAGAATTGAAATTTTTTGGGGGTGAACTATCCCTTTAAGGTAGGGTCAAAATGCTGCAATTATACATGCTGCAATACTGTAAACGCTAACGCTCAAAATAAGGAATTGGTTTGAGTAGAGCCAGAGGTGGGTAGAGTAGCCAAAATCTGTACTCAAGTAAAAGTACAAGTACTTACTGAAATATTTACTCAAGTAAAAGTAAAAGTAACAATCGTAATATTTACTTGAGTAAGAGTAAAAAAGTATTCGATGAGAAAACTACTCAAGTAGTTAGTTACTAGTTACTTTCGATCTGATTGATAAGAAGCGAAAACCCTGAATTTCAGGCTACTTGGAGAGCTTTCACACACCTCTCTGTAACACTTTACAAGAAGGTTGTATTAGTTAACATTAGTTAATGTATTAGTTAACATGAACTAACCATGAACAACACCTCTGTTCAGCATTAGTTAATCTTTGTCAAAGTTAGTTCATAAAAATCCAGCTGTTCATGGTTTATTCATGTTAGTTCACAGTGCATTGACTAATGTTAACAAGATTTTAATAATGCATTAGTAAATGTTTAAATTAACATAAAGATAAATAAGTGCAGTTCATTATTAGTTCATGTTAACTAATGTAAGCTAATGAACCATATATATATATATATATATATATATATATATATATATATATATATATATATATATATATATATATATATATATATATATATAAATAAATAAATAAAACACACACATACATAATACATATATATACACATATATATATACACACATACACATATTATATATATATTATATATATATATATATATATATATATATATATATATATATATATATATATATATATTACACACACATATCTATATATATATATATATATATACACATATATATATGTGTGTGTGTGTGTGTGTGTGTGATTAATGGATAAACAGTGTAAATTAATGGTGTGCTGGGCTAACTAGAGCTCTTCTTAAAACATACTTTGTTCTTATATTTTTATAAGTATATAGGCTATTCTTTAGGTAGGAATAAAATACAATACCGTTTTTATCTGTGTGTATTTTCTACACTTCAGACAGGTGTCTGTCCGGATTTGTGTATAAATGCAAGACGTCACATTAGGCTATTCAATTTGTTTCGTTTTGTGAAGAAAAGGATATGTGAATGTGAACGTTTGTTCGTGGACGTGTGTTGTTTGGAGGATTCAAACGATTCATTGCTTGCACAAGAGCGCATATGAGGAAAACACTCGGACAGTGTGTGAAATAGTATTATAAGGGGAAATTTCCCATAGTTACCAAAATGACCGTTAATAGTGTTCAAATATAGGCATCATTGTGACACTTACCGCTCTTTTCAGGGTGGAATTATTGTATGCTGAGAGATGTCAGTTCGTTTTGGTGCACACAACATGCATCGCATTATGAAACTATTCTTTTTGACATCTTGGAGTGAAAACATAGACTGAACTTGAGGCCACGGGCAATCTGCCTCCCGTAGCTCACACACATCTTCCTCTGCTTCGGCTATCATCTTCCGACTAAACGCGCGCTAATTATAAGCGGGTGATGCGTAGCAACCTCTCGCGAAGCAGCCTCTCCAAAGTTTCGCGAGACTTGCGAAAGTCATATTCACTTATTTTAATATATATAATATAATTATTACCATTTGACAGTAACGGAGGAACGCCACCGAATGTAACTAAGTAAAAGTACAGTTTTTTCACAAGAAATTTACTTGAGTAAGAGTAAAAGTACCCATCTTTAAATCTACTCTAAAAGTACAAGTTACCCAAAAAATTTACTCAAGTAAATGTAACGAAGTAAATGTAATTCGTTACTACCCACCTCTGAGTAGAGCCAACTTAAATTAAACAAATTATTTCAGTCGTTATCTTTTATGAGTATTTAGAACTTTCTTTTTCTTTTGAGTTCACAAAACTGACACATTTTAAGTAATCTGAAATGTTTCATTGTTTTGAGTTTTATGAACTTGTTTCTTTTATTTTCGACAAACTTCAATTAAAGTGAAACTGGGCTGGGATTTCTATTTCCCAGCATGCTTTGCCATGACACTTAAAAGGGAGAATAAATGTTTTGCTATGCTAATTTAGAGGAGTTTCTGTTATGTGGGTTTTTTAGGGGGGTTACCATCATCTGAGGAATCCGGAGGCACTGGTTCAGTAAATGCAATGAAAAAACAAAATTCAAGACTTGTGTAAACCTGTCTCTGTCTATAGACCTTAGGGTAGACAGCATATTGAATTGTATTTTCATTTTCAAAGGTCACTGTTTTAAAGAGGTGTTTGTCTGCTTACAATTTTTAATTTTTTGAATGTTTCACTAACTGAACATTGTTAACCAACAGTATAATCCAGTGAACATGCTGTCCTTCTGTCCCTCACAGTCTTGTTTTCATTCCTGACAAAATGAAATATGGCATTGCATAAGGTCTATTACACTGAAAAAACAGGAAAACACATGTTCTCCAGTTACTTAATCATATTATTTGTAATCTAGGCAACAAATTTGTGTTTCTCTCCTAAACATGATTTCATTGCTTTCGATTAATGTAATTCTTTAAAAAATTTGCAATCTACTAGATTAAATTATTTGGGGTGAAAGTGAACCAATTAAGTACTCGAAAATGATTTTTGCTGAAACTGTAGTTACCAGCATGCTTTGCTTGGGACTTGACGACTAGAGTAAAATTGTTGAAATTAAGTGTTATTTTATGTGTTTTTGGGCAAAATGAGAAAAGGGGGAGACTTTATATTGTTTATTTATTGTTTAATGTTTAATTATGTTTGAATTATAAGAACCATTTAAATTACACTGGGTTACCATTGTTACCACTGGGTTACTTAGGCTGTGGACTGATACAGCACATGTCATTAAAGAGCATGTCACACTTAGCACTTAACATGTATATGATGTGTTATTGCTGGCAAATATAATGAAAGCAACTGAGTACAGCGTCATAGATCAGTCAAGTGACAACAAAAATATACAGAAATAAACTTGAGTGTTTTGATTAAAGAGGCAGGGTCTCAAGCCCCCGTGTGCACCACTGTTGTTAGGGAGCCATATTAAAATCATTGTGAGACTACTCAATTCGGTTTCTTAAAAATTACTTCATTCCATTATGTTGAGATTATGTGAACAAATTGTGTTTGTTTAAAGGGGCTATATGCAACTTTTTCCCCATAATAAACGTAACAATAGCCTTTTTATTTTACCATTTATGACTCAAACATCTCCTGATGAGCATACTGACACCTTGTCCGCTCACAGTGGGTGCACCTATTAAGCCTGTATCCTATTTTTCCTATTTTCTGGCGGGTCGTCTTTTCCCGCGCTGTCTGCGGATGTGACGTCACCACCGCTGCGAGAGCGAGCAGAAAATGAGAGCAGTTCTGTTTTTTGGCCACAGGTGTCAGTTGCGAGTTTAAATTTCAGAAAAACGCATATAGCCCCTTTAACTTAATCGATTCACGTGGAACCGATGTACATGATTATATCATGTAAATCCAACACACAATTTTTTTCAGTGCTTACACTAAAAGAAATGATATATGATGGTGTTCACTTTATTTAAGCAATTCATCTTGATTTAACACCATTATATTATGTTTCTGGTTCAAATGTAATTGATTCATGTTAAACTGACTTAAAACCGTTACTCTTTGACATAGCTTGATGTTTACGTTTCAATCAAGTAACCCAAAGAAATGAGACTTTCACTTCCCATCATGCTTTGCAAAGGGGCAGAATTCGGAGAGTTAATGTTTAAATAAAGTGCAATTTGATGCATTTTTAACAAGATGAGAAAATTGAGAGACTTTTAAATGCTTAATGTTTTGTTATGTTGGTATTTAAATGTTTGTGTTATGTTAGTGTTTTTGGAGGTTACCATTGTGGTGAAGTGTAGAGCGTGTGCTTGGGGTGAGGACCTACTAATAACTTTTTAAGTTGATCTAATAATAAATAACTGCATGCCATGGATCTAACAAAACTTCTGTCTTCTGGTTAGCCAATAAAATCTTGTAAAAGGTTTTGTAAATGCACTCAAAAACTATTCTTTGAATTAATGTATTCATGTAAATCATGGAAAGGATTTCCATGTGATTAAATGGCTTTCTTTCAGCATTGAGAACTTTTGTCAGGCTAAATTAAATTAATTAATTGGTCCAAAACATTGCAAATTAGTTGGGCTGACACTATTAAATTAGGCTGTGCCTAGCCATAGTAAATAAGTTGAATCAACCTTAATAAATTAAGTTGACCCAACGTAAGTACGTTAAATTGGAATAACAGAATTGCATAATGCTGAAATAAAGCAAGTTAATCATGTGGAAAGACTTTCCATGATTTTATGTTCATTCAAAGAGTAATTTTTTTGAGTGCCCTGTGTTGTTGTGTTATTGCCTTCCAAAGAATTACCTGGTGTCACAAAATGTGAAACATTTGATAAGTACATACACAGATTTTGTTATGTAACAGCTCACATTCTATTATAGCCATCATGTTTTTGGGTAAAAATGCAAGATTATTATCTGCTTAAGTCAGTCTTTCAGTGAGATAAAGTTTGGAATGTTGTAATTCGGGACATTTCATGGGTGTGAAGCTTTTACAGTGACAAGCTTATCAAGTCAATGGCAGGAAAAACAATCTCTCTAAACAAATCAAGGGGGTGGGATGTACAGGCAAAAAAAAAAAAAAAGAAAGAACAAAAATTCCACAGGTGTCAAGTATAAAACCAGAGACACCGCACGAGAAAGTACTCTTTTATGGTAACTTCCTGACCAACCAGATTCTTACAGGTAAAATGTGTATTATACTTTTTTAGTGTTTTTAATTAATTCTAGACAAGAAATATTTTGTTAAAACGTTATTAACAACTTAACAATGCTGGACAAGCCTTAAAACATAGTTTTAACTTTTTTAGTTTTACATTTTGTTACTGATACTTGAGTATTATACCTCATGGGACAGGGAAGTATGGTGGCAGGGACACAGCCCGATTTAAGTAAATAACTTACATACCAAATGTAAGTTACCATCTTTTTGTGTTTGTAGTTTGTTTTTAGAGAAAGGCTTTTCTAGGTGAAAAATGCCTCCTCCTCATGAGCGCCAAGACTACATGACTGATCATGATGTGGGCTCTCCATCTAATCCTATGAGGTTCCTGGATCAGGACTATCAGAAGCTGCTCCACAAATCTATCAAGAGAAATAAACTGTACATTGATGAGTTGTTCCCTCCAGACAGCAGCTCCATTGGTACTCTGGATAAAGAAGCTGATCTGGACTACAATAACATCAAGTGGAAGAGGCCATCAGTATGTAAACAATATTCATTAAAAATAATAAATTATATTATTTTATCATATCCGTGGTCCAATTAAGAAGACTTGAAAGGATACTGTGATCATTCTGTCTAAACAGGAATTAGTGTCAAATGGTAAACCTTTCTTCACTGTTGATGGAATGTCCAGGTTTGACTACAAACAAGGGTCCTTAGGTAAGTTTAGGTTTGTTTGAATACAGTATGGCTTAGACTCCTTAACTCAATTTCTAAGCAGCATCACACATCATCTAAAATTAAGTTTTTGGGCTTTTAGTATGAATATGTTAGCCTTACTGTTATCTATAAGCTACTGTGCTCCAAAACAATGAAAACATTTGAATTTAGAAGATATAAGCATTTAAAACTTACAGGGCCCTATTCTAACGATCTGAACGCATGGCCTGAAGCACTTAGGGCATGTCCGAATCCACTTTTGATAGTTTGAGAGTTTTGATAGTCTCTCACTTCCACCAATATGGATCAATGATTTTGATGACATCACTCTGAACTTCGGCTTCTCATCAGATTTTCTGTCCGATCAAATGCTCTCTAAAATCTGAAGTCTGGTTTCACTTTAGTGTCATGAGAACCGCAGCAGCGCACACAGTCTGCTCCGGTCCAGAGACACGATAGCACAGTGCCGATCATATGCACAAGTCGATGCAGACCAGAAAACGTATCGGACACATTAGAATTCTACACAGAATGCTGTATTTTAAGGCGATATGGAGGAGATTAGGAGGAGAAACGGTTAGAGTTTAGGAGGAAACTGCTGCTTTACCGAGCTCAACAACTCTGGCCGAGCTGTGATATAAACTAAACACTATTGGCTACTTTTAAAAAGTAGAGAAGCTGATCGTTATGCACTTTCAAGGCACTTCAGTGGCAGCCAATCATAGAGGACCGCCGCATAATCGAAAACAAATCAACAACATACCGTTAGGTCTGGTCCTCTCTTGTCTTCTACTGTTGTCACTCCTCCTTTTATCCTCCGGAGCTCCTCCGCAGGACTCTCAGACCGGTGTGGCGTTAACACTCACACCACTGGATTCGCTCCATTCCCACGGGTCTCGGCCCCGCCCTGCTCGCCTCATTAATGTACAGTACATTGTTACATTTGCCTTTGTTTGTTTCCTATATTCCATTTGTCAAAACTCTTATTTGTGTTCAGGAAACTGTTGGTTTTTGGCTTCAATTGGGGCTTTAACCTCGACAGATGAGAAGACAAAAGATCTCATAAACCAAGTAATTCCAGCTGATCAGTCATTCAGCAAAAATTATGCAGGGATATTTCACTTCAGGGTGAGATGAATTAGATATATCAATGTTAATGAATCTTTGAACGAATTTGATGATTAGGAAAACATGTTTCCACTTTCTAGCCCTTCATCTTTCCCTTTCTGCAATTTATACAGTTCTGGCGGTTCGGGAAATGGATTGAAGTTGTCGTTGATGATCTACTTCCAACAATCGATGACGATCTCATTTTTGTTGATTCAAAGACATCTAAAGAGTTTTGGCCTGCCTTACTGGAGAAGGCTTATGCAAAGTAGGTGGCAGTAGATGCTTTGAAATAAACACTCATTTACTTATTGTTTCTTGTCTCAAGGATATTGGTTTGTGAATGGATGCATGGTCTTTCCCTTGATTTGTCTCTCTTCATGGATTTGTATGTTGTTGTGAGGAGAAACATTTTAAAGTGTTCAGTAACGGTACATGTGTAAACGGCATATTACATAATATTTGTTAAATCATGTCTGTGACATTGTAGCATTTACATTGCACCATAAAATGGTTCTGCCTTGACAGGGTGTGCGGATCTTATGCGGACCTGGATGGTGGATTCATATCTGAGGCCCTGATGGACTTCACTGGTGGGGTGCACATGGAGTTTGTGCTGAATGATGAAGCTCCTGCTTATCTTTGGAACATTATGGATCGTGCAGCCAAGTCACAAACCCTTATGGGCTGTGATACTTACCAAGGGGTAAGACACCTACTGTAATCCTAGATCTGTATTTAATTGACAAATATTTCTGGCATAACCTTTATTATAGAAATACGCTGCCCGGCCAAAAAGAGTCACTGTTTGGATGATTCGATCATTATTGCAGTGAATATTATGTTTCTGGCATGTTGTATGTTTGGCAACAGTTCTTATAACCCTGATTGATGGAGTGTGTAGCTTTTCATTTCTTAAACAATCGTGTAGGAAGACACATCATGGCCATATTCCAGAATGACAATGTCAGGATTCATCACATTCCAGTGCCAGAAGTAACTTAGAAATAATAATAAAGGGTTAGTTAACCCAAAAAATGTTAACTCTGTCATCATTTACTCACCCCCATGTTGCTCCAAACACATAAGACTTCCATTCATCTTCTGAAAGCAAATTAAGATATTTAAAAAAAAAAAATTACACTTCAAAAAGTACAAAAAGACATCGCAAAAGGCAAAACGATCGGTTTAATTCACATGTTCTAAAGAGACATGATCGCTTTAAATGATGAACATATTTAATTTAGGCTTTTATTCACATTGATCAATGCACCTGGAGCTCATCAAATGTGGCAAACAAGGAAGCTTGGATGACGTGCAAGAACCGGTTTGTTAAGCTACCTCAAACATCACAAACATTCATGTCTTTAAATGTATTCTGAATACTCAACTTTATGGAAGTGAACTGAAGTGTGGACTGAAACTCATAAAATGAACATAAACTAATTTCATAATTATATGTTCTGCTGTGTACTGATCTTAGAGCAATAATGACATTAATAATTTTGTAAAATTTTTCCTTATATTAAGAATGATTTTGTTTTTTGATAAATTTATATTTTGTGTAACTTGTTGAAGAATAAGGAAATAGGGTTGGTGCTAGACAGGCCTTTGACCGTGGAAAAGGCTAGAATTCATGTTTTTGGGATGTGAATAAGTGTAAAGTATAGTTTTGAGTTTGATTTCTCTTATAATGCAACAAGAAAAAGTAAAGCTTTACAAAGTTATGGATTAACGCTTCAAATCCTTTGTGCAACACCCTTCTGAAAATCGCCAAAAACGGAAAATGGCTCAGATCGCCATTTACAAACATTATAAACATTGTTGATGTGTGTAATCTTGCTTGTTTTTGATTTTAGGAATCACGTGAAGCTGTGTCATCCGAAGGCATCGTCGGGGGTCATGCTTACACTGTGACAGGGGTTTCCAAGGTAAGACCACAGCAAATCTTCATCTTTAGTTCCACAAATTCTCGCAGTAATGGTTATTCGTTTAAGATGTCTCTTTAGCCTTCCATATGCTTTTTTGGTTTATCCCTACATACCATCTTCCTGATTATGCATGCATATGTACTTTTTGTATGTTAATGCCACCTCTAAATTATTTATGTATAAACTACTCTATTAGCTGCCCTCTTAAATGTTTTAGTCTGTCTGCATCATTCTTGGTTTTGTTGAACAGGTGATGAGTAAAAGAAATCCAGTTCATCTGGTGAGAGTGTTAAACCCATGGGGAGATACAGAGTGGAAAGGAGACTGGAGTGACGAGTAAGTGTTGTTTATTTGCTTGTTTGTACCGAGTAACAGCTTCAGTACTTTATTCTTTATTGGCAAACTCGCATCTATATATTGTCGCGAAAACCTTGTATCTCCATATTTCACCCCCCCCCCCCCCCATAAATCATTACTACTGTGCTGTGTTAAAAATCTCTCATGCACTATTTCATTCTGAATGGCTCTCACAGCGCATTATGGGTATTCTCTAGCTGTTGAGCGTACCTGAGTTGTACACTGGTTATTGCGGTGCATTGTGGAATTGAATGAGTACACTTAAAAATGTCCACTATAGTTTTGGACACCACTACAAATGGCTGCCCCCTCAAATAGTGCCCTATTTAAGGAGTGGGCGATTTCGGACACAGCCCTGCTTTACCCTTTATGTTTGTCTGTCTGTGGGTTTTACAAATATTTAACCAATGAAAAAAAAAGTGTTCTATCGTGAATGAAGGGCCTCAGGCAGTTTGGACCGTCTCTGCTTGTTTGCAGAGCAAGGGCAAATAAAGAACTGGTTCTTTAAGCACAGAATTTTTATTAATGTCAATGTCAATTTTATTTATATAGCACCATTTCCACAACACATGGTTGACCAATGTGCTTTACATAAAACACAACACTGGCGCAGTAAAGATAAAAGTAAAAATAAAAATGTAAAAGTAAAAAGTACAACAAGCATTTAAAATAAATTAAAAGAAATAAAAACTATAAATAAAGTCATGGTAAAACACAGTGCTTCAACCAGAAATAAAAGCTTTGTCAAACAGATAGGTTTTTAATCTTGACTTAAAAGTGATCACAGAGGGAGCTAATCGAATAAAAGAGGGCAACTCGTTCCAAAGTCTTGGGGCGATAGATGAAAACGCACGATCGCCCCTGGACTTCAGCCTCGTCCTTGGTGTAAACAGTAATTTCTGGTTTGATGACCGGAGAGATCTTGTTTCGCTGCGTTCAATTAAAAGTTCAGATATATACGAAGGGGCTATACCATGTAGTGACTTAAACACGATTAATACAATTTTAAAATCAACTCTATAGCGTACAGGCAGCCAGTGTAAAGACTGTAAAATTGGTGTGATATGATCCCGCTTACGAGTCCTGGTCAAAAATCTGGCTGCTACGTTCTGAACCAGCTGTAAACGAGAGAGAGCTGTTTGACTAATACCAGCGTACAGTGAGTTACAATAATCTAATCTGGAGGTTATGAAAGCATGGATCACTTTTTCCAGGTTTTTAAAAGATAGGAAAGGTTTTACTTTAGCAAGAAGCCGCAGTTGGAAAAAGGAAGATTTAACCACAGTATTAATCTGCCTATCAAATTTCATTTGCTCATCAAATACAACACCCACATTTTTTACATGTTGCTTAACATATGGTGATAACACACCCAAATTTGGATTTGTAGAAATCACAGAGACAGAGGGTTTAAAAACAATCAATTCTGTTTTGCTCTCATTGAAATTTAAAACGTTTAGAGACAACCATTTCTTTACATCACTCAAACAAAGCAATAGTGCATTCAGTCCACCCAGTGTATTCTGTTCTAAAGGTAGATAAACTTGTGTATCGTCCGCATAGCAATGGAACGATAGTCCATACTTTCTGAAAATAGAGCTAAGAGGGAGCATATAGAGAGAGAAAAGAAAGGGAGCTAAAATTGCTCCTTGAGGAACTCCACTGGTTATCGCAGCTTTACTTGAGGTATGATCTCCTAACTTCACTGAAAAAGTCCTATTTGTCAGATAGGATCTAAACCACTGCAGGGCACTGCCAGTAATGCCGGCACAATATTCCAGTAGATCAAGAAGTACAGCGTGATCGACAGTATCAAACGCAGCGGTGAGATCTAAAAGAAGTAAAACAGCATAGTCACATGTTAACAGTATATCATTTGAAACTCTCAGCAGTGCAGTCTCAGTGGAGTGATATTTTCTAAACCCAGATTGGAAAACCTCAAAGATCAAATTTTCAGCCATAAAAGATTGTATTTGATCAAGAACTGATTTCTCAATAATTTTTGAAATGAAAGACAAATTAGAGATGGGCCTAAAATTTGTCAAAATAGTAGGATCCATGCCCTGTTTTTTAAGCAGAGGGCGTTAAGTGACTCTGGAAAAGTACCTGTTTCTAAACAGCGATTTATCAAAGACAAAAGATTTTGAGCAACCACATCTATAACTTGCTTAAAGAAGAGAGGGGGCATTACATCAGTTGAAGAACCAGATGCTTTCACGTGATCCACTATTTCTATCAGATAGGTATCTGTAACAGGAGTAAAACAACTAAAAGCAGCAGTACATCTAGAGAGAGTTGAAGGGTCAGATGAAACTGGGTTAAGCCCCATTCTTAAGTCATGTGTCTTCTGTACAAAGAAACAAAGAAAGTCTTCACAGGAAAGTAATGACACTTCTGTATCGAGACCAGTGGAGGGGTTGATGGTGGAATTTATAACATTAAACAGAGTTTTTGGTTTATGACAGTTCTTGTTTATAATGTCAGTGAAATAAATTGATCTTGCCATTTTTACTGCTTTCTGATATTGAGTTAGTGAGTCTCTGAACATTTGCATTGAAACCTGAAGTCTGTCCTTCCTCCATTTTCGCTCTAATCTTCTGCAAATACGTCTAAGAGAGCGAGTTGTGTCATTAAGCCAAGGCTCAGATTTCGGTTTAAGGAGATGAGTCTTTAAAGGTGCCACTTGGTCTAGAGCATGAACACAGGTGAAGTTAAAACTACAGAGTACTTCTTCAGCACTCGAATCGGTGTTTAAAACGCCACTTTGTAGCAAACCTTCACTAAAGGCTGAGCGAAAAGCTTCTCTGGTAGCTGATGTAATAAGCCGGGACTGGCGAGCCGAATATATCGGCATAACAGTTTTGTTAGCAGATGGAAACGTAAACATAATAGTCTTGTGGTCAGAGAAACCATTTTCACATACCTCTAGTTCATTCAGAGAGCAGCCGTAAGTTAGCACTAAATCCAGTGTATGGCCATGCTGATGAGTGGGTACATTTACCTGAAGCGTCAGATCAAATGCATTTAGCAGATCGCTAAGGAATCTGCTGCACAACAGACATGAACATTAAAGTCCCCAACAATCATTAGTTTGTCATATTTTGCAATGAAATCTCCCAAAAAGTCAGCAAAATCCTTCAGAAAATTCGTATTCGGTTTTGGGGGACGATAAATCAGTACAAACAGAATAGGGTCGCATAGCTCCCTGCGATGTTATGTTAGGCTAATGTTTTAATGTAAATGTAAAAGCTAATGTTTTATTTGAGGAGCGGAGAAAAGTGTCATTGCCAATAGCCTGTGTGTATCTTTTGATGAATAAGTTGATGAAAACATAATGCGATGCACTTACTGCCTCATATGCGGCCGTTCTAATGGTGGACAAAACACGTATGTCCTACATTTTCAGAAAGACGCTGTTCAAAAACGTTGTAAATCAATTTTTAGCTTGGTTTTGGTAAAATGTCAATAATATAATGACTCATGCAAGTGTCTGACCATATATAAAGCCACAATGTCAACTTTGACAACACAATGTTTAATTATTTAAAAAGTATATTTACAGTGTTTTTTCCATTTCCTGAAAAGTAGCGTTTTTGGAGATACAAAGGTTTCCTCCTGACAGCAACGATATATAAGTGTTGGGTAATACATTACAAGTAACACAAGTAAAGTAAAGCATTACTTTCAAATGTACAGTAAAATATATGTTACTTTGTTTTCCAATTAGAAGAAAGTGAGAACAAGTAAAGCAAAAGTAATGCATTATACAATAAAAAATAATTAATGCAATTAGTTACTTTTTTAGGGAGTAATGCAATATTGTAATGCATTACTTTTCAAAGTAACTTTAATCTCTTTGTCCTATCACCTCACATTCACATACTTAAATGTTTGTTTGCATTTTTTGCTATGATATCACGTGGTTGCTGTGATGCTGGCCTACATATTTTGTGTGTATACTGTACATAATTCTTACAGATCATCTTTGTGGGACACCGTGAGTCGAGAGGACCGCAAGTGGCGTGAAAAACTTGACAATGGGGAGTTCTGGTTAGCATTGATCATGTTGTAATATATGACACCTTAATTTACAATGTACGAATCACATATTGGGTGTGATTTACTCAGGATCATTGTTTTGCAGGATATCAATGACAAATTTCACCAAAAACTTTGAAACCCTGGATATTTGCTGTCTCTGTCCGGATTTTCTGGATCGATCCCCTGGATGTCATTGGAAATCACAACGCAATTTTGGCAAATGGATTGCTGGGACCACAGCTGGTGGTTCCATGAACAATATAGGTGTACATTTGAATAGTAGCCTAATATAAATAGTTATTTATCTAGTGATACATATGCTATTAAAACATGTGCAAATGTTGGTTTCAGTAATCACACTCTATTCACTCGTAGCTGATGTTTTAAACTTGTTGACATATTTTACGAGGTGGCTAATTCGTACGAATTTGTACGACCTCACTCGTACGAATGTGTACGATTTTGCACGATTTTGCTAATTCGTACGTATTTGACGAGTTGACAAATTCATATGAATTCTTACGAATGACCTACCTCAAACCCCGCCCCTAAACCTACCCGTCACTGGGGTTTAGACAAAACGTACAAATTCGTACGAGTGAGGCCGTACAAATTTGTACGAATTAGCCACCTCGTAAAATATGTACGAATTGGTCGTGAGATAGTGTTGGCATAAATTACAATTTCCACATTCAAAGTTTGCAGATGATAATTGTTAAACATCCCTGAACATCTGGATTTGATTCATAAAAATCCTGTGCACAAGCTTAACTATTTTGCTGTGTTGCAGAGACTTTCTGGAAAAACCCCCAGTTTCGTGTGAGGATTGAGGAGCTTAGTGAGGACATTACGCATGAGGAGGGTGCTGAAAACATGCTAGTGTCTCTCATGCAGAACCACGAGAAGAGACACAGAAGAAGCCAAAAAAACTACAGCATTGGTTTCTATATTTTTAAGGTTAGTATTGACAGGTGTAGGTCCGCATGTACTAGGGGAGAGTTCTAACACTTCTTTTAAAAAAAATATTTTCATAGGAATCTACAATATCTTCCATTGGGAGAATGATGGTCATGATCATGATTTTACCCCTGTAGCTTTTTACATTTAGATTTATAGAAAATGAGGGTATGTTTACATAAAACTGAAAAGTTTTTACATTGCTTTTTTTCCGCATACATAGGCCTACAACAATGTTGTCAAAACGATCCCCATATACAAGGATCTGCGAAAATGACTAAAGTCACGGTATTCTGCTGCCAGGCCAGTAGTTGGCGCTGTCACTTTGTGAAGAAATATTATGCGCATATAGACTGAACATGTAATACACGTGCGCATGACGTCACCGTTTAGTATTGTATGGTATCGTTTTCAAAAACTTGCACTTTGAAACCTGGTTTCAAAAGCTTGCATTTTCAGGCCGCCAATATGCTGTTCACGTTTAAATTAATGGCCAAAACGCATATACCCACAAATATTTGACTAGGTCTATATAGTATTGATTTATTATTGCATTCTTCTTTAGGTGAGAGGTGAGAGTGGGAAGTTCTCAGCTGAGTTCTTCAATGACAAAACACCTGTGGCAAAAAAATCTTTCCACAATTTGAGAGAGGTGACAGAGTTTTTCTGGCTGGAGCCAGGAGAGTATATGATTGTACCATGTACGAAGAATCCTGGTGAAACGGCCTCCTTCGTCCTGTCTATTTTTTCAAAGCATGAGACACACTTTGAGTAAGTTGTGGTGCAGTCAAAAGTTTGCTAATTTTGAAAGTGAAAAAAGCAAAGACAGTTAAACAAACACACACTCAAATATCCTGTTAAAGGCTTATTTGTGTGAATAACAACCATTAAAGGGGTCATGAACTGGCTTTTAATTTTTTTTATAATGTTGTCTGAGGTCAACTTATGACGTTCGCTTGGTTTTTACATAAAAAAAATCATAATGAATAAGTAATAGGTTAAGAAAATAGTTTTGAGCCTGGTTCCTGGAACTCTCGGTTTTTATGGGCATGCACGCCGCATTGAAGACTTTAGCTTAACACCCACTGCTATGATTGAATAAAAGTTTTGCATTTTATAATGAGCTTCGGCTCCCTTACACGTGAGGAATTGTTTTGAAAACTTCCAATGTGGAGAAACGGCAACCGGAATGATTCGCCCACAGGGCTTGCAAAATGTCTTTATCAAACAAACACAATGATTTATCTCTCATCCACCCTCAGTTAATTGGAATGTTATTTTTTATTACTTGGCCGGCTCAATCTGTGGATAAAACAGCGAACTTTGCATAACTAACACACACACACGCGCACCCACAAGCCAAGTACTATGTGCATCAGCAAAACTTCACATCAGACAAATCAGCATGTTCAAAACTTCCGCGATTGTATTTTGTATTTTTTGAATTGCAGCACAATGAACCAACAACACCTCAAATACAAAGGATACTCCAGCCTGTGACAACGTGGTAAGTTATGTTTAGTTAGACACGTACATAAGTAGCAGTGATGCGCGGGTCAATGTATAAACAACCCGCACCCGACCGACGTTTTCAACTAACCCGCCCGCAACTCGGACCGCAAAAAAAAAGAAGAAAATATTGTACCCGACCCGCTTCCTGACCCGCATTTTTTAAAAGTAGTAAATGCTCATCGTAGCTCATTGGGCCATTGAGAAAATGTTTCAGGCCCTGGCGTGGTGCGCTCAGAGGTGCAGCAGCGAGAGCAGGAAGTTCTTGAGGCGGCCCATCATTTTCCATTTCAGCTCCAGATGCATATTATTGATGAACGCGATGTTTATGTTTCGACCCGGCTTGAAGAATTCATCAGCCCACATTTGGAAAACATTTGGAAAAGTGTGAAAGCCCTTAGGAGCGCAAACTGTTATTTTTCTGAATGCTGTATGATATAGCCTAGTGTTATGTAATACAGGCTTGATTTATTCATTTATTTCGTTTAATTTTCTTAACAATTAAGATGCTGCATGTGTTTATCCAGTCTAATCGAAGTGTGCGTCTCTCCCCCGACTTTCCCAACAAAAATCCCGCCCCCTCTCAGAAAATACATAAAACTGACTTTAAATGCGTTTAAAAGTAGCCTATTAAAATGGTACAATGGCATTGCTCAGTTCAACGTTTTGGGAAATCGGGCATTTTGTCCCGCGTCAGCATTTATTCAAAAGTTAATAACGTTCAACATTCAAAAGGAAAATAAGGATTTATTGACGATCCGACCGACCGTGACCCGAATATCATTAAAAATATTTTTGGATGACTCGTAACCGCGGGTAACCGGGTAACCTCATTTTGGATCAACCCGCGCATCACTGATAAGTAGATATCAAACGTAAGAATGCAATACTATCACATATATAAAACATTTATCACAATTGTTGCATCCCTCCTGTCAGATCCAGAAGGCACAGCATAGTTTTTGAATCTCATCTGCAAATCCAGTCTCTTGTTTACAAACGAATCCACAGTGAAATGAAGCGAACAAATGCAATGTCTTCCCCACGTGAGCTGGAACTTCAGTAAAAATAAAGTTGAACCATGCATTCCTAATATTGGTTTGAAACATGCCATAAGCTTTATTTCTTGGAAGTTCGATCTGGTTTAGCTCTATGTAGGCCTATGTTATTTATCTATAACATGTCGCGACATGCACAAGCCGGTGGGCGGGGCTACAGAATTAGGCTTTGGTCTTCTACGATTAAGGTGGCGTTTCACTGAACTCTGACGTCACAGGGACGCACATTCGCAGATCGATCGTCAGCTGTCAGTAAAAGCTTTTCTTTGACTAGCAAGGAAGTTTTCAGCTCTGGAACTTACAGGATATTCTTATATTACGATGACCTTTTATAAATCAAAAGCTCAAGGGAAAGTTGATTTCTCAATTCATGACCCCTTTAAATAAATGTGCATTACATATACATGGTAGAATACAATTTTCATTTGAAGAAGTATGCAGTAGAAAATGTTTGGTACACAAAATGTATTTTATGTATTCAGTGATTCGTATATCCTGGGGTTTGTCTGTTAGCTTCTGTCATCTAATGTTCTTTTTCCATCAGATACATTGACGAGACTGAGGAGAATGAAGACGATCCCTAATGAGAGTGAACCTGTCATACTTCTTGGAGAAATAAGTCAACTCATGCCTTGTAACTTTTTCTTTGTTCATTCATGCTAATTTCAGAATGGGTATCAAGTTAGATTTTTTTGTTTGTATTATCTCTATGTGTAATCAGTGTTTACAGCACAGAACCAAAGCTAATGTACTGTATTCTCTGTATGGGGCTTGATTTACTGTGTAGTTGTATAGGCCTACTTTTCGGTAACACTTTATTTTACAGTGTCCTTGTTACACATGTTACTTAAGCCCCGTTTCCACCGAAATTACCTGGAACAATTTGTCCCAGGAACTTTTTTCCCAGGAACTCTTTTTTCCTCAGACCTGCTGCTGTCTGCATTTCCATAGCGGTCTAAAGTACCGTGAAGATTAGTCCGGTGACGTAGGACTGCGTGTGACTTTACAGTTCCCACTGGATTTCGTCCTCCGCAAATAGACTTAATAAAGCCTGAACCTCACCAACGGTCGTATTTTTTAAACTTCATTGTTGATTCGAATAGTAAACGACTCTTACTGCACGCACCGCAACAGACTTTTAGGTTGAAATAAAATGCTGTGTGAGCTCAACCAATCAGCATGTTCAGTGCCCAAGTCCCACCCCCGAAAGTTCCTGAACTTTGAAAAAGTACTACCTTGCTAGCAGGGCCGTTTTGAGGGGGACATTTTTACCCGGAACTTTATTTAGACCCTGGTTCCTGTGGTCGAAAACACACAGAGTACCACCCCAAAGTCCCTAGTTCCTGGGGAAAGTTCCTGCGGTGGAAACGCAGCGATAGTTATTGTAGTAATAACTATAAATTATGCATAATTACATGCAACTAACCCTAACTAAACCAAAGCCCAATCCTAACCTGTAAGCGTATTGTAATGTAGGTAATTATTATTACTCAGTACTTAAATGCATAATTACACTGTAACACAGACACCTTAAAAAAAGTTTAACTTTCCCCCCAAATTGATTTGTTATTGGTGTACTATTACTGACCTGTAATAAATATATACATTTTATGTCATTTTATTTATTTGCATTTATCTATTTTAACATTTTTAACAAATACCAACATATAATCATTAGTGTCAGACAAAGTCATATAGTGATACCTAAGCATGTACACTCTAAAAAAAAAAAAGGTTCTATATGGCACCAAAAATAGTTCTTGGCTCGTAATCATAGGGGAACCTTTTTTAGTGCTATATAGCACCATTTTTGGTGCTTCAGTGGTTCTTCAGCGGTTCTTCAGAGGTTCTTCAGCGGTTCTTCAGAGGTTATTCACCGGTTCTTTGACTAAGGTGCTATATAGCACCTCTGAAGAACCACTGAAGCACCAAAATTGGTGCTATATAGCACTAAAAAAGGTTCCCTTATGATTACGAGACTTTTTTTTAGAGTGTATTTACTCATTAGAATAGCTATTTTGCAGAGAAAATAAAGATGGGCGAACTAATGAAATAAGCACCGTTGATACTTTGGACATCCCTAAAGGAGAGAGCTCAGGTTAAGACTAAAACTGTATCTTAAATACAATGCAAACTAAATTGATTCTTCATAAACTCAGTGAGGCTCTTCATCTCACAGTTAAAGTGACCCCCAAATTTTTGTCATCATCTACTCACCCTCAAGTTGTTCCAAACCTGTATGAATTTCTTTGTTCTGCTGAACACAAAGCAAGATATGGAAAGAATATGGGTAACCAACAGTTGTGGGGCACCGTTGACTTCCATTGTATGAAAAATGGAAGTCAATGAGGCAGATCAAATTTGGTTACCAACATTCTTCAAAATATCTTCATTTTTGGGTGAAGCCTTTAGATTCACTCACTTAACAGGCACATTTCGCTACACACAGTCCACTAAACGGCACTAACAGTCCATTTAATGCTTCTAGAAACAAGTTGCTAAGTTATGATATCACCCTTGATGGTTCAGTGGTTTCATGTTTTTCCACACACACTTTGAGCTGCTCATCCCAGGGTTTTAGTAGCTCCTAATTCCTGACATGTCATTCCCTCTCACATCCATCCCTTACCGCCATCAGACCTGCACAGGTGCCCTGTCTGGTGCCACTGGGTCTCATACAACAGCAGTCATAACCTGTCTGTCATGTCCATGATAATACTAATAATAATAATACAACTTAATGACATGCAGAATCAAATTTTGAATACTGAAACATACTAAAAACATACTTAACAAATAAATGCACAAAAAACCTCAAAACAAAACAAGAAACTATAGCAGTATAGATTAGTTGCCAGGAAAATATAGGCTAATTAAAAAAAAATGTTGTGGCCATAGGTCCCTCTGCTGAACCCATAGCCATCTGACCTATTCCATTGACTCAATGACCCTGTTTCAATAAATGCCTGGACTGAATGCTTTTATGGACACAGTGTTTGACCTGCATCATCAAGTTCCTCCTCACTTATAGGCTGAAGTAACAACATAATGCAGAACAATGGTCTTCTCCATTCCATAGGTGAGGCAACAGGATTTTGCTTATTAGCAAAACGGTAATTATCAATCTTAGTTGATAATAGTTAAATAGTAGCAGGTTGAATAGGTAATGAAAAGACTTAATTGTAATATGACACATCACCTCAAAGAAAGAAGGCATTTTTGTTCAAATTTTCCCTTGAAAAATTAAAGTAAGGAATTACTTAGAAAATTTTCTGTTGGCCTAATTTAATTTAATTACTGTTACTTCTGGTGCAATTGCATTAAATAGCCTACTGTATAAATTCTATATAAAACAATAGTGGATTTAACATCAAAATGTAATGTTAAACTGTATGTTTTAACATTTACCTTCTCCCTGCACACACTTTGGTAAGTTCAAGAATAATTCGTTTTATATCTATTTCATGTCTTTTGATTTATTATGTGTAAATGATCCAGCACCCCTTCTCCAGAACATGGGGAAAAGTGTGTTTTTGATTTTTATAACATTTTGACGTTTTGAAGCGCTGAATTTGTAGTGACGTCATTACGTAATCACCATTAAAAATAGCTGACCAGTCCTGCGCTCAGTCCGTTGTGTTCAGTCTTCTTCAGTTACAGACAGCGTTCAGTCAGCGCGCGGCGAGCCTGAGAGAGAGAGAGAGAGACAGGTATGTGTTTACAGAGTACCGAAATGAGACATATAAGCTGAACGGTGTAGTCAAGATTAGTTGAGGGAGTGTTTTTAATGCTAAAATGTTAACATGCACGTGCTTTACTGAGGTTAGCTTTATGAATATTCAGACGAGCTTTCCTTTAGTGTGGTCGCGTCATTTCAATTTATGTGTAACTTAACCTAAACATAGAGTTTGAACCTCCAACAACGAGACTATTTTTACTGGTGATAATTCAATTCCATGGTTATAGTATAGGTAAATATTATACAAGTTTTTCACCCTTTGATAAAATTCAAACATTCAAAATAGTGATTTGTGCTGAACTGACAGGTTTTGGCAGGTTGATGTAAAAATGTCACAAAAGATTAATTTGTCAACATAAGAATATTTAACTAATAATTTATGGCCCGATTCCAGACACTTTCCCCTTCATCTTTTATCTATACGGTTTTTGTTTCACTGGGCACAATATTTCTGTCAGTATGCCAGCAATATAACTTAAAGGCACAATATGTAAGATGTTTGGATTAAAATATCTGAAAACCACTAGAACAACTTTATTGACTTGTGTACTTGCATTATCCTAAATGTTTCCAAGAATGTTTAAATCCAGAGAAATAAGCAATTTCAACCAGGACCATGGAAACAACAAAGATGCTTTAATATATTATGTGTTTTATTAGACAGGTGAGCAGCTGTTTGGATACATTCATCAGCAGAAAACGAATGATTGTTATATGGCTCAACACAGTTAGTCTTATTGTTTAAATCTCGTTTTCTTGATTTACCGCGAGTACCATGCTTTACCATGCCTAATATCGATCTAGCTTACTGCAGTGTGCAACAGGTGTCTTATATTAGCCGTGGAGCGAACGCACAGAGTAGCGTTAAAACATAGGCTAACTTTCAATACATTCAAATGTATCTAATATGAAAAGACAGCGCTGCGCTACCCCATATACGCATGAGCAAAAGAAGCGGAAGCGTTTGTCTGTGGCATAAAAGCTCAGCAAAATCAAGGCGCCATCAAGCTACGCCATTGTTTTGAATAAGCGACCTCTAGCGGCAAAAAATTACATATTGTGGCTTTAATCCACTGTTCCCTATTTTCCCTAAAACAACATTTGGAAAACTAGTTTTATATCAAGATTTTTTTTCTCTAAATATTACCAGTCACTGCCCAACACTGAGCTTGGCCAGAGTTGCTCCCCTAATAGCCCTACATTTTAATTTCTCAGCTGATCATGTGCTTTGAGTACAGGAGCTCAGTGCACCGTCAGGGATTCTGCTTTTCATAGACTCTGCATTTTTTCCCCCCCTGAAGGACTACAGAGAACAGACTAATGCTGCGGAATAGGGCTCTAGGGGGGGGGCTCTAACTGTTTCTTTGAAACTGGCCTCCGAATTGCAAAGGGGTGGGTTGCACCAATGAGCATTAAAATAAGCAAAGTTTAGAGCTAATTAAGGATTTGCTGATCTAGGTTTTATTTTAATTCACCACTTCATTTAAAGACAGTTCAACAAATGATTAGCAAATTAGGGGTTTGGAATTCTAACCTATGATTAAAACCTTCATCTGCGATTCATTTTGTCCACCATGATGGATTCACCATTGTAATTACACCTTTTTGATTGACTACCAGAAACAATCTGACATATGTAGCTCTTGAAGAGAAAGGAAATAAATGTGTAAAATGTATTTTTAAACTGCTACCGTTACAGAGAGAATCCTTATTAGTGCAGCCACAGAAAATGTAAGCAATTTGTAAGGGTTTAATATGACTGTGTAATAGCGTCAGAGAAATACTTTGATGTCAGTCATCTAAAGGATTAATCATAATTGCATTTGGGCATGTGCTCAGGGGCACCATGCCAAAGGCTGCAAGGTCCACCATGCAGGGCTGTATAAATATTTCCAAATAGAGGCAGCACAATGGTCAAAGATGCCCCCTCCCTTTCCCCAGTTTATTTACACAGACAGATAATTTAAACCAAGGAAATCATAAACCATCCCATATTTACAGCTATATACAACCAAGCAAAAAGAAAAGAGAAAAAAAACAAAATATAATCAATTGAACCAGACCACAGAGAGAAAGAAAATGAGCGGTGCTAAATGAACAAAACAACAAAGCCAAAACCTGTCACCAACCAATCCCCACCCTCTACACTAACTGAAAACCAAACCAAAAAAAGAGAAATCTTCGGCGTTCAACACTGACTAAAACAAAAACTTACAAGGAGTTGCACCCGCTCCTTACCTAATGTGTTTAACAGAGAACTCTACGTGTGTGTAAGATGGAAGTCACGTGACATACTTCTCTTTTCTCTACTTTCCGGGCCGGCAAAGTATCGAACAGGTACGACGTTCTCTGAAACAACACAACACGCAAAGCTAAATCCGTAGCGTCGGAAACAAATGGCACCGCCAACAAACACACGCTAAGCCCTTTTTATCTGTGATATCAATTTCTTCATTTTTGTCAGGAGGTCTGCAAAATCAAAAACAAGTCTACATCTTTAATATGAAATATGAGCCTCTTATGCATCCACTGGAGAAAAACAAATCGCGATTGCGGTTCGATTTCGATTAATGGTGCAGCCCTAATCATTATATTATGATCACATCACATGTATAGCAAAGTTCAACGCAAAGGATTTCCATAGACAGCTACGCAACTACCACTTTGATGCTTCAAGAAGTTCATAAAGAGATCATAAAACTAATCCATATGAATTGAGCGGTTTAGTCCAACGTTTTCTGAAGAGACACAATCACTTTATATGATCAACAGATTGAATTTAGCCTTTTATTCACATATAAACATTCATCAACTCACACATCAGTTGTGGTAAACAGAAGCTCAAGCACGTTTGCTTGACATGAGAGAACCAATGAGGTTCATACTCGTGTGAGGTTCAGCATGTTTGAGCCTCCAGACAAGCTCTCAGATTTCATCAGAAAGACCTTCATTTGTGTTCTGAAGATGAACGAAAGTCTTACGGGTTTGGAATGATGTAAGGGTGAGTAGTTAATGACATCATTTTCATTTTTGGGTGAATTATCCCTTTAAGGATGCTTTTTGAGACATTTAAAGGTAAGATAAAGGGAAATATGCCTTTTTAAGTCATTGAAAGGTGACAGGTAGGTGGTGATGGTAAATCTTTCAAAATGTCAGTTCTCGGGGGCATTGTGCAACATTACACCATCCTTATCTTTAAGTAGTCAGCAATGATACATCCATGTTTATGGCAGTGGAAGCATTCCCAAACCTTTTTAGGCTTGGGTCTGGCTGCCTTTGACTAAGAAGGACGGGGGGAAGGACTACCAGAGAGACAGTAGAAACCTCAGCAGTGTTCATCTTTGCAGCCGTTTCAGCAGTAACTTTCATTGAAACACTTGCTCATCACTCTCACTCTATTTTAAGAAATAGCTCCTTTATCTTCATCTGCAAACATGATAAGTGGACTCTCAGTTGCACCCACTCTTTAGAGACGAGAGGGAACGGATCAAAAGGCGGTAGGTTGGCTTTGATTCAGACTCTTTCAGATTGATTTTAGTCACAGTGTCAGCTTCACTCTGTACTTGTCCAACTAACAGAACTGAAAGGCTACATGCCAGGAACAAGAATGTTTGCAATGTTTGCAAATAATTATCGTGGGAAATCCTTTCAGGACAGTCGCCCTCAAAGACCTGACCTGGTCAACCGAACGCAACAAGGGGTGGCACTCGCCACTAACCAAGTTTGTATAAAACTGGAATTCCAAGTCTGTTGGACCTTTTTGCCTTTCAGGTTTGATTATTCAAAGCCAGCAACCTTTACCTGACACAAAGGATTACATTTAAATGACCTACTTTACGCTCTATCTCGCACACACTTGAGCATGCAAGCCTTTCAAAGTAAACTCCATTGACCGTGAGTGAAGATGGATGGAGTGGACCTTTCTTCTAAAGCGTTCAGTTACTAGTGCTGTTATCTCATCACAAAAATCCGTCTGCATGTGGGACCCTTATATAATAAGACCCTTATTCATCATCTGTTATCGTTTAAAGCCCTTTGAAGCTGTACTGAAACTGTCATTTGGACCTTGAACCGTTTGGAGCCCATTGAAGTCCATTATATGGAGAAAAACCCTGGACTGTTTTCATCCAAAACTTTAATTTCTTTTTGACTGCAGAAATAAAGACATGGACATCTTGGATGACATGGGGGTGAGTAAATTATCAGCAAAAGTTTATTTAAAAGTGAACTAATCCTTTAAACTAAAAACTGAAAGTTTTGGCCGTTCATTTACACAACAGAAGCGTTTTGGGGGCCTAAAAACTCAAACGGTGCAAGTTTTTGGGGCAGTTGTGGCCTAATGGTTTGAGAGTTGGACTTGTAACACAAGTATTTTCAAATGACAGAGGTGTCCTTAAGCAAGGCATCTAACCCCCAATTGCCACAGTGAATGGATGCCCACTGCTCCAAGTGTGTATAAGTGTGTGTCTATGTATGTGTTCAGTACTCACTGCTCCTAATGTGAGTGGACTAACTTGGATGGGTTAAATGCAGAGGACAAATTCCGCCATTCTTGGCCTTCACGTTGCTTCACTTTCACTTTTTGAAAACAATACATTGAAAATGGTAACGTAATGCTCATGCTTATTACGTGTTCAGTTTATAGGTGCGGAGTGTTTCTTTACAAAGTGACACCGCCAATTACTGGCCAGGCATTCATAATACAACGTTTTTTGTAGTTTTTGCGGATCTGTGGGAATGTGATTGTTTTGACAACGTTGTTATCTTCAGACGGAAAATACAAAGGAAAAACATTTCCATTTTAGTACATTGTTGTCATGTAAACGTACCGTAAGTAAACAAATAGTATGAAGAGAACAGTGTATTTCTGTCCCGTTGATTGCTGGCAAAGAAATTTTAACCCTGCTCTCTATAATACTGCTTATGATGTCACTGAGAAGGCTGCAAGTATTTTAGAATCTTTGATGTAAAGTACAACCAGCACCTTCACTGCAGCGTTATGTGTCAGCCTACCTCGTGTATTCTATTAGAAAGGATTTAATAGCATATGTTAGTCTAAGTGTGTATACACTTTGTGTATGTTTTTGAACAGTCTCTTTACTGACAGCATTTTAGAGTATATAAACTGTTGGGGTAACAGCTTAGGACCCAGGACCAGTAGTGAAAAAAATGAAGACCAAGAGTCAGGAGTCAGATTAATTAAAGAAAAATTTACTGAAGAATAGTTTGCAGTTTCATCAGCAGAAGCCAGCTTCAAGAGAGTTCGTAGGCCGCGCTCCCTCTAACAGTCTCCCCGCCTCTGTCTAACGTACATACAATTTTCTGAACAGTTATGCTGTTTTCAAGGTCTAGACACGTCATTACTGCCATGTGGAATGATTCTGATTGGCAGAGAAAATGCCCAGTCACGGTAAATTTCCACACAAGGATAGATAGCAGAGCATATCACTAAAATGGGTAGACTAGTTGTCGCCCCATGACAAAATTTTTAGATCACAATGACCTCAGAGGTCATAGAAAGGCGTCTATAGGTCTGGCATCGCCTGCAGGAAGGCCCATCTCCAATACTGGATCTGCACAAATCATACGACGCACATACACACAAAGCTCCAGAGAATAACAGTTCCCTCAAGGTTGAGGACATCTTAACTAACTATCAACAAGGCACTTCTCCAAAACATGCTGATACTACATCTAGTACTGAAGTGAATTTATTCTATTTAGTAAGAAAAGCATATAAAAGAGGTACATTTCTCTGAGTCCCCGAAAGTCACGTAGACCTGTATCCAAAATCACTCATTAAATATAGAGAGTTTATAGGTGAACTGATTTATCAAATATAGAAAATGGTTATAACCTGATCATCATTGATTCTTATTTTAATATTGATCATGTGTATGAACGAAGAGGCACAGGTATCTGACCTGCCCCTTCAATATTTTTATACAGCCCACTAAAGATGCTGTCAGAGAAAACCCCATGAATGCCACATGGTGATTATAAAGAGGGGAGAGCAATGTTGCGGATTTAATTCCTCAGTTATGTGAAGGATGCAGAAAATATATCTATGATATGGAAATGGTCTGAGATATCTGATCGAACGATGTGACTAGGTTGGCGATCAGCCAGGGTTGAGCTTTCCTCTTTATTTTAGGTGCAAGTGGGATGCAAAATGTATAGAGCAGCCAAGCAGCAATAGAAAAAAATGTAAGGCACGAGAAGTTCTGTAAATGTATTAATTGTCATTTTATTACTTTTTACTCTCTGTTTCTAGACTGGGTAAACTCAGCCTGATCTGCCGGCGATTTGATTTCGCCCTGCAACTCAGTCTGGAAACCTGTACATTAATGTATCCTACTTGAGGGAACCAATCACAGACTGGCTTATCCACCTGGTGGGCTATTGGCGGGTTTAACACTATGACGAATAGAGAAGCGATGGGTCATTGCCCGTTGATCACGCCTCTTGTGGTCTGATTGGTTTAAGGAGAATTCAATTGCGCACAGATTCATTTAATTTATGCTCGTTTATCACGCCTCTTGAGCAGGAGAAAATACATAGCAGACTCCCCAGACCAATGTTCAATCTTAAATTGAGCTTGGTCTGGTGATTGCCAGACAACTCAATTGTAAAGTTTTGTGTCTTCAGTGCATCATTGGTAACTGGTTCTCCAAGACCTTTGTATTTAAATAGATTGTGTTGGCCTATGCCCTGCTCATCAGTGCGACATGAATTTTAATAGGGTTGTTGCATCAGAGAAGAAAAACACAATGGTTTGCAAAAGAGATGCTTTGTCATGCGGCCAAAACTTTTGCTGCAATGCACTTTGGCATAGACATCCGGTAGGTCTAGTTTTGCTTTCAGAAATCCAATTTATTCATTTTTTTGGCTATTAGTTGCTAAGTTTAAATGGTAAAAACATTATTTTCTTTGCATTTAGTGTAAATGGTGTTATGAAGGAATGAAGGAAGCATTTATATAGCGCCTTTATTATGTGCTGTTGTACACTAAAAGAGCTTTACAATGATACCAGGGGTCTCTCCTCACCCACCACCAGTGTGCAGCATCCATCCACTCACACCACAGACCAGCTATAGGTGGAGACAAGTTAATTCCCTTTGTAAGGGCACTTTAGATTAATTTGACTGTGTAAGGGGTCCTTGCCTGAAAAACATTGAAGACCCATTGTGTAAAAGAACAGTATTCTTGTGCACCCATGTTGATAGATACACAAACACAATTCTAATAAACATTACTGATACTTTTGTGACTTTACATAAATGAGGTGGTGCACACTGTACAAACTGTGTTTGTATTTGTTTGTCATGCAGTGAAAAATGCCTCCTCCTGATGGATGCCACCACAACACAAATGAAGATGATGTGAATTCTCCTACCAGTCCTTTGAACTTCCTGGATCAGAACTACCAGGAGCTCCACCAGAACTGTCTCACTGATAACACACTATACAACGATGAGTTGTTCCCTCCAGACAACAGCTCACTTGGCTTGTTTGATGATGAGCCTGAGGTGGATATGTCCCAAGTTGTGTGGAAGCGGCCATCCGTATGTAAACCATACAGAATTCTCTCTATAAATATTTTATACCTTCTGCCGTAATGGCTTTCTTTCACGGCTTTGCTCGACATTACAACAAATCTCTTTGTTTTGTGTCCATGTTTTGGTATTGAAAGGACTGCCCTTGATTTTCTCTTATCAGGAATTCGTGTCAGACCCTAAATTAATTGTAGATGACGTGTCCAGGTTTGACTACGCACAGGGGAGTGTGTTAGGTAAGTTTGAGTTATTCACGTACCGGTATCATATGCCGTCTACTATACAATGTTTCCTGGGCCATTGTTGTTTTCCACGCAATATCAACTCATAACAATTAAACCAGAATCATGCACAATATGATGTGAAACTTGCCTAATAATATACATCATTATATGAAAATCATGTTTGACAGATTTGGTACATATTTCTTCAGAGCCCTTAAAGGGGTCTTTGCAAAAATAAACCTACAGACTTTTGCATGTTCAAAAGAAATTGTTACGTCCACACTGGACATTTTTTGCGTGCTTGCGCTTTACAATTACTCGCAGTTTATTTACACTATAACATATTTCCTTTGTGTGTCACTGCCATTTTAATATGAAGTAAACGAAAGTATGGTTGCACAATAAAATGTCTATTTGCTATAGATCTAATAGAGGGTGTTTTGATCTTGTGAAATACAAATTTTTAGCACATTTTACGGTACCAATATTTTTTGATTGGTAAATATAAATACTGCCCTAACGCAACCCAAATGTTGATCACTTTTTACTGTATCAATGTTTTTTTTTTATGAACCATTGAACTTAGCATATAGGACAATGCAGATATGTGACTGTAATTATTTACTTATTTATTCAGGAAACTGTTGGTTTTTGTCTGCAATTGGGGCTCTGACTTTTGAGAAGGATATCATGAAGCAGGTCATGCCAGCTGAACAATCATTCACCAAGGATTATGCCGGGATATTTCACTTCAGGGTGACTATAATACTTGTTCAGTGTTTACTTATTTTTTTTCACAATATAATTTCTTGAGCACAGAAAAGTCAAATTTCAACTTTTTTGCATTTTGTTTCTATTTTATTTTTCACTGTTTGTAATATATCTTACAGTTTTGGCGATTTGGGAAATGGATTGATGTTGTTATTGATGACCAACTTCCAACTATTGACGACAAACTACTTTTTGTGTGTTCAAAAACATCTAATGAATTTTGGCCTGCCTTACTGGAGAAAGCGTATGCAAAGTGGGTACCATTCTGTCCTGTTCATTATCTTTCAACAACTGAATTGTTGATTTGTTTTGCATGTTATTCTTCATTGATTTGCGTTGTTTAAAATGGTTTACATTATTGGTTTACTGTACGTTGAATAGTGAATTCAAATAAACTGTCTTTACAGGGTGTGCGGGTCCTATGCTGACTTGAACGCTGGTTTCATATCTGAGGCCCTGATGGACTTCACTGGTGGGACGCACATGTACTATGAACTGAATGCAGCTCCTGCTGATTTGTGGAAAATCATGGAATGTGCATTCATGTCAAAAACACTTATGGGTTGCGGCTCTAATACAGTGGTAAGAAAGAAATCACCAAATCCTGAACCCAATATTCCATCCAGTATTTCATAACTGCACAAAACATTGTCATATAGTTGTATGGGTTTTCCAAGGAGTGTCATAGATTCAATTAAAATGATCATGGTGTAAAGAACATGCATAAAAATTGGATCTAATCTTTCACTATGTCAGAACAACAGACAAACTTAAAACAAATGAAACCGAGAGCAGTAAATAAAACAGAGCTATAGCCTTGTGTGCAGTGCTCCAACATGTACAGTGGGGCAAAAAAGTATTTAGTCAACCACCAATTGAGCAAGTTCTCCCACTTAAAAAGATGAGAGAGGCCTGTAATTTTCATCATAGGTACACTTCAACTATGAGAGACAGAATGAGAAAAAAAATCCAGAAAATCACGTCTGATTTTTTAAGAATTTATTTGCAAATTATGGTGGAAAATAAGTATTTGGTCACCTACAAAAATGCAAGATTTCTGGCTCTCACAGACCTGTAACTTCTTCTTTAAGAGGCTCCTCTGTCCTCCACTCGTTACCTGTATTAATGGCACCTGTTTGAACTCGTTATCAGTATAAAAGACACCTGTCCACAACCTCAAACAGTCAGACTCCAAACTCCACTATGGCCAAGACCAAAGAGCTGTCAAAGGACACCAGAAACAAAATTGTAGACCTGCACCAGGCTAGGAAGACTGAATCTGCAATAGGAAAGCAGCTTGCTGTGAAGAAATCAACTGTGGGAGCAATTATTAGAAAATGGAAGACATACAAGACCACTGATAATCTCCCCCGATCTGGGGCTCCATGCAACATCTCACCCCATGGGGTCAAAATGATCACAAGAACGGTGAGCAAAAATCCCAGAACCACACGGGGGGACCTAGTGAATGACCTGCAGAGAGCTGGGACCAAAGTAACAAAGGCTACCATCAGTAACACACTACACCGCCAGGGACTCAAATCCTGCAGTGCTAGACGTGTCCCCCTGCTTAAGCTAGTATATGTCCGGGCCCGTCTGAAGTTTGCTAGAGAGCATTTGGATGATCCAGAAGCGGATTGGGAGAATGTCATATGGTCAGATGAAACCAAAATATAACTTTTTGGTAAAAACTCAACTTGTCGTGTTTGGAGGAGAAAGAATGCTGAGTTGCATCCAAAGAACACCATACCTACTGTGAAGCATGTTGGTGGAAACATGCTTTGGGGCTGTTTTTCTGCAAAGGGACCAGGACGACTGATCCGTGTAAAGGAAAAAATGAATGGGGCCATGTATCGTGAGATTTTGAGTAAAAACCTCCTTCCATCAGCAAGGGCATTGAAGATGAAACCTGGCTGGGTCTTTCAGCATGACAATGATCCCAAACACACCGCCCGGGCAACGAAGGAGTGGCTTCGTAAGAAGCATTTCAAGGTCCTGGAGTGGCCTAGCCAGTCTTTGGAGGGAGTTGAAAATCCATGTTGCCCAGTGACAGCCCCAAAACATCACTGCTCTAGAGGAGATCTGCATGGAGGAATGGGCCAAACTACCAGCAACAGTGTGTAAAAACCTCGTGGAGACTTACAGAAAACGTTTGACCTCTGTCATTGCCAACAAAGGGTATATAACAAAGTATTGAGATTAACTTTTGTTAAAGACCAAATACTCATTTTCCACTATAATTTGCAAATAAATTCTTAAAAAATCAGACAATGTGATTTTCTGGATTTTTTTTCACATGCTGTCTCTCATAGTTAAAGTGTTCCTATGATTAAAAATTGCAGGCCTCTCATCTTTTTAAGTTGGAGAACTTGCACAATTGGTGGCTGACTAAATACTTTTTTGCTCCACTGTAAGTCCTCTCTCCTGTCATATTGCTTTCCCGCCAAATATAGGCAAAAGCAGGCTGTATTTGTGCATTATTATGAATTAGTTAGAGGGTTCATATACTTTTCCCTGCTATTAATTATACTCATTATATAATAGTAATAAAAATACAATATATTGGTGGGTCATTAAGTATTTAATGTTTACGTCACAAATATTTTTAGGATTTTAAAACAGCTTATAGAATTGTTTCCAAGCAAGTTCATTGACTTCAATTAATTATATATTGCACATGATAAGCTATGTACTATTATTTAATGTTTGTTTGTGTGTGTGTATGTGTGTGTGTGTGTGTGTGTGTGTTGTGTGTGTGTGTGTAGACAACACCTAAAGAAAACGAGATGCTTCGTGGCATAGTTGACGGACATGCTTACACTGTGACAGGAGTTTTTGAGGTGAGTGTACAAGCATCTGGAATACATAAGGGAATATATATACAGTGGGGAGAACAAGTATTTGATACACTACCGATTTTGCAGGTTTTCCTACTTACAAAGCATGTAGAAGTATGTCATTTGTATCATAGGTACACTTCAACAGTGAGAGACGGAATCTAAAACAAAAATCCAGAAAATCACATTGTATGATTTTTAAATAATTAATTTGCATTTTATTGCGTGCCATAAGTATTGATCACCTACCAACCGGTAAGAATTCTGGCTCTCACAGACCTGTTAGTTTTTCTTTAAGAAGCCCTCCTGTTCTCCACTCATTACCTGTATTAACTGCACCTGTTTGAACTTGTTACCTGTATAAAAGACACCTGTCCACACACTCAATCAAACAGACTCCAACCTCTCCACAATGGCCAAGACCAGAGAGCTGTGTAAGGACATCAGGGATAAAATTATAGACCTGCACAAGGCTGGGATGGGCTACAGGGCAATAGGCTAGCAGCTTGGTGAGAAGGCAACAACTGTTGGCGCAATTATTAGAAAATGGAAGAAGTTCAAGATGACGGTCAATCTCACTCGGGCTGGGGCACCATCCAAGATCTCACCTAGAGGGCATCAATGATCATTAGGAAGGTGAGGGATCACCCCAGAACTACACGGCAGGACCTGGTCAATGACCTGAAGAGAGCTGGGACCACAGTCTCAAAGAAAACCATTAATAACACACTACACCATCATGGATTAAAATCCTGCAGCGCACGCAAGGTCCCCCTGCTCAAGCCAGCGCATGTCCAGGCATATCTGAAGTTTGCCAATGACCATCTAGATGATCCAGAGGAGGAATGGGAGAAAGTCATGTGGTCTGATGAGACAAAAATTGAGCTTTTTGGTCTAAACTCCACTCGCCGTGTTTGGAGGAAGAAGAAGGACGAGTACAACCCCAAGAACACCATCCCAACCGTGAAGCATGGAGGTGGAAATATCCTTTGGGGATGCTTTTCTGCAAAGGGGACAGGACGACTGCACCGTATTGAGGGGAAGATGGATGGGGCCATGTATCACGAGATCTTGGCCAACAACCTCCTTCCCTCAGTAAGAGCATTGAAGATGGGTCGTGGCTGGGTCTTCCAGCATGACAACGACTCGAAACACACAGCCAGGGCAACTTAGGAGTGGCTCCATAAGAAGCATCTCAAGGTCCTGGAGTGGCCTAGCCAGTCTCCAGATCTGAACCCAATAGAAAATCTTTGGAGGGAGCTGAAAGTCCGTATTGCTCAGCGACAGCCCCGAAACCTGAAGGATCTGGAGAAGGTCTGTATGGAGGAATTGGCCAAAATCCCTGCTGCAGTGTGTGCAAACCTGGTCAAGAACTACAGGAAACGTATGATCTCTGTAATTGCAAACAAAGGTTTCTGTACCAAATATAAAGTTCTGCTTTTCTGATGTATCAAATACTTATGTCATGCTATAAAAACCAAATTAATTACTTAAAAATCATACAATGTGATTTTCTGGATTTTTGTTTAAGATTCCATCACTCACAGTTGAAGAGTACCTATGATAAAAAATGTATGACTTCTACATGCTTTGTAAGTGGGCAAACCGGAATATCGGCGGTGTATCAAATACTTGTTCTCCCCACTGTATAAATAACCTGACAGGTGAAGTTAATAACACTGATAATCTCTTCATAACAGCACCTGTTAGTGGGTGGGATATATTAGGCAGCAAGTGAACATTTTGTCCTCAAAGTTGATGTGTTAGAAGCAGGAAAAATGGGCAAGCGTAAGGATTTGAGCAAGTTTGACAAGGGCCACATTTTTATGGCTAGACGACTGGGTGAGAGCATCTCCAAAACTGCAGCTCTTGTGGGGTGTTCCCGGTCTGCAGTGGTCAGTATCTATCAAAAGTGGTCCAAGGAAGGAACAGTGGTGAACAGGCGACAGGGTCATGGGCAGCCAAGGCTCATTGATGCACATGGGGAGTGAAGGCTGGCCCGTGTTGTCCGATCAAACAGACGAGCTACTGTAGTTCAAATTGCTCAAGAAGTTAATGCTGGTTCTAATTGAAAGGTGTCAGGATACACAGTGCATCGCAGTTCCCCTTCGAGGGAACTCGAACTGCGTCATCGTGACGACACTTTGGGGAACGCCCCTCGCGTAAAGCGTCTGAAGAAACAATGGAATCAGCCCAATCCTGATTGATGTTGCGTGATGACGTAGTATGTGACTGCATACCCGGAAGATACAAAGAGACGTCTGAACACAACAGAGATAGCTTTTTTGCTCTTCAGCGTTAGCGCTCTGTGTTATCAGTCTGAAAGTGAAGTTGGTGTTGAAAGTTATCACTAAGCAAACTATGGCGAGCGAGCGATTTAGGTTGTGTGTGCCTCTGTGTCCGCGCTACATTACGCGCACGGACACACATCAACTTTGTGTGCAGTGTCTCGGTGTGCAGCACGCTCTTGAGGGAACGGCCTGCGGTGATTGTGAACTGCTGCCGCTGAGAGTGCTGCACTCGCGGCTGGCCATCTTTGAGGAGACCGGCCAGCCTCGTGAGCCCCGCGGTTCTGGGCAGGCGTCTGTTGAGGCAGTGCAGCGCCGTAGATCGTGGGGCTCACAGCGGGATCTGTCGAGGGGATACGGGACTGCTGAGGCATCTTCCCCATCCACCTCTGACGATTCCGATATCCTCCCGCCCCGTGTGGAAGCCCGCGATGCGGCTTCTTCACGCGGGGCGGAGGGTCCGGTTCTCAGGCTGTCCTTTGGAAATCGAGGCGGATGATGTGGGGCCTTCGCCACCCCACACGCCCGCTATTGAGGAGCTTGTGGAGGTATTAACTCACGCCGTGGCCAAACTGAATTTAGATTGGCCACAGGAAATAGTGGACATCCAGCCGCCATCTAAGCTGGATGAACGCTTTTTCAGGCGTCGGGTTCAGCCTCCATGGCGGGGCCTTCCTTTCTTCCCCGATTTGCACAACGAGTTGTGTAAATTGTGGGATAGACCCTTCTCAGCCCGGTTATCCAGTCCCCTCAGTGCTGGAATTTGCGAATGTGCTGGGGGCGGCTGAGTCGGGTTATGCAGTGTTGCCGCGGGTTGAAGAGGCGCTCGCGGGCCACCTCTCACCGGGGCCGCTGCATCATTGAAGGCCCCGACGCTGCCCACTAAACCTTGCCACGATACCTCCAGGTTGGTCGGCAGGGCTTTTAGTGCGGCAGGTCACGCTGCAGGCATACCAAGCAGACCTCCTCAAAGAGCAGGATGAGGGCGAGGGAACGTCCCCGGATGATGTCACCGAGCTCCGGAAGGCGACAGATTTGTCTCTCCGCATTACCAAGGAGATGGCCCGCGCTGTGGGCCGCTCTATGGCTGGTCTGGTATGCGTTGAGAGACATCTCTGGCTGACGCTGTCGGGAATCAAGGAGAGGGAGAAACACTTTCTCCTTGATGCCCCGATCTCGCCTTCTGGCCTCTTCGGCTGTGCGGTTGATACCGTCGTCGAGAGGTTTCAGGAGGCGAGGAAGCAGTTCGGGCTCCTCGGCGAGAGCAGTCCCGAGTGGGCAGCCCGGGCCTTCATCCAGCTCCTCGCACCTTGAGGTGTAAAGGCAGAGTGTCGCCTCCCGCGCCCCTCCTGAGGGAGCCTGGCAAAGGAGACGGTGCTCTCGCAGGAAGCCTTCTCAGCCTAAAGGCCTGTACACACCAGGACGAATATCGCACACGCTTAGCGCCAGCGTTTTTCGTGACATTTTTCGTGTTCACACCCAAGCGATTTTCACTGGCGATGTGCTGAGTGAACGTGCACATTCAGTAGATGCGCTCCCGGTACACAAGGTGGTGCTGCGGCACTTTACGCTTCTGACACTCGCTTGTCACACAGAAGAAGAGGAGAGACAGTATTTACGTGCTTGCCAAAACCACAGATATATTATGTCTATGGCCAAAACCATTCACACACTTTTTGTTAACTGGCAGGCAGCATTAGCAGCTCATCTTCTTCTATGTCTACTTACTACTTCTTCATCGTATCAATGTGTGCTCGGCAAGACCGATTTTGTGCTTGAGCGCCACCAAGTCTGGTTTTACTGTCACTTCAGCAGCTCCAGGCACGTGAACAAAAGCGCTGATCTCTTTGGTCAGCCAGTTTTTAACGCGCTGCGTCAAAATAAAAAAACGAACCCAAGGCGTGGATAAGGTCAGACCAGTTGTTGGTGTGTTTTGGTACACCCAAGAAGGGGCTGCCTGCTTCAAAACAGACAATCAGTAACTGGATTGTCCAGGCTGTAGCCACGGCTTATCAGGTGCGCAATTTGCCTTCACCATTAGCCGTGAGGGCTCATTCCACCAGAAGCATGGCCTCCTCGGTGGCCCTCCTTTCTGGTGCCTCTATGCAAGAGATCTGCGAGGCGGCTGGGTGGGCCACCCCGCATACCTTCATTAGGTACTACAGTCTGCATCTCCCTGAGACGGCTGGCGCTAGAGTGCTCGCCCCCTAGTTGTGCCTGGGTTCCAGCTTCACACTGGGTTGGGTATGATTGGTGCGGCATAGTTGGTACTCGTTCCCCAAAGTGTCGTCACTATGACGCAGTTCGAGTTCACTCGAAGGGGAACGTCTCGGATTATGACTATAACCCTTGTTCCCCGAGAAGGGAGCGAGACACTGCATCTCGTGTCCACCCAATCAGACAGAGCGCTCGCTTCATCACAAAGAACGCTATCTCTGTTGTGTTCAGACGTCTCTTTGTATCTTCCGGGTATGCCGTCACATACTACGTCATCAGGCAACACCAATCAGGATTGGGCTGATTCCATTGTTTCTTCAGACGCTTTACGCGAGAGGCGTTCCCCAAAGTGTCGTCACGATGAAGCAGTGTCTCGTTCCCTTCTCGGGGAACAAGGGTTATAGTCATAACCCGAGACTTTTGTTGCGTATGGGGCTGCATAGCCGCAGACCAGTCAGTGTGCCTATGCTGACCCCTGTCCACCGCCAAAAGTGCTAACAGTGGGCACGTGAGCATCAGAACTGGACCACGGAGCAATGGAAGAAGGTGGCCTGGTCTGATGAATCACATTTTCTTTTACATAAAATGGATGGCCGGGTGCGTGGCTTACCTGGGGAACACACAGCACCAGGATGCACTATGGGAAGTATACAAGCCGGTGGAGGCAGTGATGCTTTGGGCAATGTTCTGTTGGGAAACCTTGGGTCCTGCCATCCATGTGGATGTTAATTTGACATGTACCACCTACCTAAGCATTGTTGCAGACCATTTACACCCTTTCATGGAAACGGTATTCCCTGGTGGCTGTGGCCTCTTTCAGCAGGATAATGTGGCCTGCCATAAAGCAAAAATGGTTCAGGAATGGTTTGAGGAGCACAACGAGTTTGAGGTGTTGACTTGGCCTCCAAATTCCCTAGATCTCAATCCAATCGAGCATCTGTGGGATGTGCTGAACAAACAGGTCAGATCCGTGGAGGCCCCACCTCGCAACTTACAGGACTTCAAGGATCTGCTGCTAACATCTTGGTGCCAGATACCACAGCACACCTTCAGGGGTCTAGTGGAGTCCATGCCTCGACGGGTCAGGGCTGTTTTGGCAGCAAAAGGATGACCAATGCAATATATAATAATGTTATGCCTGATCGCTGTATATAAATAACAGATTAACATAATTAATAATAAAAAGAGTAGCAAAAATATACATCAGGTTTACACAGGTTTATAAGCACAACAGTTCATTGGAAAAACATCAGCAAACAGATATTTTGTTGCTTCTTGCACATGTCGCAAAAGTAAACGTGAAGTAATAACTATTTTGCTGAAGCAATCATGCCATTTTAGCTTTCTTTACAATTCTTTGAGCTATGCATAAACTGTGTGGAAATTAATCAAATTAAGTTGTTGGTGTTTTATTGCCACTAGTGTTTATTTCAGCTATATTTCTCCTTTTTAATCCATTTAATACTCCTTTACTTTTCATAAATAATTTTAAACTGACATTGATTCCTGGCTTTGTTACAGGTAATGAGTGATGAAAATCCAGTTCATCTGGTGAGATTGTTAAACCCATGGGGCCAAGAAGAGTGGCGTGGAGACTGGAGTGACGGGTAAGAGCTGTAGCAACGTTACAGTAACAGCTTCAATTATTCCACAAACTTGGCAGAAAGTTGTACTTTTGCACTTGTGCATATCACCTCACATACTTATTTTTTGTATTTGCCACATGATATCACATTGCACCCATGTTTGGTTATACATTTTACAGATCACCTTTGTGGGACACAGTTTGTGAAGAGGTCCGCAAAATTTGTCATGAAGTTTTAAATAACGGGGAGTTCTGGTGAGCATGACCGTTTTGGGTGCACCCACTCTGTCACACTTTTTGGAAGACGACAAGGGTTTGAGAAGAGTTAATGCCCATAACTCTTATGGTCCAGGACCCCTTTCAGCTCCCCCTAAAAAACTGAAAAACTTGAAAAACTGCAAATGACTTCTTCATATATGTAATACATTGCTTTTTGGCTGATTAACTTAGAAACACTTTCTTATGGCAGGATGTCAATGGAAGACTTTACCACAATTTTTGAAAGCATAGATATTTGTTGTCGCTGTCCTGATTTTCTGGATGGTTCCTCTGAATGTCACTGGACCTCAAAACGGCATTTTGGCAGATGGAATGCTGGGACTACAGCAGGTGGTGACATTATTAAGACAGGTATTATTACTCTAAATATGTATACACTCACCGTCCACTTTATTAGGTACACCTGTTCAACTACTTGTTCAATGCCAATATCTAATCAGCCAATCACATGGCAGAAACTCGATGCAGACATGGGCAAGACGATCAGCTGAGCATCAGAATGGGAAAGAAAGGGGATTTTAGTGAATTTGAACATGGCATGGTTGTTGTTGCCAGCCGGGCTAGTCTGAGTATTTCAGAAACTGCTGATCTACTGAGATTTTCACACACAACCATCTCTAGAGTTATAGAGAATGGTCTGAAAAAGAGAAAATATCCAGTGAGTGGCAGTTCTGTGTGAGAAATGCCTTGTTGATGCCAGAGGTCAGAGGAGAATGGCCAGACTGTCCAGCTGATAGAAAGGCAACAGTAACTCAAATAAGCACTCGTCACAACCGAGTTCTGCAGAAGAGCATCTCTGAACACACAACATGTTAAAGCTTGAGGCAGACGAGCTACAGCAGCAGAAGACACACCGGTGACACTCCTGTCAGCTGAGAACAGCAAACAGGCTACAATTCACGAGTCTTGATTTCTGCTGGGACATTAAAATGGGGACAGAATTTGGCATAAACCACATGAAAGCATGGATCCGTCCTGCCTTGTATCAATAGTTCATGCTGCTGCTGGTGTAATGGTGTGGGGGAATTTTCTTGCCACACTTTAGGCCCCTTATACTACCATCTCAGCATCATTTAAACACCACAGTCTGCCTGAGTTTTGTTGCTGATCATGTCCATCCACAGTGAACCCATCTTCTAATGGCTACTTCCAGGACGATAACACACCATGTCACAAAGCACACATCATCTCAAACTGGTTTCTTGAACATGACAGTGAGTTCACTAAACTCAAATGGCCTCCAAATTCACCAGATCTTAATCCAATAGAGCATCTGTGAATCTGTGTCATGAAGAATTAAGGCAGTTCTGAAGGTGAAAGGGTCCAACCCGGTACTAGCAAGTTGAACCTAATAAAGTGTCTGGCACATAAAGGCATGGCAAGATGATATAGATAAGGCTTGTATAAGACGGATACAATTTAAAATAATGCATAGAGAATTAAATAATGTACAAATCTTCTTTTAATGTGTTATAGAGACCTTCTGGACAAACCCTCAGTTTCGGGTGACAATTGATGAGCTTAATGAGGAATGCGCTAGTGGGCAGCGCCCTGAAAACACACTGGTGTCCCTCATGCAGAACCATGAGAAGAGAAACAGAAATAGCCAAAATAATTATGATATTGGCTTCTATGTCTTTGAGGTCAGTATTGGCGGTTAGAGCTATGCATACAGTATGTATGTAATTTGTGCATTTAGCAGATGCTTTTATCCAAAATCACAATGTGAGCAACAGAGCCATCAATATTCATAGTGCACAATTCCTGGTTTATTAGAAAACTAAGAAGCAAGCTAGAGCAGAGGTGAAATGCAAAGTAAAAGAGGATTGTGTGTATGCCTTGGTTGAAGAAATGTGCCTTCAGCTGCTTTTTGAAGATTTTGTGTTTAATTCTTCAACTTCAATATCCCTGTCATGATCGCTGTTTTTCCTTTGTTCCCCTTGTACTTTTACAGATACCATTAGAGGCAAGTGAAAAATGTATCAGTACTCATATGGTCCTTTTATGAAGAGATTCTGTTGTACATTACTGTTTTTAAATACACTAAAGACCTGTTTTATTATTCTCTTTTAGATGAGAAGTCAGAGTGGGAGGTTTTCATCGGAGTTCTTCATTGACAGAGAGCCTGTGGCACAGACTGATTATTTAGTATGGCTCAGAGAGGTGATGAAATTCTTCAAGCTGGAGCCAGGAGAGTACCTGATTGTACCGTGCACGGAGAATCCTGGTGAAACTGCCTCCTTCGTCTTGTCTATTTTCTCAAAGAATGAGACACACTTTGAGTAAGTTTTGAAGCAGTATATGAGATCAGCAAATACTAGGCATATGTTATGTTTAAAGAAACCTGAAAAAAGCCTGAATAAATTACAGCTCTGTGATCTAAAGTTCTTCTCTTTCCAACAGACATATTCAGGAGGATTCAGAGTAGAATGGAGACATTACTTGATGAGGGTGAGGTAAACCCTTTGCTTCTGCTTTTAATTTTGTGCTTAAATTTTCCTTTCGATTGCTAATTCAAGGGGGAAAAAACAAGAATTGTATTAAATGTATTAATTATTTTATTCCACCCAATATATTGTTTTACCTTTATTTGTTGACAAATTAGATTGTTTTTCAGTTGTACGGTAAATGTGTCATCTGTTGGGTGGGTGATGTACAACCGTAGTAGTTCAGTAATTCAATTTTTTTAACTGGTCTGTATTCAGAATTTGTCAGTTATGTTAGCATACATTATTATATGGCATCAGGCGAAAGAAGAATACTTTTTATTACAAAATATTGTAATCCTGTCAAAATAAGAAGTGTGGCTTGATATCCGCAAGTGCATGTAATAATTATTATTCGTATTAATTCCAAATAATGTAGACTGCTGCAGAAGGGGCTAATATGGAATGTATAATTGCATGAAAAAGCTCCCATATATTTCTTTAATACTGTTCTTGAAAGAAACAGGATATACTCAATAAAAATCAGTAAACCTTCAAAAATTAATTCCCAGCTTCTTTCTGAAAATGGTGACAGAATTTCTAATTTACTGAATCCAAATAAGTTAAAAAATATAAATCTGGCATCCAGTTGTCTTGTGTTACTGCAACACGGTAAGACTATAAGTGTTGGCCATCCTTTCAGGAAAAATTATATTACATGAATTCAGAGGACCATGGGTTATACTGCAATGTAAGTCTTGTATTTTTGTTTGCTAAATGCATAAATGTAGATTAAAAAAAAAAAAACAGAACAAAAAAACCTGCAACCTGCAGGGCTGTTCAAAAGAAGCTGCTTACTAAAGTTGAGTGTCAGTTTTGTTGTCGTTTATGTCCATAGTAACTTACAATTAAATTCTTGCAAATACATTGTCCTATCTATGGCTTAACGCCTGTTTTTACCCATAACAAAAACCCATTTTCAAAACAAAAACATTCTGTACATTAAAGCTTGTTGCTCAAGCAAGGCTAGCTTATAAATATTTTGGTGATGAGCCAAAATGCATGTTAGCTGGCTTAAGCAACTATTTGACCTGCTCCCTTTCAGTGTCTTGGGATTATATTAGTCTATTTTTAACAGCTAACAACTAGTTCTTACTTGCTCAATATTTTCCTGGCTGATCTTTTGACAGTAGACCCTTCACACATACAGTCTTGTACTGGTAAATAAAAAAAAATATTGGTAATTGATCATTGGCCAGATTTACTAACTGCAGCGCAAACCCTCTTTTGCCGTTAAAACCAGATGCTAACTGGTAGATTGTGTTGGTCATTATGGAAATGATCCGGCTGCGTCTGTGTTCTTTAATTCAGTAGCTCACACGCAGAACTGTCCACTCCCATCTGAGCTTTTATGGAATTGTTCTCTCACACTTATTTGCCCGGTTTAGTAAATTTGGTCCCATGTGCGAACAGGACCTTTTCAAAAATACTGGTAAATTGTAAATTACCAGTAAGGGAAGTTGTAACATTACCAGTAAATTACCAGGTAATGTGCGCTGTGTGAACGTGGAATGAAGATTACCAATGAAATCAGAGCACGCTGATGTAAGAAGTCTGCTTTGGGCTAATCATAAAGACTTATGAAGATGAAGTGATTACTCTGCGCTGTTTACAGTAAGGTTTTTAATAGTTTTTCTATTTAACCATATAACTGGCAACGTATCCTGGGGGATACAAACATTAAAATAAAAAAATAAAAGTCATGTTTTTAAAAAAATCATGAAATTGTATTATTTGTGTCCTAAGAAGATAGAAAAATAGCAAACTAATTTTCTGATTTCTCTTGCCATGTAGAGGGTTAAATATGCGCTAAATGATCATCTTTGACCGTTGCGCCATGTCTCGCAGCTTTTTCAATGTGTCGCGCTCGAGACCCAGCCTTGTTTTCCATTCATCAGCGCTGCGGCTCTGCAGTTGCATTCTGTTTGATCATCCGTCATGCCAGTCAATTAGACGTCAAAAAGATGTTCTCAAATTGAACAGATAGTGAAACTAAAATGCTTCTTCTCATGCGGGCGGATGTAGACAACGGCGCAGCGTTTATAGATAATTTCTGATGCCTGACATCACAGAATTGACTGGTATTTTGCTGCTGCTGTGTGAATGGTCTCTTACCTGTCAAAAGCCAGAACACTGTTGCTTGTGTGAACACCATATTTGTGTAAGTCATTCGGGCAATTTTACGGTAATTTACCGGTATTGCTGTGTAAAAGAGCCTAGTTTGTGTGTGGAAGAACATTCCAAAGTTCTGTGTATTATTTCTGGTGCTAATTTTGCAATAAAAAAATCACTTCTCTTGCTACATCAATAATAACATTTGCTGTTGTTTTGCTTTTTGCAAAAGGAAAAACTTGCATTTACCTACACATATGTACCTATACCCTGATCAGACACAACACTAAAACCACTGAGAGGTGAAGTGAATAACATTGATTATATTGTTACAATGGCACCTGTCAAGGGGTGGGATATATTAGGTAATAAGTGAACAGTCAGTTCTTGAATTTCATGTGTTGGAAAAAGGAAAAATGTGCAAGCGAAAAGAACTGAGTGACTATGACAAGAGCCAAATAGAGAAGGCTATGTGACTGGGTCCAAAAGCATCAAGTCTGGTGTGGTGTTCCCGGTATGCAGTGGTTAGTGTCAAAAGTGGTGCAAGGAAGGTCATTGACTAAAGGCTCATTGATGCACGTGGGGAGCCAAGGCTAACCCGTCTGGTCCAATCACACAGAAGAGCTATTATAGCTCAAATTGCTGAAAAACTTGATGCTGCCCACAATAGAAAGATGTCAGAACACACAGTGCATTGTAGTGTGCTGCATATGGAGCTGCGTAGTTGCCTAAATCTTAGGTTTCCGGCATTCATGTGGATGTTACTTTGACATGTTTCAGAAATGATTTGAGAAACATGACAAAGGGTTCATGGTGTTGCCTTGGCCTCAAAATTCCCCAGATCTTAATCCAATTGAGCATCAATGGAATGTGTTGGACTAACAATTCCGATCAATGGAAGACCCACCTTGCAACTTGCAGGACTTAAAGGATCTGCTGATAAAGTCTTGGTGCCAGATACCACAGGACATGTTCAGAGGCCTGGACAGATTAGAACTGTTTTGGTAGTTTTCGTGTAGAGAGTAGAGATCGTGGTATCAACAAAAGACCACCATTTTGGGGTCTAAGTAATCTGGAAGGATTGTACATAACAATCAAGTTGGAGAGATTTAGGAGATAAATTATTGAGAGCTTTATAGACAAATAAAAAAATCATGTAGTCGATATGGTATCATACTGGCAGCCAGTGCAAGGAACGTAAGATTGGTGTAATATGATCTCATTTTGGACCAATTGAAGATGAGAGATGGCAGAGATAGGTAACCCAGAATAAAAAGAATTACAGTAATCGAGTTAAGTTGAGATAAAAGCATGAATAACTGTTCCTGCTTTAGAAAGGTTTTACTTTAGCTAACTGGCGAATATGATAAAAACTGGTACTAACTATGGTGTTCATTTATTTGTCTAATTTAAGACCATTATCTAGGTGAAATCCTAGATAATTATCTTGGCAATTATCCTTGATCTTTAACAGTAAGATAAGGTCAATTGAGTCTTTGTCTGGGTGCTCTTTTGGCCCAAATTGAATGATTTGGGTTTTATCGTTGTTAAGTAGCATGGGATTATTTGTGAGCCACAATTTGAGTTCATGCAGGCAAGCTTGCAGTTTTTTGTATGCTGAGTTATCTTTACGTTTTAATAGGTATATAAAGTTGTGTGACGTCCGCAAAGCAGCGGTACGGCACCCTACATTTATGCATAATTGATCCCAGAGGTAACATGTACAGCGAGAATAATAGCGGTGCTAAAATCGATCGTGAGGGTACACCACAGGAGTGCGAGGTCAAAATGCAAGACCTATGTGCTTGAAGTGATAAGGTTTTAGGTGTAGCAGGAAGGAGTGTTGAAAAACGCACTGGTCTGTGATAAGAAAGTGGAATATCAATGATGTCAATGTCAGCCACAGACAACCCATATGTCAATATTATGTCAAGCGTATGACCATGACAGTGCGTAGGACAAATTACCCACTAAACAATATTCAAGGAAGACAGTAAATTTAAAGCATTGGTAAAGCAGCATACATGAATAATAAAATCACCACGTATTAAAATATAGTCGTGTATAATCAAGTAATCCCCTAAAAACTCAGTTATCTCATTTATAAAATTGCTGGATGAAGGGGGGCGATAGATTAAGAGAAGTAAAACAGGATGAGGACAGTTTAAGTGTATTTCCTGAATTTCAAAACTACTGAATTTGCCCACGGTACTTATTTTTAAAAACAATCATGAGACCGCCTACCCTGCCAGTCAATCGAGTGTTAAAAAAATCCTACTCAGGGGGAGTCAGTCCAGAAAGAGGACTTGGATCACCTGATTTTATCCAGGATTCAGTCACTAAGAAGGGATCCAGGTCGTTTGAAGAGATGAGGACGTTGCAAATGAAAGTTTTATTTTATTGGCAAGCCCCATCCTAAGCTGAGGTGGATCCTGTTCGAGTGTCAGATGCTTTACATAGTGAGCACAGGTTGCAGAGATTTACTTTCCTTCGTCGGATCCGTAGCGGAATACAAAGAGTAATCCTAGAAGGTGAATGCGGGACAATCGAAAGAATCCACGGACAGTAGTCGTTGGACGGCTAAACTCCGCCGTGCCCTGGTAGACCCGACAGCTGCAAACCAAGTTCGACGGCACTGAGGCCGACAGCAAGGCGTAAGAGGAGCCAGACGCTCAGGCCAACTTCAATCGAGCAGCCGCACCATCCCGTTTTCCGCGTTTCCTCCGGCGTCTCTTGCATGGAACCCTGAAAGCGCGCCAGCATAGGTAATCGAGGGAGCTAGACTGCGTGGGTGAAGTGTAAAACTCATAGTTGATTAAGTCAGAGTGAAACCCAAAAGGCTTTGGCATAGAGTGATAGATATCGACCAGTTGTTGGCGATCATAGACGATCAACGAATGACCGTATAAAAATGGCAACGTCAATAAAAACATAAGTAAAACAGAGAGCGGACGGCACGCCACAGACACCGGCGCCATCTTGGACTGATTGCCAGATTAAAGGTCATCTGATCGAATAATCCTGAACGTGCAAGTCGAATAATTGTGAAACGTGCAAGGAGTAACCTTAATATAATTTTGCAGAAAGGACCCTTAATGTCTGTTGGATTAACAGCAATATGGTGAGTATTTAACAGTTCTATGTATATATAATGCACTAATGAAATAGGGCAGAAACCACTTAACTTTAATATTTAATATTGATTCAGGAGCTGATGCACAAGTGATAACTGAGGAGACATTTGAACACCAAAGAAATAACTATCCCCAGCAAAGGCTTCACTCAGCACCCTGCCTCCCAGCAGGCAGTCTCAAATGCCAGGGTCAGTTTCATGCTGAGGCAAGTGAGTAGTAGGCAGGTTAGCTAATGAAAAGCTTTGCCTCAGTAGGCAACCTGGGCAACAGCTAGATAGATGAGTCTATTTAAATAAAATAAAATGTTTTAGTAGGAAGAAAATTTGAAAATCTTACAGCTTTTAGCTTCTCATTTGACAAAACTTGATCAACGTTGGCTAGACGGGGTAGCAGTTTATAGACAATGTTCTTGTCTTTACTAATAACACTTGAGAAAGTGCCGAGAGTCCGGAAGTCTGGACTCAAATCAAAATGCAAAAACACATTTCCACATCATTGACAAGCATGGTATATGACCAACATCATAGCTAACTTTCCAGTACATCACAACACACAATATTGTGCATTCATACAGTATTTCAGGCCCTGGAGTCTCTACAAATATGAATGTTTGATTATGGATTCATACAAAATGTGGAGGGTACACAATTGGGAACCACTGATCAAGGCAAATATGTTCCTGAAAGCCACTGTAGGGACACTGTCTATTTCTAACAATGAAAGTGTTGTTGATCTATAAAGTCAAGCCAAGATGAGGCTTTCCAAAGACTGAAAAATGCCTTGATGACTCTTGCCCATTCTATAACCCTAAAAGGACTGCCAGCAAGCAGCTTGGGCTGCTTCAGCACTGATGATGTGTGGAGATCATTGGCATATTGTAAGCATTGCAGACAGCTTAGTGGGGAACTGCTGTTCTCATGCCAAAACCCTGCCGACGATGGGAGAAAACAGTACTTGATCCCCAGAGCAAGAGCCGCATTCCCCTTCTGAGTCCACATGGTTCAGGCTAGCAGAGAAGGATGCCTTATAATGGAGATGATTATGAAACTTACCTGGTCAGAAGATGCAATAGTATCTATGTGAAAACATATTCTTCTACAACTGCTACAGTGCAGTCAGAAACTCTCATTCCAAACCTGTAAGGCTTTCATTCATCTTTGAAACACAAATGAAGATATTTTTAATGAAATCTCTTAGATTTCTGAGCTGCAGTAAAAGTCTATTCACCCAAAACTCTGACCGTTCAAAATATCCATAAAGAGACTGTAAAAGAAATCCATATGAATCGAGCTGTTTAGTCCAAGTCTTCATAAGAGACACAATCGCTTTATATGACGAATAGATTTAATTTAGTCTTTTATTCAGATAAACATTGAACAGCGTCAGCAAACACACATAAAGCACTGAAATATGGTAAACGGAAGTGTAAGCATGCTTCCTTGACGCATGATAACCAATGAGGTTTGTTTTCGCGTGTCTCAGTCTCGCAAACCTATCTGAGCTTCTGCAAGAATAATTGGAGGTTTGTTCTTGCACGTCAAACAAGTATGATTTACCAAATGTAAGTGCTCTATGCACCAAATGTCTAGACCTCACCTGGAAGAGTAGGGTCCTAGTAGTTAAGATTCTGGAAGGGACACTTCAATTTGTAACCAATTACATATTCCATTTTCACTGAATATGATCACACTGTAGTTGAGTTAAATCTAGCAAATGTTTTGGTCATAACAAGATTTGACTACATTTGTAGTTTCACATGCGTACATAATATCTGTAAATTATGTCATCATATAGGCTACAAACAATGAGTCTGAACTGCCATCTAGTGGCAAAATATAAAACCATCACGTTTGGTAGAACGGAGCAGCACAAAACTATCAACATCACTAAACAGTGCAGTCACAAATACTTTCAAATGTGGGTTGTGTGTCGCAAAAATGGAAGCGTTATATTAACATTTATAATATGAACAATTATTGATCAAGCAATTAAAATGGTACAGAAACTCTTTTACGACACACACATACAAACACACACAAACGACTGCATGTCCTTGACAATAAACTCCATCCATCCATCCATCCATCCATCATCTTCCGCTTATCCGGATATGTATATATATATATATATATATATATATGTATATGTATATGTATATATATACATGTATATGTATATATATATATATGTATATATATATATATATATATATATATATGTATATATGTATATATATATATATATATGTATATATATGTATATATATGTATATATATATATATATATATATATATATGCATTACCTCCAACTACTGGACTGGAGTGTCGGCAGCTCTATATATATATATATATATATATGTATGCCTATATATACATATATATATATATATATATATATATATATATACATATATATATATATATATATATATATATATATATATATATATATATATATATATATATATATATATATATATATATATATATATATATATATATATATATACATATATATATATATATATATATATACATATATATATATATATATATATATACATATATATATATATATATATATACATATATATATATATACATATATATATATATACATATATATATATATATATACATACATATATATATATACATATATATATATATACATATATATATATATACATATATATATATATATACATATATATATATATATATATACATACACATATATACATATATATATATATATATATATATATATATATATATATATATATATATATATATATATATATATATATATATATATATATATATATATATGTATATATATATATGTATATATATGTATATATAGGCATACATATATATATATATATATATATATATATATATATATATATATATATATATATATATATATATATAGAGAGAGAGAGAGAGCTGCCGACACTCCAGTCCAGTAGTTGGAGGTAATGCACCTTTAAATCGGTTTGCCAACCGCCATGAAAACCAAAAGAAGAAGAAGAACATGGCGACTGACGAGGATTCGGAACATTATTTTGTTAGAGAAATAGAAAAAAATGACGGGTCTGTTTTAAGACTGTATCAGTGTAGTAAAGGGGACGTGGGCTGTGTTGTATGGGACGCTGCTATTGTCCTGTCAAAATACCTCGAAACGGGACAATTTTGCAGTGTTCAGTCTGGTGTTAGTATGTGGTCCTCCATGAACGTTATTGAACTGGGCGCAGGAACAGGACTAGTTGGTCTCGTGGCTGCAACTCTGGGGTGAGTTATGAATGCTGTGCCATATGAACTACTGTAATAAATTAAAATAAATTAAATTTGATAGATGGCCATTCAAACAACTGAAGAAAATGTATGTATTATTATATTCTAAAAGTTCAAGTGTTCTTTGTTCTGATAATAAGTATTACACACAAATATTGTTCAATTAAAATTAGGCTATTTTGTGCACCCATAGGGCAAATGTCACAGTGACAGATCTAGAAGACCTGCAGCCTCTCCTTAAGCTGAACATTGAGAAGAATCAGCATCTCATCCGTACGGGCTCAATCACAGCCAAGGTACTGAAATGGTTTGTACTACATTTCATCCTACGGGATCTTTTTGGGAGGGGTGTGTTTCCATCCTTAAAACCCATGAAACCTATTTATTCATTAGATTCCAGGATCACTAAATAAAAGTTTTACACCAAAATAAATTAATTCACTATATTAAACTCTACCAAAAGATGATCACATGACCAAAGTGCACCCACAAATTATGTCGTTCCAAACCTTTATGACTTGCTTTCTATGGTGGAACACAAAAGAAAATATTTTGAAAAGGATCTGTTTTTGTCCTTATAATGAAAGGGTTTCATTTAATGAAAATGACTTGTGAAACTTCTGAAATATGTTCCCTTTTAAAAGGGGAGGAAGTGTTGAAGATGTTCTACCTCATCCTCATTATATTCTGATGGCTGATTGTATCTACTATGAGCAGGTATTGTAGCAATGAATATTACACAATAATATGCTTTATTTTTTACATCCAAAACTTCAGTTACCCATACAGCAATAGTTAACTATACAGTCCAGAGTTATCCGCACTAGGTTTAAAAGCCTCCATGTTTTATAATCCACAGTCTGTGGAGCCACTAGTGGAGACTCTGAAACTCTTGGCTGGACCAGAGACGTGCATCATCTGTTGCTATGAGCAGCGCACTGTTGGTGTCAATCCTGAGATAGAGAAGAGATTCTTTAAGGTGAGAGCAATAAACTGTGAAAGCCTATATTACACCAATACTTTAATAAGAGTGTGTTAGACCAGTAGAATATATTTATATTAAAGGGGACCTATTATTACAAAATGTAATATAAGTCTTGGGTGTCCCCAGAATGTGTCTGAAGTTTTAGCTCAAAATACGCCACAGATCCTTTATTATACCATGCCCCCCAAAAAAAGGTGTCGATATGCGTTTTTTAAAAGCTAAACTTATTTTAGCTTGAGTGCTGCCTTTTTAGAATGCTGTTTCCTGCGCGAGACGCTGTAAAAGATGAACGGTCAAATACGTCTGTCTAGTGCATTTACAGAAAAATAGCGCAGAGGATGGAAGAAAACATTGTGTAGGAAGTCATTTTGAGGCACTGTTTATGATTTACTAGGAATATAAAAAAGGAATGGGTGGATTTATAGCATTATAGGGTGTTTGTGTACACACACTGCTGAAGCATTTATGTTCAAACCCCATATAAAAGTGAATTTTGCATAATAGGTCCCCTATAAATGCATGAATAAAAAGCCAATTACATTTCTTGTCAGGCTAAATCTGCTATTGTCTTATTCCTCATCTAAAACAATGTTTTATAGCTACTTCTGCAAGAGTTCCAGTCAGAGGAGATCCCACCTGAGAAACAAGACCCAGAGTTCAACAGTCCTGACATTCACATTCTCCACCTGCGAAGAAGAGTCGACTGAATGCCTTTTACGAGGAAGGCTTTTACTGAGGACGGATGTTTGTTGAAGTCACAATTAATTACAGAGGCAGATGTTTGTTTGTTTTTCTTTCCTTTGAGGAAATATTTCGATTTTTGTTCATTCTATAAAATATAGACTATGACTTCAAATTGAAAATTTAAGGTATTTAAAGTAAAGTAGTGGCAAAGTATATTGTTACAGTACCCTGGAGATTCATCTGGTTTACAGCTAGTTCCTTTCATTTGTAAGGTATTTTAAAAGAAACTTTAGGAATAGGAATAGATTAATATTTAACCCCAAGTGTCTTTAGGATAAAATGCTATCACCTGATCTTAACTGTTATCTCCTCTTCTACACCAAATATGAACTGAATAAACTATATATTTATTTAAAATATTGCGTGGACTTAGTGGTTTATGGGCTCATATAAAGTCACAGGTGGGAGGAAAAACCATTTACACATTCCAAGAAATTTCAGTAGACCAAAAAAAAAAAAAAAAAAAACTCCAGACAGCTAGCTGTGGAAAATTATAAGTGATCTAAGCTTTTTACAGCGGATGCCATTGAAAACATGGGAAGTCAATTCCTCACAGCTTCACCTTCATACCCGTCAAGGCTCTGCTCTGAATAAGGTCTATACTGATTCTAAATAATCACGGGCTGGATTTAGTGGATTATGAGCGCTCATAAACCCATAGAAAAAATAAGTTTACTAAGTAATGTTCAAGTACATACTTTATGCAGTAAGTTTATTTCAATAATATCAATGTACTAGAAGTATACTTATAAATGTACTACTTCAATACAACCTGGGACTAATGCTGCGTTCCAGGCAGGTTTTTGAGCCGGTAAGTCACGTCTTCAAACCACGACTCACGTCTTTGTAGTGTTCCAGGCAAATGCCTGAGCACTTCACTTTTGCTGAATTTTATGTTACAGCCTTATTCCAAAATGGATTAAATAAAAAAAAAAATTCCTCAATTCTACATACAATACCCCATAATGACAAAGTGAGAGAAGCTTGTTTGAAATCTTTGCCAATTTATTCAAAATAAAAAACAAAAAAAATCACATGTAGACCTCCAAGAAAGGATTGTATCGAGGCACAAATCTGGGGAAGGGTACAGAAACATTTCTGCAGCATTGAAGGTCCCAATGAGCACAGTGGCCTCCATCATCTGTAAATGGAAGAAGTTCGGAACCACCAGGACTCTTCCTAGAGCTGGCCGCTCGGCCAAACAGCGATCGGGGGAGAAGGGCCTTAGTCAGGGAGGTGACTCAGAACCCGATGGTCACTCTGACAGAGCTCCAGCGTTTCTCTGTGGAGAGAGGAGAACCTTCCAGAAGAACAACCACCTGTATGGTAGAGTGGCCAGACGGCACATGACAGCCCGTCTGGAATTTGCCAAAAGGCACCTGAAGGACTCGGACTATGAGAAACAAAATTATCTGGTCTGATGAAACCAAGATTGAACTATGACTAGCTATGGGACAACTCTGAATGTCCTTGAGTGGCCCAGCCAGAGCCCAGACTTGAACCCGATTGAACATCTCTGGAGAGATCTCAAAATGGCTGAGCACTGACGTGCCCCATCCAACCTGATGGGGCTTGAGAGGTCCTGCAAAGAAGAATGGGAGAAACTGCCCCAAAATCGGTGTGCCAAGCTTGTAGCATCGTACGCAAAAAGACTTGAGGCTGTAATTGATGCCAAAGGCTGTGAATACTTATGTAGATGTATTTTTATTTTTATAAATTTTATAAATATAGATTTCAAACAAACTTCTTTCGCATTGTCATTATGGGGTATTGTTTGTAGAATTTAGGGAAACAATTATGAATTTAATCCGTTTTGGAATAAGGCTGTAACATAACACAATGTGGAAAAAGTGAAGCGTTGTGAATACTTTCTGGATGCACTGTACCTATTGACTCTCCTGGCTATAGTTTTGGAGTTATGAGTCTTTACTTTTGTGTATGCCACAAAAAAACAACTCTAAAAATGCCTTCAGGTCTTAAAGGATTAAGTATAAGTGTTGAACACAACTACAAGCCAAGTATGGTTAGAATAATTACTTTTAAGTATATCTTAAATAATATAAAAAGATTGAGTACATGTATAGTCCAAATATACTTAGACTTTTCTGTCAGTATAAGTCAAGTATACTTAAGTGCAATTAAGTATATTTTCTTTAAAAGAAATACACTAATAGCACACTTGAATAAACTTCTTTTTTGTAAGGAGGGAATTCTCAGGTGAGAACATGAGTGAGAATTGTAAACGGATCAGTAGAGTTTTCATGATCTTATTTTTTCATTTTTACTGTATTAATGATAATTCTGATGCAGTTTCTTTATTAATTCCTTATTACAATAACATTAACTGTCTTAGCAACATTCGTAAAAATTCACTTGAAGTTCAAACTGCTTTCAGCCCTCATTTGCGTATTCAGTTTTTCAGAGTTAAGACTATATATGGTGGAATTAACTGTTATGCAACTCCACAGCTGGGAGTAATACGGAAGTCTTTTTCAGTTAATGCAAGACAAAACCTACACACTGTACTGCTCCCTTCCTGAAAACTTAATTCGTCTGAGCACGGAATTCCAGAGCCTATAGGGCAGAACAAAGAGAATCAGTCAAACCTAGTAAGAGAAGACTGCTCATTTAGGTGAGTTATTATCCTTAAAGTATAACATTTATATCTTAAAAATAGAGTTTATCTGAGTTTATCTATATATTGCAAGTCTCTGAATAGCTTTCAAGATATGTTTTACAAAGGAACAATATTTCTCTCCCAAACAGGTCTAACAAGCCCAAACAAGTCTCTTATCTCTTGTGTCTTTAAAAACACACCATAATATAGCATAGTGCTGTGTCATTTCACCAGTAACAGAAGCCAGAAGTGACACTTTTATCTGTTTTTCTTTACATATTTTCCTAAAAAGACTTTTACAACTGAAAAAATGCCTCCACCTCATGTGAACAAAATACCCAGGATTGAAGTCAAAACCGGCACTCTTGACGTCCCTTTGAAATTCTTGGATCAGGACTACCAGGAGTTGAAGAAGAGCTGCATCATAAAAAAAGAGAGATATGTTGACGATAAGTTCCCTTCAGACAGCAGCTCCATTGACCCAAAGAAGAAACTTAAATTGGATTTGGAAAAAATCAAGTGGTTGAGTCCATCAGTAAGTTACCTGTTTTGACTTTCCATCTTCAGACCTTCAGAAACTTTCAAGAACAGTTCAAAGTATATAGACATTATTGTTTGAACGTATCTTAAATAACTTGTCATCATCAATTGTTGGAAAATATCTCTTAGGGCTTGTAAGAACGGGTTTATTTGTAGCATTTTCCAACATTTTTTAATTACAATTGTGGCAAGACATCTTAAGTGTCTTGAAAGTCTAAATGTCTTCTGGTATCCCCAAAATCCTTAGGGCAAATTTTATTGTATGATGTTTACATTTAATTCATTTCTCTCTTTAGAAAATAGTGTCAGACCCACAACTCATTGTAAAGGAGGTTTCCAGGTTTGACTATTCCCAAGGATGTTATTTAGGTATGTTTATTTCTGTGTTTATTTACTTACTTCAGTAGGCATTGGATTTTTAATGATACTGTATCTATGCAGAGAATAGCATCACACTATATACAACAGAAGGCCTTTTGTGAACTCAATGAAAGATAGGTTTTGCTAATGTTTGTGCTTTTACTTTAGGAAACTGCTGGTTTCTTGCTTCTGTTGGAGCGTTAACTTTTCAGGACGATATCATGGACCAGGTCATGCCAGCTGACCAGTCATTTGGTCAAGATTATGCAGGGATATTCCACTTCAGAGTGAGTTCTTTGGTCATGTTCAAAATAACTTTTACATTTTATACAAAAATATCAAATTATCAGTCCTTAAGCCTTCTGCTTAATTCATACAGTTCTGGAGGTTTGGGAAATGGATTGACGTTGTCATTGATGACAAACTGCCAACGATCAATGGCAAGCTCATTTTTGTTCGTTCAACTACATCTAATGAGTTTTGGCCTGCCTTGCTGGAGAAAGCTTATGCCAAGTAGGTTAATCCTAAAATGAGTCTTCTTTCATTGTTTAAAAGTATGTTTGCTATTGAACATAAAAATATTGTTTAACCAATATTAGAAGAGATTATGGCCCTTTTTATGTTTTGTACGTACCCTGATTTTGAAGTTGCCTTACAGATGGAATTATTTGACATTGACACAATGATAACAGTCTATTTTAGTCACCACCAATTTGAGCAATCCCACAGAATCAATCATTAAAGCAGGGGTCTCCAAACTTGGTCCTGGAGGGCCACTGTCCTGCAGAGTTTAGCTCTCCAACCCCAAATAAACACACCTGAACCAGCTAATCAGAAGCCGTTTCTCAATATGCGTTCTTGTCTGTACTTGTGTTCTCATGGACTTGTGAATCGTGATCAGTCACAGCCCAAGAACTGTTGCAATTCAAAGTTCACATCTAGCCAAGTACAGTTCAAATCCCTGGACGTGTCCTTGATCCGCCCCTTTTATCGAGGATGCATCGAGAGGAGACTTTTGTGGACTTCAGACAGACAGGTATCCCAGAATGCATCTTGCACCAACCAACAAGTGTCAATAGTGGATGAGAAAACCCACGTTATTTAATAATACTACTGTTATTGTGTCACAAAATGTAGTTTTAAGACTTTTTCAGGCGAGAATGTACTTGTTTAAAGCTCAAATCTGTGGTTTATTTATAAAGAGAGAGCCTATTTGAATTGATTTGAAAAATATTTTTTAAAAATGTAAACGAAATGAGGCAGGGTTGTTATATTTAGTTTTGTTATAAATATATGCAGTGAAGATAATCAATGTACGCGTTGCCTGAACTACATTTGTGTGGCTATTAATATGTTTAAGATTTTTTTTAACGAAAACGAAAAGAGGCAGAGTGGTGTTTTATAAAATTTTTCATTTTATTGTAGCCTCTTCCTTTTATTAGGCCTATACATACAGAGATAACCAAAGTAGCCACTAGTAAGACATTGATTAGCACGTTCAGGGGCCGGTTGCATAAACCGTTAAGACTAGTCTTACAAGTTAGACATACATTTTTTTATTTAAAACTGTTCATCATTTTTTTTAATCAGTTACATAAAAACATAGACTGGCCTAATTTGATACAAAAAGTAAGACTGAATGCCACTTGCCTAACTGCTAGTGGCTCATACTAGATCTTAAGACACTGTCTTAACATAATGGCTTAGTTTATGCAACTGGCCCCAGGTGTGTTTAATTGGGGTTGGAGCTAAACTTTGCAGGACAGTGGCCCTCCAGGACTGAATTTGGAGACCCCTGCATTAAAGGCTTGTTGGTCTACTGTAGTACATACTTAAAATTTAGAATGACTTTTACAGGGTGTGCGGCTCCTATGCTGACATGCATTCTGGTGTTGTATCCGAGGCTCTGTTGGACTTCACTGGTGGCATCCATTTGCGCTTTGAACCAGCAAAAACTTCTGTTGATTTGTGGAGCCTGATGAACCGTGCATCCAAAGCAAAGGCTCTGATGGCCTGTGGCAGCTTTCAGGGGGTAAGCAGTGACCTCAGGCTTGTCCTATTTCTTGTTACATATTTCACCTGGCAGCATTATTGATTTAATATGTCTGTTTTATTTTTTTTATACCAAATCAGAAAACATCTGAAAACACAGTATTACCCAATGGCATTGTTCAAGGCCATGCATATACAGTGACAGGGGTTTCCAAGGTAAGTCTGCACAGAATCAAATGTCAGATCACGGTGCCTTCAGATTTTATAGCTTTCAAAACAACCCATCCAGTTTCCAGTGCTTGAACTTTCAAATGACGCTGCATCATGATCGCGACGCCAATGATTTTCTCAAGATCTCCATGCCATGTTATGTTGAGTTTGGACACGTTTGAATCAGAACCATCTACTGAATGTAAAAATATATAATTTCATATGACTTACTAATGTTTCACAAAGTTAGCAATAAAATATGTGTCTCAAAAGACACATAATTACAATATTTACATGTGCATGGGTGATGTTTTACATTTAGATAGCTTGGTCTGTAGGTAAAACAAATATGCTGGTTGAGTCCATTTCTATGGTATATGACACAAGATGTTCTGTTATGCATGATGCTTTTAGAGATCACGTTTTCAAGTAAAGCTGTATTTTTTTAGCCTAGAAATCTAGACGCGCCCTAGCGGCAGCAAATCTAATTTGCAGCCAGGAACGTCTAGCAACACACCGTTGGCTTGCAAGCTGGAAAAAACAAACTCTGGTCAGGCCAATAACATTGTGTATAGAGTCGGTGGGCGGGCTTAACATAATGACGGCATGGTTGCGGCGGTTCCGCATGCTACTTGTAAACAAAGAAGCTGGCGAACAGTGGTCTTTTGAATCGGCTTTGGCCACGACTCTGGAAGACTTGGAGTTAAGCTTTTCTTTGAGAAAAGAACAAAGAACGGCACTGAAGTCATTCTTAAAAAAGGAAGATGTGTTTGGAGTTTTGCCGACCGGATACGGCAAAAGTTTAATCTATCAACTAGCTTCACCTTCTTCGTTGCTCTGGTTGGTTGTAGCGCTATCCTATTGCGTGCAGAGGGAATTTGAAAGACAACCGTTTATCGCGCCTCTCGGATTGAGCCCTGCCAATGGTGAGTTCCCAGACCCAACATCTTGATGTGGGCATGGCTTGTCAGGCTTGTCAGGCTAGTGGCCGCTCCGAGTTTAAGTGGTTAATATTACTGTTTCAAATAACATCATTGCTGTATCTGTATGTGCTGAAGCTGAAGAGCTGAATGAACACCCATAAACTATATATAAACCCATAAATATATACAGTATATTAGAGCTGCAACTAACGATTATTTTTTCTGTCGACTAATCTAACGATTATTTTTTCGATCAGTCGACTAATCTAACGATTATTTTTCCAGATTAATCTTATGATTCTTTTTTACTGATTATTGTATTTCAAAGAGGGTAGTGAATTTGTATATTATTTTAACATGAAATCAATGAATGATGACAATATTAATTGTATTTCAGGAAAGGTAGTGTACATAGTTTGCCATTTTATAATGAAATATATGAACACAAGAAGCTTTTTAAACATAATATATAATGATACTATTCATCATAAAATGTATACAGAGTAGGCCTAATTAGGAAAAGTTGTTTACTATAGGCTAGTAGTTGAGTATGATTTACTTATTGATTTGTGTCAATAGTAAACGAAAATGCACTTGTATTTATCTGCAAAAGGTTCACATACAGGAGCTTTCAGCATAGTTTTAATATAGTATAACTAGTCGTCTATTTTGAAGATACATGTGCATAAACAACGACTAAAGCTGCCAGAAGTTTTTGCCCAAACTTCAAAGACACATTTAAATGATTAAAGCTAGAGGCATATCTTAACTTTAATGTTACTTTAATCATGTAAACTACCTATATACAGCATGTTTTATGCATATGTGTTTGGGACAGAGGGGAACCAGGTCGCATTAACAGGAGATATATGCAGCCCATAATAAATAAAAGCACGAGACGTACTGGGGTCGGAGAAGAACCCCGGAAAATGTGACCGTCTGTTGCAATACACGCGCCACGGTTCAGCTGCGCGAGAGAACACTGGAAGGGTTGCCAGGTTTACACAACAAAACCCACCCATTCGTTACTCAAAACAAGCCCAAAACAAGCCCAATCGCGTTTCGGGGAGGTTCTCTGGTAAACATCGCGTTCGGGGGGTTAAATATGTGTGTTTTTTTGCTTCAACCCGCGGACATGAGACACAGCCCGCGGCAACAGTGTAGAAGTAGCCCAATTCCGCGGAAAAAAGCGGACTTGGCAACACTGATTGGCAGTGTGATAGCTCCCGCTCTCCACGCGCACAGCTTCTGCTCTGCCTGCGCGCGCAGTGTGAAACCGGCGTTACAGAGCGAACAAAGCACAGTTTTACTCGGCTTCTGTTTAAAGTACTCCCACACTTTTGAATGTCGCGGTCTGGCTTTATATGATAAATGATAATTTTCACTATGCCCGGGAGCAGAAGCTGCCATTATTCTAGATCTTCTGTTCCATTCTAGAACGTAAATAATGTGCCGCCGACGCGTCGACGCATTTCACGCACGTCGACGTATTTTCGTAGTCGACGTCATCGACGACGTCGACGCGTCGTTGCAGCCCTACAGTATATATATATATACGTAAAATAAACATAATATTATAACTTACAATGTCACAAAAGGCTGTCTTAGTCATGGTGTAACTCCATGGACACGCTCTTTCCGCAACAACGCGGAAATATATATTGTCGTGTTCTCAATATAATTTTATCTAGCCTGTATGACAGATTTGTGCTGCACATGTTGCATTTTTCTGTATCTTCCTTTTCGAACTGTGATATAAAATGCTTTTTATTAACAGTAGTCATAAGAAGCATATTTCCAGTACGTGCCTCAGGCCTGTATAGGATTTTGTTCCTATAATAAACTGACTCAAAAGAATGATGAGTTCCAGAATTGAACATCACTACTTTATGTGACTCAAAGCATTGTGTTCATGTCATGTTGTATTTGACAGGTAACATGCAAAGAAAAACAAGTAAGGCTGGTGAGAGTGCTGAACCCTTGGGCAAAAGGCGAGTGGACCGGTGACTGGAGTGACAAGTAAGAGTCATATAGGCTCTTATAGAGAAACTATAGGCTCACTAATCACAACACTGATCAAGCCTCATTCTTTGATTGTACCACTAGATGATTCATGATTATTATATTAAAAAAAATCTTAATGAGGTTTGAGAGTTGTATTAAGTTATTAGTATGCTAAGCAACTTTTTAATTTAACTTGTCAGCTTTCAAACAGTAGCTCTTTAAGTGTAATGTAGCGAACAGAGAAAATGGTAGACTCACTTAACGGTTTTAAGACTGCTTTATTAACTTCTTTATGAACATGAGCACCTGTGTGACCAGCTAACTCCAAACTTCTGGATCTTTTTCCCAAGTTCCCGCCCACCCATAACTGCACAGGCTTGTTCTTCTGAAGAACACCCCACCCCTTAAAGCCCCACACAAACAGAACAAATAACATATGAAAATAACATACATGTACTTAGATCACTCCTGAATAGAACATAAAAAAACTCTTAAGACTTGCTACACTGCTCCCTCTTTGCAAAGTCCCTGAACCATTTCGGGTTGGCCTTCTTGTGTAACTGAAACAGGGCTATTCAAATGCAAGGGTTGCAGCTCAAGAACTGGTGTGGCTGCATGTGGGACTGCCATAGGACTGGCAGTGCTTGACTGGGGTCCCTCTGGGGTAGGCACAACTGTAGAGGAGGCCGGTGCACGTCATCTTTAAGGTGCCAATCTGTCTCTGTGCACAGCCACCTTCCTACCCCTCGGAGGCAACTGAACTCGGTAAACGACTTCTCAGAATCTCTCCAGAACACTGCACGGCCACACCCACTGGGAATCAAGTTTAGGGCACCTGCTCTTCTTTCTCTGAGGGCTGTATACCCACAACAGCTCTCCCACTTAGAAATTCCACCCTTTTGCTTTCAGGTTGTAATTTATTTTCTGCTGGGTCCCCACTTTTAACAACAACTTCCTTGCAAAATTATGAGCAGCTTCCAATAAGTCCTGAAGCTTTCTAGCATACTCAGGGTATGTGTATGCTAGAAAAAAGTGCCCAGACCCCACTGTCTCAAGGGCAGCCCTGATAACCCCCTCATGCAGCGACCTGGGCAACACCACCTGCTACCTCCCCTCCCCAGTGGTGGGGTCTTTCCACTCCCTCTCTAACACCCCATCTCGCATGCCAGGCCCTTGAATTTGGCCCATAGGTTTTTTCATGGACAAAGAGAGAATGGCCGACTTATTCCCACAGAGGTCGCTGCTAAATTTGGACCCACTGGATTACTGGCTGCAGGTCCACATCTTCCTCTTGCAGCCACCTCCTCTATTCCCACTGTCCCCACCGCCAAACACGCTGGTGTATTGCCATGCTTACAAACCACAGAAGCACCACTGGTGTCTGGGTTCTCCAGCTCTCTGTCCCTGGCCTCCCTTTTGTCACAGTACCAACTTTAGTCGGCTAAGCGTGGCTGACAAGAAAGAGCCTCTGCGTTTGCATGGCCTGACCCTGTATCCACAGTACCACAGTATCTGCATTCAGCCTTGTTAAACGATTTGCTGTAGTAGGCCACAATCCATAATCCTAACAGCAGAGAGAGAACTGCCCCCATACCCACATTGCTGGCATCTGTTTCCAGAATGAAGGGCAGTGCCAGGTCAGTGTTTCAGGTCAGCAAAAAAGTTTTGACACTCCTCAATCCAAGCAAAGGACTTGTCCTTCTTCAGCAAGCGGAAAAGTGGGTCCACGGTGCTGGAAAAACCATGCACAAACCTCCTGTAATATGAGGCCAACCTCATAGACTGTGTAGACATCAGAAGTGTAAGTGCAAAGGGGATTGTGATTCCTCTTTGAATTTTGTGAGGGTTGGAGCAGGACTCAGGAAAGTGAAATCGCAAATGGGTACAATTTGCAATTCCTTTTGAATATTGTCTGGAAAATATAATTCCATAGTTTTTCGTTTAAAATGCAGTCGGAATGTTAACATTATCAAAGATTAAATCGCTGGAGGTTGTCAAGTGCTGTTGGTTTTTCATTTGCAGTTACTTCAACTGTCACTGTCATTTATATCACCGGAATCGGCCAACTCTCATTCACTGAAGGACATATTTAGAGTGAATGTGTTTTGTCTTTTGAATCAATTTGTCTTTTGTAATAGACTATCCCTTTAAAAACAAAAGGCATTTTTTAAAAACAAAAGCCATATCTTTCGTGACAAGTGACATTTTCTGGTGGGGAAAAAAGGACAAAAAGACAAACATCAATTAATTAAAAAAAGATTTGAAGAATTCTGATGTTTATGCTAGTCACTTAAAACATCCCAGCCTGTTGAAATTAGAGAAATCTCATTAAACAATACCAAACTGACACACTTATCTATGATATCTATTTTTCCCTCTTTATTTGCTGCTGTTTTCTCGGTTTGCATAACCCCATGTAAAATTTGAATATATGCTTTTGCATATCTTTAGGTCACCGTTGTGGAACGATGTGAGTGAGAAGGAGCAATCCAAGTGTTGTTCTTTGGCCAACGACGGGGAGTTCTGGTGGGCATTAACTGTAGATTCAGATATGATCTCTTGCTGCATTAACTAATCAAATGCTGACAGTGACTCATATTTTACTGCAGGATGTCAATGGAGGACTTCACCACAAACTTCAGACAGACTGATATTTGCTGCCTCAGTCCTGATTTTCTGGACAGTTCCTCTGAATGCAGCTGGACTTCCACATGTTACAATGACAGCTGGGTTGCTGGGACTACAGCTGGTGGCTGCCTCAATAATAAAGGTCGTATTATGAGCAAATGCATGGTTGTGCTTTTTCTGTGTCTATGCATAATATTGGCCGTGTGTGTGTGTATGTGCCTATACTGCATGTACCACAAAAGTCTGATTCAATGTATGTCTTGTAGACTCTTTCTGGACGAACCCTCAGTTTCGGGTGAGGATTGAGGCGCTTGATAAGGAATGTGCTGGTCAGTGCCCTGAAAACATACTGGTGTCCCTCATGCAGAACCATGAGAAGAGAAACAGAAGTGAAGTTTCTAACTACGCCATCGCCTTCAGTGTTTTTGCGGTCAGTATATTAACAAAATAACTCTATTGGAGTCACAGGAAATGTCACATAATACTGTCATATTGGTTTCCACTTATTAATGGTGTGCTATTCTATTTTATTCTATTTTACAGATACCACCAGAGGCAAGTAAAGAATATCATTCAGGCTTAAACGTGTTAAACTTTAAAAATGCATAAATAACATGATATTTACAAAATAAACTGGTTGCATGAATACAACTTTATATTTAATTCTCCTTTAGATGAAAGATAAGAAGCTCCCAGACAAGTTCTTCTACGGCAAACGCCCTGTGGAAAGTAGTGTGAACTTCATAGCAAGACATGTGATGAAATTCTTCAAGCTTGTACCAGGAGAGTATCTCATTGTACCATCCACTTTGAATCCTAATGAATGTTCAAAATTCATATTGTCCATCTTCTCAAAGAGTGAATCCCATAGGACAAATTAGAAGGAAGGTCATTTCTAATTACTTAACAGTGGGACTCCAGTTAAATGAAAAGACGTAGTGCAATACGGACAGTTTCATATATGCAGTGCTATATACATTCCCTGGGGCTTTTTTTGTAGTTTTACAAGCATTATTTTTTTCTTGTGCTATATTTTGTTTATTTAATATAATTATCTGTATTTGTGAGCTGTGAAAATGTGTTATCAGTCACATTTGTTAGTTGTTTTTTCTGCCATGTTGTAATGTTGTTTGGTTCAGGTCAGTCAGTAACATAATGAGACCTTTTTAAAGCTACACTGTGTGATATTTTCCCCCATCTAGCGTTGAAAATGTATATGACGATCCAGTGAATATTTGTTTCTGTTCCTCTCAATTCCGATTTCGTTTTAACTCCTACGGTGGCCAATTTAGTCCAAGATTAACATGGCTTCCAGTTCGACCTCGTCCACATTCGACACGGTGCCATCGAGTGTTAAAACGCGAAAGGCGAAGCTTGACTTTACGAGTATGTCCCTCTTTGGCTAATGTACTTTCAAGATGGAGGGACAACATGGCGACCGGCATTCGAACCACTCATCCGTATGTATTTTCAATGGCATATTATAAACTTACGAGAATACTTTATTACTTGAAAGAAGTAAATATACATTAGTGAGCACATATATTTTTGAAAGAACTAAGTGTTTTTTAGCTAAGAATAAACTAAAAAAGTTACACAGTGTAGCTTTAATGCTTCAAAACGGTAAGAAATGATTTCTTATAGACTGAAGTGTCACAAAAGATCCAATAACACCACGTGAAATGCATATGTGACCCTGAACCACATAAAAAAGCGGAATAAATAAGCTTTCCTTTGATGTATGGTTCGTTAGGATAGGACAATATTTGGCACATTTGAAAATCTGGAATCTGAGGGTGCAAAAAAATCACCTTTAAAGTTGTCCAAATGAAGTCCTTAGCAATGTATATTACTACTAATAATACATTTTTATATATATTTACAGTTGGAAATTTACAAAATATCTTCATGAAACATGACCTTTACTTAATATCCTAATGATTTTGGCATAAAAGAAAGATTTATCATTTTGACCCATACAATGTATTGTTGGCTATTGCCACAAATATACCCGTGTGACTTATGACTGGTTTTGTGGTCCAGGGTCACATATTTGGTTTTCTATAACGTAAAAGTAGCATGCAAACCTTTAATGCTATATTTAAAGGGCTGTGGTTAACTCTGGAAATAGATTCTGGGAATGTACATAATAAACGTATACTTATTTAACTTTGTCAAACAATTATTTTTTCAAATGTCTGATTACAATTTTAATATTTGCTATGCTATAAAACTGGTTGGCCACTAGTGAGACTGTGTCAAGTTTTTCCAGCTAAATTGCTGCAAATCCATAAAACTAGTTATTTATTGAATAGCGTTTTGCTCCATGTAGTTTCTGGAGGAATAGGTGAAGTGCCCCTGTATTGAACTATGGCTTCCTTAGGTGTTGTGGAGAAAAGTCATCTCTTTCTTGCAAATGAAGCTCAAGATGCAGAGTTCCAGAAGTCAAAATAAGACTTTATTTAACAAAGCATCACAGCCGAGATTCCTGCAGAACATCTGAAATTGTCTCTGGCCAGGACGCCATTCTTATACCTTTTTCCATTACACTGCAGTAACCGAGTGACTTAAATTAGAGAAGAATAATCACAGAATTTTCATTTTTGGATGAACAAACCCTTTAATTCTCTGGCAAGATTCACCCCTCCTCTTTCACCCAAAAGTCTTTCTCTCTGATTGTGGAAGCCTGCCAATTGATGGTCAATCCTTTATCAGAAGCAAGATATAACATTTTCCAAGGACAGTCAACTCCCTCCCAGAGGCGAGAAGCCTCCACACATGACATAATAGTGGTTTTATTCTTTCACAGCCACCTGTGGTTTACTAAAATTCCCGGACTAAGCAAAAACGTCTCAGTGGCCACACAAACTTCTATTTCTATAATTGTTTTCTATAGGATAAATAAAATATTTCATCAACCATTCTTCTATAATTTCTACAATGGAGTCAGGAACTTGGGGAAAGAAAATTCTGTCAATTACTAAGTCATGTAATTTAAAACAAGTAAGACTTTCGTTCATCTTTGAAAAACAAATTAAGATATTTTAATGAAATCTCTGAGAGATTTCTGTACAGAACATTGATCAGCGTCAGCGATCACATAAAGCACTCAAAAATGGTGAACAGAAGTGTAAGCTTGCTTGCTTGACGCACGATAAAAGGTTTGTTTTCGCGTGTCTCACAGAAGAATCAATGGAGGTTTGTTCTTGCACGTCAAGCAAGTATGATTTACCAAATGTAAGTGTTTTAGCACATATGTCATGGACGACCAAAATGTCTGGACCTCACAGGAAGAGTTAAGGGTCGTTCCACACCAAAGCCCTACTGTATGTATCTAGATTCTGGAAGGGACACTTAAATTTGATACCAATTACATACTATTTTCACTGAGCCAGATTTCAACCTATATAATGTCAATGTGCACCCATAGGGCAAATGTCACAGTGACAGATCTAGAAGACCTGCAGCCTCTCCTAAAGCTGAACATTGAGAAGAATCAGCATCTCATCCGTACGGGCTCAATCACAGCCAAGGTACTGAAATGGTTTGTACTACATTTCATCCTACAGGATCTTTTTGGGAGGGGTGTGTTTCCATCCTTATGAAACCTATTTATTCATTAGATTCAAGGTTCACTAAATAAAAGTTTTACACCAAAATAAATGAATACACTTTTTTAAAAAGTTTTCTTCCAAATAAAGTGAGTTGCCCCCCGTGATCAAATGACCATAGTGCACCCACAAATAAAAAGCATTTATTCACCCTTATGTCGTTCCAAACCTCTATGGTGGAACACAAAAGAAAATCGTTTTTAAAAATGTCTGGGTTATTTTTGTCTTTGAAATTAAAGGTTTTCATTTCATGAAAATGTATATTCTGATGCATGGCTGATTGTATCTGCAGTAGCAATGAATATTACACAATAATAAATATGCACATTAAACCATGTAGATTTTGGGTGAATTTCAGGTCATCTCAATATGTGGAGAGGAGAGATGAGGGTGAAGGGAATGAAATGTAAATTAAGGTGATTGACTCAGTGAGATTGTGTCTCGGGTGGGGATGCTAATTTCACGAGAGAGTTCAGGCGTTAATTTCTTTGGTTTACTTAGAGAGTCACCCTCTATTCCAGTTTCTCCAGTCTTGCAATCTGGATTACAGCTGGTTCCTTTTTATTTGTAAGATATTTTAAAAGAAACTTAAAATAGGAATCGATTAATATTTAACCCCAAGTGTCTTTAGGATCACAAGCTATAAGTGCTTTACTGCACCAAATACTACTGATTGTTCAAAGGATTCTACTTCAGACCACCTGATCTTAACTGTTATCTCCTCTTCTACACCAAATATGAACTAAATAAACTATATATTTATTTAAAAGAATGTACATACTGGATTTAGTGGTTTATGGGCTCATATAAAGTCTCTGGTAGGAACATGATTGAGTTTATTTATTAATAAAAATAAAAAAAAGACATAAGGTGTGGAAAATTATAAGTGATCTAAGAGCTTTATACAGCTTTTTACAGCGGATGCCATTGAAAACATGGTTTTCTATCCTTCACAGCTTCTCTTTCAAACCTGTCGAGGGACGTCAAGGTCTATACTGATTTAAAATATCATGGGCTGGTTTATGGGCGCTCACAAACCCATACAAAAATAAGTAGCCTATACTTCAAGTTCATTTTAGTAAGTATACTTAAGTAAAGTTCATATATTTTAAAGTATACTTTAGTAAGTATTCTAATATCAATGTAGAACTGACAACTAGTAAGTTTACTGTTTCAATACTACTTGGAACTAAATTGGCCCACTTTTTAGTGTATAAAAGTATACTTTTATATATACTTTAAGTGTAACAGTAGTAAACTGAGTACACCACTAGTTTACAACTACGTTTTTCATTTGTATTGCTTGTACTACAAGTGAACGTATTGATAGTTTACTAGTTAAATACATAAATACATTTTTTAGTTTATGAAAGTACACTTTGAAGTATACTCTCAGTAAACTACTAGTTTGGTACTGCAAGTATACTTGTAAGTGAACTTAACATCATATTTATAGTTTTCTGCTTATATATTATTTTTGCACTTTAAGTATAGCCTACTATGTTCCTATTTAGATATTAAGTTTATAGGCCTACTTGAAATGTACCTCTAACTGTACTTTAACACTTTCCCCACAAGCATTAAAAAAAATGCCAGCACCAGCATTTATGATCAATTTCAGAAAAATTTCATGGCCCCTATAATATTTTTTTTGTATGAATATCTGAGCATACAGTATATCAAAAGGAAGAACAGAGACTCTGCTTTTAAACAAACAAAAACATTTTATTCTATCTTCATGCATTCTTAAAAATAAAAAAGCAACACAAAAAAGCTGAGAAAATTGTGTTTTGTCAAAGACTATGGATTCAGATTCAAAACATGGAGTAGATCGAGTCCATCAACACCCCCAAAGCTTTACAGTTGTTTCCTCTTCCTGGGTTCGACATTTCATTCCCCCTAAAACAGTGAAAAATTCCGTCAGGAAGCATTTTGTCACAAATAACATTCGGAATCACGGAACATTCAGTCAGTGGCAGGGAAATAGTAAAGTAGATTTGAAGTACATTCCACTACCAGTGGACTAACTGAAAAAATTCACATACTCAGAATTAGGAACATACTATATGTTTTCTTTATAAATCAAACAATGTAAGTTTATAAGGCAGTATGTTAAACTATAAGTAAAAAAGTATTTAATAGGCTACTCAATCAAAAGAGTAAACACAACTATAAGCCAATTTAGTATACTTAGAATACATAATTATATCAAAGGATTGTGTACAGGTATAGGCCAAATATACTTAGACTTTTCTGTCCGTATTAGTCAAGTACACTTTAATGCAATTTTCAGTATATCACTGAGAAGTACAACCCCAAATCAGAAAAAGTTGGGACAGTATGGAAAACGCAAAAAAAAAGAAACAAAAGAAGTGATTTCTAAATTTACTTTGACTTGTATTTCATTGTAGACAATATGAACACAAAATATTTCATGTTTTGTCTGGTCAACTTCATGTCATTTGTAAATATGCATCCTTTCCTGTCATTCAGACCTGCAACACATTTCAAAAAAAGTTGGGACAGTAAAGCATTTACCACTTTGTAATGTTGCCATTCCTTTTCACAACACTTAAAAGACGTTTAGGGACTGAAGACACCAAGTGATGAAGTGTTTCAGGTGTAATTTTGTCCCATTCTTCCTGCAAACAAGTCTTAAGGTGGGCAACAGTACGGGGTCTTCGTTGTCTCATTTTGCGCTTCAAAATGCGCCACACATTCTCTATTGGAGACAGGTCGGGACTGCAGGCAGGCCAGTCAAGTACCCGTACCCTCTTGCTCCGCAGCCAGGACTTTGTAATGTGTGCAGAATGTGGTTTTGCATTGTCTTGTTGAAATATGCATGGACGTCCCTGGAAAAGATGTCTTCTTGAAGGCAGCATATTATGCTCCAAAATCTCCATGTACTTTTCAGCATTAATGGTGCCTTCACAGAAGTGCAAGTTACCTTTGCCAAGGGCACTGACACAACCCCATACCATGACAGACCCTGGCTTTTGGACTTGGTGCTGGTAACAGTCTGGATGATCCTTTTCTTCTTTGCTCCGGAGCACACGGCGTCCATTACTCCCAAAAAATACCTGAACCACTGATTCATCTGACCACAGTACACGTTTCCACTGTGTGATGGTCCATCCCAGATGCCTCCGAGCCCAGAGAAGTCGACGGTGCTTCTGGACACTGTTAACATTGGGCTTCCTTTTGGCACAGTACAGTTTTAACTGGCATTTGTGGATGTAACTACGTATTGTGGTACTTGACAAAGGTTTGCCAAAGTAGTCCTGAGCCCATGTGGTGATATCGCTTATAGATGAATGACGATTCTTGATGCAGTGCCGCCTGAGGGATCGGAGATCACGGTTGTTCAGCCCAGGCTTGCGCCCTTGTCCTTTACGCACTGAAATTCCTCCAGATTCCTTGAATCTTTTAATTATGTTATGCACTGTTGAATGTGAAATATCCAAATCTCTTCCTATCTTTCTTTGAGGAACATTGTTTTTAAACATTTCAATAATTTTCTCACGTATTTGTTGGCAAACTGGCGATCCTCGGCCCATCTTTGCTCCTAAAGGATTAGACCTTTCTTGGATGCTGCTTTTGTACCAAATCATAATTACAATCACCTGTTGACATCACCTCTTTCAAATCACATCATTAGTTAACCATTTTACCTCATTACTAGCCCTAAATTGCTCCTGTCCCAACTTTTTTTAAAATGTGTTGCAGGTCTGAATGACAGGAAAGGATGCATATTTACAAATGACATGAAGTTGACCAGACAAAACATGAAATATTTTGTGTTCATATTGTCTGCAATGAAATACAAGTCAAAGTAAATTTAGAAATCACTTCTTTTTTTTTTTTTGCGTTTTCCATACTGTCCCAACTTTTTCTGATTTGGGGTTGTACATAATAGACTGAAAGTATACTTACTTTCTTATTTTTAGTTTAAAAGGACTAACACATTGGAATAAACTTTTTTGTAAGGGAATTTTCAGGTGAGAACATGAGTGAGAATTGTGATGAGATCAGTAGTTACTGTTTTCATGATCTTATATATAATTTTAACTGTATTAATGATATGCAATTTCTTTATTAATTCCTTATTACAATAACCTTAGCAACATTTTTAAAAAAGACATTTGAAGTTTAAACTGCTTTCAGCCCGAATTTGCATATTCAATTTAGGACTATATATGGTGGAATTAACTGTTACGTAACTCCACAGGTGGGAGGAATTTGGAAGTCTCTTTCAGTTTACGCAATAGTGTCTCTGTGCAAAACAAAACCTACACATTGTACTGCTCCCTTCCTGAAAACATCATTCGGTCTGAGCACGGAATTCCAGAGCCTAGGGCAGAACAAAGAGAATCAGTCAAACCTAGTAAGAGAAGACTGCTCATTTAGGTGAGTTATTATCCTTAAAGTATAACATTTATATCTTAAAAATTGAGCTGATCCACCAATTATATTGTAAGGCTCTGAATAGCTTTCAAGATATGTCTTCCAAAGGGACAAGATTTCCCTCCCAAAACAGGTTTAACAAGCCCAAACAAGTCTCTTATCTCTTGGGTCTTTAAAAACACACCATAGTATGGCATAGTGCTGTGTCGTCTCGTCAGTAACAGAAGCCAGAAGTGACACTTTTATCTGTTTTTCTTTAAATTTTTTTCTTTCTTCTAAAGACTTTTACAACTGAAAAAATGCCTCCACCTCGTGTGAACAAAATACCCAGGAATGAAGACACTGCAAAAGACAAACTCTTGGGCACTCTTGACGTCCCTTTGAAATTCTTGGATCAGGACTACCAGGAGTTGAAGAAGAGCTACATCACCAATAACAAGAGATATGTTGACGATAAGTTCCCTTCAGACAGCAGCTCCATTGACCCAAAGAATACACTTGGATTGGATATGGAACAAATCAAGTGGTTGAGGCCATCAGTAAGTTACCTGTTTTGACTTTCCATTCAGACTTTCAGAAACTTTCAAGAACAGTTCAAAGTATATAGACTTTATTGTTTGAAAGTATCTAAAAGAACTTGTCTAAAATAACCTGTCATCATCAATTGCTGCAAAATGTCTCTTAAGGCTTATAAGAACAGGTTTATCTGTAGCATTTCCCAACATTTTTATTTACATTTGTGGCAAGACATCTTAAAAGGCACAATATGCAATATTTTTGGATTTAAAAATGCCAAAAACCACTAAAACAAAATTATATATATTTTTTTGACTTTGTTGAATCAAATTTTTCCAACCATGTTTAAATCCAGAGAAATCAGCAATTTTAACCAGTGTTAACCAGTTAACAGCCTGTGTCATTGTGTCACCTGTCAATGACATCATACCCTCGATTTCCAGCTTTAATCGTAACTAAAAAAATGCATTACTACGAAAGGAGTGTCAAATAAGCTTAAAACAATAATGGAAAATGTCCCAGGATCTTGGCCCCGTCCTGCTTCATACCACAGTAACGTTAATAAAACTTTAATACATTAGCTCATCCATGAACATGATTTCTGAGTCCCGTTGGATTGCTTTCCATCGGCTGTGGAGCTGAAGACGTCAACTCCCATGATTTCTCACTCATTAACAGCGCCATCAAGCTACAACTTTGTTACTTTCACCTGATGGGGTTTTGGTTTTCTTGCCAGTGTGGCCTTTGGCTTGGCTTGCTCAGTTGGGAACAATACATTTTTCAACTAAATATCCAAATAGATCTAACTAGTTAACTTAATTAACCATATAAACTAAATTACTGATCTAATGCCCACATTGTCACTGTATGATAATTGAAATGAGCTGATGACATCACCATTTTCTCCGGAACGGCTGAATAAAATTCTGTCGCATTATTTTCCTGTTTAACACTGTGAAGCTGCTTTGAAACAATCTGCATTGTTAAAAGGGCTATATAAATAAAGTTGACTCTAGCAGCAAAACTTACATAATGTGCCTTTAAGTGTCTTGAAAGCAGATTCAAAATACATACGAGTCTAAATGTTTTCTTGTATTCCCAAATCCTTATGGCAAATTTTATTGTACGATGTATACATTCAACTAATTTCTCTCTTTAGAAAATAATGTCAGACCCTCAGCTCATTGTAAAGGGGGTTTCCAGGTTTGACTATTCCCAAGGATCTTATTTAGGTATGTTTATTTCTGTTTATTTACTTACTTCAGTAGGCATTGGATTTTGAATGATATTCAATGAAAGATCAATGTAGCTAATGTTTGTGCTTTTACCTTAGGAAACTGCTGGTTTCTTGCTTCTGTTGGAGCGTTAACCTTTCGGAAGGATGTCATGGACCAGGTCATGCCAGCTGACCAGGCATTTGGTGAAGATTATACAGGGATATTTCACTTCAGAGTGAGTTCTTTGGTCTTTTTTTAAAAAATAACTTGAATACCTTTTATGAAATCAAATGATCAGACCTTAAGCCTTCTGCCTTCTGCTTAATTCATATAGTTCTGGAGGTTTGGGAAATGGATTGACGTTGTCATTGATGACAAACTGCCAACGATCAATGGCAAGCTCATTTTTGTTCAGTCAAATACATCTAATGAGTTTTGGCCTGCCTTGCTGGAGAAAGCTTATGCCAAGTAGGTTCATTCCTAAAATGATTCTTCTTTCATAGTATAAAAGCATGTTTGTTTATTGAACATAAAAATATTAGGTTAGACTTTATTTTTCAGTATGTGTACTTACAGTGTACTTACCCAAAAAGTGCCTGTAATATAGGGTAACTACATGGGTTAAGGTTAGGTTTAGAGGTAGGTTCAATACAGTAAGTACATATCATGTACATGCAGAACATAACTGTATAATAAAGTGCTACCGAATATTATTCAAACAGAATTACATGAGATTATGGCCCTTTTTTGTGAAGTTGCCTTACAGATGGAATTATTTGACATTGTCACAATGATATGTATATCATATATATATACTGTATATTTTAGTCATCGCCAATTTGAGTAATCCCACATAATCAATCATTATTGGCTTATGTTGGTCTACTGTAGTACATACTTAAAATGTAGAATGACTTTTACAGGGTGTGCGGCTCCTATGCTGACATGCACGCTGGACTTGTCTCCGAGGCCCTTTTGGACTTTACTGGTGGCATCCACTTGTGCTTTGAACCAGCAAAAACTTCTGTTGATTTGTGGAGCCTGATGGACCGTGCAGCTAAAGCAAAGGCTCTGATGGCCTGTGGCACCTTTCAGGGGGTAAGCAGTGACCTCAGGCTTGTCCTTTCATTACAGTGACAGATAGCATCACCATGTCCATTTAAAGTGCTGTCATTGAAGTATTTTGCATTAAAGAGTCCAATGTTCAATTAAAGACAAATTGAACATTGACTGTAGTGAAGATTTTTAAAATGTAAGATGTAGGGAACAATGTAGAGTCTCAATTATACATCAAACAATCTTTTCCTATTACCTGATACATATTTCCCCTGGCAGCATTATTGATACAATATGTCTGTTTTTCATACCATCAGAAAACATCTGCAAACACAGTTTTACCCAATGGCATTGTTCAAGGCCATGCATATAGCGTGACGGGGGTTTTCAAGGTAAGTCTGCACAGAATCGCTTTCAAAACAACCCAGGTTCTTTATAGCAAGTTCAGCAAATAAGTTTCAGTACCAAATCATTCATTCTCACTCATTTTAGATACACTCTAAAAAATGCTGGGTTAACAATAACCCAAGTTGGGTTGAAAATGGACTAACCCAGCTATTGGGTTGTTTTAACACAGCAATTGGGTTATTTTAACCCAGCGGTTGGGTTAAATACTTGGTTAAAACAACCCAATTGCTGGGTTAAAACAACCCAATAGCTGGGTTAGTCCATTTTCAACCCAGCTTGGGTTATTCTTAACACAGCATTTTTTAGTGTGTAGATAGATAGATCATAGATAGATAGATAATAGATAGATAGATAGATAATAGATAGATAGATAGATAGATAGATAGATAGATAGATAGATAGATAGATAGATAGATAGATAGATAGATAGATAGATAGATAGATAGATAGATAGATAGATAGATAGATAGATAGATAGATATAAACTAAATATAATCGCATCTTAGTAAGATATTTCAACATTTGAACTGCTTTAAAGTGTTTTTTTTATTTAACATTTGTATCATTAGATATTTGAGTAAGCTGAAACCCAGTACATAAGCGTAAAAGTGTAATTCAGCAAAATCTCTCAAAAAATCTGTTTGTCACTGGCTCAAAATGCCTTCTGAGGTAGGCAAGGTTGTGAAGGATCCATCTGTTGTATTATTCATTTTACGGGAAATGAATGACGCATTTGGAGGCCGCATATGAAGGAGCCTTCAAATTGGGACAGCCTTTATCGCGCCATGGTGACGCAATCGGCCTTCGAATGCAACCTTTGAAGGATGCAGCCTCTGAATTGCTCTCAAATACGCACAGATTGGTCGTGAGGTAGCGTTGTCATTTCTTATTGGAAGGCAAGATAAGTGTGTTCTGTTCCAAGATGTAACAGTGTAACATGTAAACTTACCAGGGTTCCTTTGACAATTCCAGTTCTATCAATAATGACCAAAATCATGTAAAAATGTAGTTGTCTAGCAACTTTCTGAATTTGTTCACCATAGGAGCATCACTGTTTCCATTGAATAATCGGCAGGTAACAGGATTGGGCACCCCTGAACCATGACATAATTGCTTTGTTCTTTATGTTAACCGTTGTTGTCATTGTGTACACCAGTATTTATTTACTAATTGCCTTCAGCTCTATTCAGCCCCATATGATCTCCAACCTTTGGTATGTCCTTTGTTCAGTATGCCTGCGTATCTCTTATGCCTGTGATTTTGCAAGAGAAGTTTCTTTAAATAATATTTTGTACTTTATGTAACTCAAAGCATTTTGTTAAGACACTTCAGTCCTGAGGTAAATAGGTTATTTCTCAGTGTATTCAGTGTTTACACTGTGGTGGTGACATACCACAGAAGAAGAAAGCAGCCCACACAAAGGTTGAAAAGACTTGTATTACAAGCATTTTGAATTAAAAGTGTCATGTCATGTTGTATTTGACAGGTAACATGCAAAGAAAAACCAGTCAGGCTGGTGAGAGTGTTGAACCCTTGGGGAAAAGGCGAGTGGACCGGTGCCTGGAGTGACAAGTAAGAGTCATATGAAACTATAGGCTCACTAATCACAACACTGATCAAGCCTCATTCTTTGTTTGTACCACTAGATGATTCATTCATCTTAATGAGGTTTGAAGCTTAAAGTTATTAGTATGCTAAGCAACTTTTTTTTTCAGTTAGCTTTCAAACAAGCGCTTTAAAAGTAATTTTGTCCCCATCATATTTGTAGTAGGCCTAGAGAAGATCAAATATTAGAGGGTTAGTTCACCCAAAAATGTAAATTCTGTCATTAATTACTCACCCTCCTGTAAGTGTTACTCACCCATAGGAGACTGACAGAGAAGATAAGAATTTTTTGTTTTGTTTTTACACACAAAAAGTATTCACGTCGCTTCATAACATTACGTTTGAACCACTGTAGTCACATGGACTATTTAAACAATGTCTTTACTTGCTTTCTGGGTCTATGGAGGGGCCTGAGAGCTCTCGGATTTCATCAAAAATATCTTCATTTGTGTTCTGAAGATGAACGGTCTTACGGGTTTAGAACGACATGAGGGCGAGTAATTAATGACAGAATTTTTTTTTTTTTTGGTGAATTAACCCTTTAAGCTCACCAAGCAGAATACCATATTATTTTTTTCTAGGTTTATTTATTTTTTATCACATCATCACAATTTTAACAATGAATCACTACTTAATCACTACGTGGATGCCACTACACACTACATAAATGCTGCCGTTTTTCAAGTCCCTATGTTTTAAAATGCATAAAAAAAATATTCCAGGTGTTTTTTTTAATCAATTTTATATATTTTAGTCCTTGAATATCTGAAGAATAACTCACCGTGCCTCAAAAACATGTCCAAATGAGATGCGCAGACCAAAACCTTATATTACGATAGTATTGTTTATTTGGCATTGAGAAATGTGACCATGTTTGCCTTTTTTCAGTTAAGTAGTGGTTTTATCTCGCAATTGTCGGTTTCCTTCATTGTTAAAGTGCAAAAGGAACGACATTTTGAATCTTAAGGTATGTTTAAACGACAACAATGTACTAATAGCGGAAAGTTTTTCCTTTGCTTTTTTTGTGTACAGACGACAATGTATTCTGCTGTAAGGCCAGTAGTTGGCGATACCACTTTGTAAAGAAGCACTCTGCGCCTATAGACTGAACACGTAATATGCATGCGCATGACGTCACGGTTTTCACAAATTTGCTGTGTTGTAGTTTACATGGAGACGATAACATTACAACAACTTGCATTACGCCTCCAAAACACCATTGTCATAAACAAATGAACAGCCAAAATGCATTAAATGTTTTCTGTTTTTAGTTTAAAATGGTGTCGTGTAAACGCCCCCTCAGTCTTTGAATATGCCATTACAATCTTGTTAAGGGATGTTTACACCAACAAAGATTAAATCGCTGGAGGTTGTCAAGTGCTGTTGGTTTTTCACTTGCATGAGTTACTTCAACTGTCACTGTCATTTATATCACCGGAATCGGCCAACTCTCATTCACTGAAGGACATATTTAGAATGAATGTGTTTTGTTGCCTTTAGTCAGTCTTTTGTAATAGACTATCCCTTTAAAAACAAAAGCCATATCTTTAGTGACATCATCGTCCAGGAAATTACATTATCTTTTCCCCGGTGGGGAACAAAGCACAAAAGCACAAACAAATAAAAAAAAGTTAAAAGAATTGAAGAATTCTGATGTTTTGTGCCGTGGTCATGTTAAATTATCCAAGCCTGTTAAAATGAGAGAAATCTCAATAATAATATGTAAAAGGATGGTTAAACAATATTAAAATTGACACTCATCTGTGATATCTATTTGTATGATGAGGTACATTTGCTAACTCTATTTCCATCCTTTTTTACATTCTATTTAATTATGTGCCATTCAAAAAAAAAAATCAGCTTTACTCTTTTAGAGAAATACTTAAAAATGACAACAGTAGCTATTTTCACTCTTTATTTGGTATTTGTTATTTTCTCCTCATTTAGCTTAACCCCATTTCATATTTTAATTTATTCTTTTGCATATCTTTAGGTCATCACTGTGGAACAAAGTGAGTGAGAAGGAGCAATCCAAGTGTCGTTCTTTGGCCAACGACGGGGAGTTCTGGTGGGCATTAACTGTAGATTCAGATATGATCTCTTGCTGCATTTATGAATCAAATGTTTTCAGTGACTCATATTTTACCGCAGGATGTCAATGGAGGACTTTTCCAAACACTTTGAAGACACTGATATTTGCTGCCTCAGTCCTGATTTTCTGGACAGTTCCTCTGAATGCAGCTGGACTTCCACATGTTACAATGACAGCTGGGTTGCTGGAACTACAGCTGGTGGCTGCCTCAATAATAAAGGTATATATATATAATGTGTTTGGGTCAGTCAGTATCATAATGAAACCTTGTTTCTCTATCTATCTGTCTGTCTGACATTCTATCTATCTATCTATCTATCTATCTATCTATCTATCTATCTATCTATCTATCTATCTATCTATCTATCTATCTATCCGTCCGTCCGTCCGTCCGTCCGTCCGTCCGTCCGTCCGTCTGTCTCGCTCTGTGTGTGTGTGTGTGTGTGTGTGTGTGTGTGTATGTATGTGCCTATACTGCATGTACCTCAAAAGTCTGATTCAATGTATGTCTTGTAGACTCTTTCTGGACGAACCCTCAGTTTCGGGTGAGGATTGAGGCGCTTGATAAGGAATGTGCTGGTCAGTGCCCTGAAAACATACTGGTGTCCCTCATGCAGAACCATGAGAAGAGAAACAGAAGTGAAGTTTCTAACTACGCCATCGGCTTCAGTGTTTTTGCGGTCAGTATTTTAACAAAATAACTATTATAGTCACAGGAAATGTCACATAATACTGTCATTTTGGTTTCAACTTATTAATGATGTGCTATTTTTTTATTCTATTTTACAGATACCACCAGAGGCAAGTAAAGAATATCCTTCAAGCGTAAAACGTGTTAAACCCACGAAACACATTTTTTTGAAAATGCATAAATTATATGATATTTACAAAATAAACTGGTTGCTTGAATACAAGTTTATATTTCATTCCCCTTTAGATGAAAGATAAGAAGCTCCCAGAGAAGTTCTTCTCCCGCAAACGCCCTGTGGAAGATAGTGGGAACTTCATCAGTACAAGACACGTGATGAGATTCTTCAAGCTTGTACCAGGAGAGTATCTCATTGTTCCATCCACTTACAGTCCTAATGAGTGTGCAAAATTCAAATTGTCCATCTTCTCAAAGATTGAATCCCATAAGAGAAATAAGAAACCTGAGATGACATATGTATGAGGTCTTTATCAATGACATGTCAGTGGGACTCCAGTTAAATGAAAAGATATGCAATACTGACAGTTTAATATATGCAGTGCTATATACATTTCCTGGGTTTTGTTGTTGTTTACAAGAATTAATGTTTCTCTTTAACTAGGCCTATATTTTGTCTATTTAATGTTATATCTGAATTTGTGAGCTGTGAAATTAATGTTATTAGTCGCATTTATTGTTGTATATACTTGTTAGGTTTTTGATGTGGTGTCATGTGGTAGCCTAATGTGTTTGGGTCAGTCAGTCAGTCAGTATCATAATGAGACCTTGTTAATGCCATTTCAGTGAGCATCTACCCATAATGTCTTCAAATGTATGGCCTATATATATAAAACATATAGACTGAAGTGTCACAATGAAGATCCAGGTACACTACAAAAAAATAAACAGTTTTTCCAAACAATTTTTCCATATATTATTTAAAATGTCTGATTTTAATATTTGCTATGCTTTATGACTGCGTCGAGTTTTTCTAGCTAAATTGCTCCAAATCCATAAAACTAGTTAATTATTGGATTGTGTTTTGCTAGTTTCTGGAACTAACACTGCAGTTACGGTTTCCTTACAGTAGAGGGCAGCAGTTTACTAATACAATGGACATCACAACACCGGTAGAAATGTGAGAGCATGCTACTGAGATCCGTCTCCTCTCCTGTGATCTAATCACACAAGTGGTCAGCCGAGAAGTATCGCTGTGTACAGGTGTAACATGAGTCTCAAATGCGTCTCATTTGACGGTTGACCAGGTATGAGTCGAATTCAGGGGAGCGTCTCTGGTTTTTTACCTCCTAAATCATCGCTAAATCAGTGTGAGTGTCGTCAGAGATGGACAGGTTATCGTTTTCACCGTAGTTACATGCCATAATAACTAATGACTGTATTATAATGGCAAAAAGCACGTCTTTCCATTAACGGCATTCAAAAGTAGCCCTCTATTTCAAATTAATTTGTTTTTTAAAAATTCATTGGGCTATATAAGGAACACTCCACTTTTTTTGAAAATAGGCTCATTTTATAAGTCCCCTAGAGTTAAATTGTTGAGTTTTACCGTTTTTGAATCCTTTCAGCCGATCTTTGTATCTGTCAGTAACACTTTTAGCATAGCTTAGCATACATCATTGAATCTGGTCAGTCCATTAGCATCTCATTCAAAAAATGACCCTGCTAACCCTAACCCATAACCATAATAAAGACCGTTCTCCATGCCCCTGTCGGTACGCCCATTAAGGCTGCAACATACTCCGCAAGAACAGAGAAAAAAGTTCTCGCTCCCAGGGCTGCGAGAACAAAATCCTGGTTTGAGAGTTCTCGCAGCTCGTTCTCGACACATCGTCTGAGCAGAACTTTTTTCTTGTGGGTGTCCGAGAACTATTGTGTGATTGGTCAGAATTTTAAAGTGAGCGGGGTTAATGCGGAGAAACGGAGATGTTCGGCACCTGCTTTTCTCGTGAAGTATGGAATGTCCTGGCCAGAACGAACTTTGTTCTTGTTCTTGCCACCTCGAGAAAACGAACAAATTTCTTTGTTCTTGCTGAGTATGTTCCAAGCTTTACTCCAACCTGCAGATACCCACACTTGGAGAAAAAAGAGAGAGATTATCCTACTGCTCATTAAACATTCACTACTAGGCTTAAGAGATATAACCGGTTTAGATGAAAAGGATCTCGAGTTGACTAGCTGAAGATGCTATTGGTAAAGAAGCATTAACCTCAATGAAACGACCCTTCATAACAGATGATGCTTTACAATCAACTCTGTTTGAGAGCTATATGGCAATTTATCTGTTCAATAAAATGCCTTACTCCCCTGGCTATTATGTATACAGTTGTGGTCAGAATTATTGGCACCCCAATATGATCAAAAATGTCTGTAAAAATAAATCTGCAATGTTTATCCTTTTGATATTTTATTTAAAAATGTGCAAAAATCGAAACATTCATTGAAGTAAAATAATTGAATGGAAGGGGTAAATCACATTATGAAATAGATGCTTTTCTCCAAAACACGTTGGCCACAATTATTGGCACCCCTAAAAAAATGTACGCGTAAAATATCTCTCAAGTATAATATTCCCATTAATATTTCATTTTTTTTAGCACACCAGGGTGACTATGAGCATAAAATTGTCTACCTATGACTTCCGGTTCTACAGAAATATGAAAATGAGGAAACACAAAGGCCAAATTCCCTTAATCATCCATAATAATGAGTAAAACCAAAGAATATAGTTCTGATGTGCAGCAAAAGATTGTTGAGCTTCACAAAATAGAAAGTGGCTGTAAAAACAAACAAACAAACAGCTAAAGCATTGAAAATCCCCATTTCCACCATCAGGGCAATAATTAAGAATCAACTAAAGATGTTACAAATCTGCCTGGAAGAGGACGTGTGTCTATATCGTCCTAATGGAGGAGAGTTTGAGTGGACAAAGACTCTCCAAGGATCACAGATGGACAATTGCAGAGATTAGTTGAGTCTTGGGGTCAGAAAGTCTTTTAAATTCTAACCACCCCCTATAAATCACCACAAGTTGTTTGGGATGGTTTCAAGAAAAATCTTTCTTGTTCATCCAAAAACAAACTCCAGCATATTCGGTTGTCAGACACGAGTGGAACTTCAAAAGGGACCTGGTTCTGTGGTCAGATGAAACTAAAAAAAGAGCTTTTTGGGAGAAAACGTTTCGGTTACTAACGTAACCTCGGTTCCCTAAGATGAGGGAACGAGTATTGCGTTTTGCTAAAACGCTATGGGGGAATTCCTTTTCTCGAGATAATGAAGCAAATTTTTATCCAAAAATACCATGTACACGCAGTGCAGCTGCACAACTCTCAGCAGGAAGCAGCTGCGTGCTGATTGGCTGTGCCGCTGCAACTGCAGCAACCTATGGCGAGACCGTGGGGCGGGACGGACCAATCAGGCCCTTCCAAATTCCCGCCACAAGGGGCAACAGAATTTGCATAGCCAAGGGTATATAAGACCCACTCTCGCAAGGTTAGTCAGGTTAATCGACTGAAGCGACTCCTGAGCAAGTGAGCAAGCACGGCAAGCAAAACGCAATACTCGTTCCCTCATCTTAGGGAACCGAGGTTACGTTAGTAACCGAAACGTTCCCTTACGAGAGTACTCTCGTATTGCGTTTTGCTAAAACGCTATGGGGGACCAATGCAAAACGCCGTGCTTGCTTAACGGCTCTAAAGCCGACGACACCAAACCCAGGCCAACCTAGGTGGGCCCGTAATATGATATCAAGAAGTCCCAAAATGAGCCAGACCTGAGTCAAGCCCTTAATGAGAATGAACACGATATACGTGTAATATTAGGGATGCACCGAATATTCGGCCACCGAAAATATTCGGCCGAAAATGGCCCAAAAGTGCATTTTCGGTTTTCGGCCGAAATACTTTTATCACCGAAACAACACGGCCGAAATGTTGTGATGACGCAAACAGAAACCGCGACCTGCACGTGCTTGTCTGAAGCAGTATATTTGAGAAACACCCACGTCAGCTCCATGTACAAGCACTGACAGCCAGAGCTCATGTTCTCGATGAGAAGAGGAACAGACTTCACTGTGAGTTCCCACACAAACATCGATCAACATGTATCACGAAATTCAAACGATAAATGCCGTTTTGACGCTCTTTAATGTGGCATCACTGATCACATCACAGTTCAAGCCGCGGCGCGCGCGCGCGTGAACGCGATCATCTGTGAGCGCGATCGATCATCTCTTCCTTAAGAATAAACATGAATGAACATCTAAGGTATGTTGAGGATACATTACAACTTACTGTCACGTATCATATGTGGTGTAATCGCTCAATCAGTGTTTCAACAGCGAAAAGACGTCAATATAACTGCTTGTAAACTAGCCTAAACAATGTCATGCAACTTTAGCATCACATTTACCTCAGGCAGTCATTCAGTGTCCACAGAATTTTATTCACTAGAGTAACTTAAATCAACTCTTTCACTAAATATATGACCTATATTAGCCGTTATATGCATTATATTCTACTTAACCTGTTAATGATATCTTGATTATTTCCTGTATGTTTAAATAAACCTGTCATGAAAATGACAGACACTGTGTATAAATTATTATATTTCAACAACGAATTGGAGAAAAAACTATTTTATTATTAGATTATTAGTTATTGCAAAAACTGCCTTATGTGAAGTTTGCATACTATGTTATTTGAGTGTTGATTATTAGACCTAAAAATAAATAGCAACTGAATTTAGGCTAATAGTTTGGGCTTTGTTGTTAACCTTTAATATTAATGTGCAAGTAAGGGCTCCCTATATAGTTTACAGCAATATCTTCAATACACTTTTAGTTATAATTTAATTCATTTAAGAACAGATACTTTTTTTTTTCTTCAGTAAACCAATAAAAATAAATAGTCATTTTGTAAAACTGCTGTACCGAACCGTCAGTTTTGTGTACCGCTACACCCCTATTCTACAGTTAACATATGGGCTATGGCAGTCTTTGCTTTGATACACTATTATGTTGAAGGCCTACAGAGAAAATAGTTGTATCTTTAAGCAGTTGCACTTGTTCTGAATGCACGTTCTTGTAGTAGTCCTACAGAGAAAAATTTAAAATGCACTAGACCTAAATGCACTTTGTTTTTATGAGAACATTTAATTTTAAAACCTTTCTGTAGGCCTGTACATTATTATTTAATGCACAAATGAGTGGGGTCAAGTTAAACATTTTAGTTTGAATTTTATTTTATACTGTGCATTGTTGCAATGTGCTAAATAAATATTGGCATAATTTGTAATTGCATAAATTAATATTAAAGTTTCAAAGAATAAATCAATTACAATGCCTTGATTTTAGTAAAGTTAGTAAACAGTCATAACCATAAATGCAATGGTACTAATAATTGGCATAATTTATTTCGGTGTTTCGGTTTTCGGTTTTCGGCTTTCGGCCTTGGTTTCCTCTTTTTCGGTTTTCGGTTTCGGCCAAGAATTTTCATTTCGGTGCATCCCTATGTAATATAATGTATAGACCGGACATAGTCGGGCCAGGAATAATGAATGGCCAGATAATTCGAGCCGTATAAGGAATGTGCTATGACTTATACAATACTTAACCCAGACCGGACTTTTCGAGCCTTAAGGGGTTAAAACTGTACACAGCAAGAAGCCCAGCCTATAAGGCGGGGACATCTAAATTATAAATCTGATAAGTGGACGGGGAGGCCCAGCCTGCCGCCACACAGATATCATTTAGAGAAATGCCAGTAGACCAAGCCCACGAAGAGGCCATGCCTCTAGTAGAATGGGCTTTAATGCCTAAAGGGCAGCTGAGATCTTTAGCCTCATAAGCCAGCGAGATAGCATCTACTATCCATCGTGACAAGGTCTGCTTTGTAACCGCACACCCTCGGGTGCGGCCGCCACAGCATACAAAGAGCTGTTCAGTTGCCTTAGCAGCGGAACGCTCTATGTATATCCTCAGCGCTCTGACAGGACAGAGCAAATTAGCATCTTCTTCATCTATCGGTGATGAAAGTGCTGAGAGTGAAATGACCTGTGCTCTGAACGGAGTTGAAAGCACTTAGGTACATATCCATGTCTTGGTTTGAGGACGACTTGAAGTCGTTTGGCCCAATTCCAGACACGAAGGCGCTCACAGAGAGCGCGTGCAGATCACCCACTCGCTTAACTGACGATCGCCAGCAGAAAAGCGGTCTTTAGTGACAGGAGCTTAAAGCTCACCAAATGCAGAGGCTCAAGTGCAGAGCTCTTCATGACATCCAAGACACTGGACAAGTCCCATATAGGGACTGAAGAGGGGGCGAGGTGGGTGAAGCCTTCTAGCCCCTTTAAGGAAGCGAACAATGTTAGTCCGTTCACTTGAATGTGATACGCTGCTATAGCAGCCACATAATTTTGAGCGTGGAGGGGGAACGACCCGCGTCCAGAAGCTCTTGTAAAATGTAAGCACTTCTGACACTTCACAATCATGTGGGGTCAGACTTCGCGCTTTACACCAGTCCGAAAAGACTGACCATTTGTCTGAATAGAGCCGCCTGGTCGCGGGGGCTCTAGCTTCAGTAATGGTATTCAATACATTTTCAGAGAGGTTCTCATGTACCCGCTGATGGGCCAGACATGAAGCGCCCATCGATCGGGACGGGGATGCCAGATCTGCCATCCCGCCTGCATGAGGAGGTCTCTCCTCAGCGGGACCGGCCACGAATCTGTATCCGACATCTGACTCAGTAGTGAGAACCAAGGTTGATTTCTCCAAAGCGGGGCTATTAAAGCACAGCGCATCTGGTCTCCCTAATCCTCTCTATGACCTGAGGTAACATTGAGATTGGGGAAAAAGCATAAAGAAGAAGGTTGGGCCATTCGTGGGCCAACGCATCCTTGTGCTTGGAGAATTATATTCGGCATTGAGCATAGTCTTGTGAGGCGAAAAGATCCACTTTTGCCTCTCCAAGAACTGCCCCAATTGTCTGAATTGCACCTGGACAGCATGTCCGGACCCAAATTCAGAATGCCTGGCACATGAGTAGCTCTCAGCGTATTGTGCTCTGCCCATATTAGGACTTCTTACGCCATTGTGTGCAGATCGATAATTTTCAGACCGCCTTGGCGATTTATATAGGCTACCACCGACCTGCTGTCCGTTCGGACCAGGGCATGGTGGTGCTTTATGTACGGAAGGAAAGCTCTTAGCGATAGCGTGACCGCTTTTATCTCTAGACAGTTTATGTAAAGGCTCCTCTCCGAGTCTGACCAGAGACCGGAGACTGGCCTGCCCTCGTGAAGGGCTCCCCAACCTAGGTTGGATGCATCTGTCGAGATAACTTTCCACTTCGTAACAGTGCCCAAACTCACGCCCGTCTGGTACCAGACGGGATTTTTCCAAGGAGCCAGAGCCAACACACAGCTGTGGTCTACCTTGATTTGCAATCGGCCCGAGAGCCATGCGTGAGCTGGAACGCGGCAATTCAGCCAGTGCTGTAGGGGGCGCATGTGCAACAGACCCAGTCTGAGAACTAGGGCCGCCGAGGCCATGAGACCCAGCATCCTCTGAAAGTGTTTGAGAGGAATGTGTGCACCGGACCTGAGGGAAACCGCTCGGTTCTGAACAGAGAGCGCGCGCTGTGATGTCAGTGGCACGCTCATCTGCAGTGAGTCCATTACTGTTCCCAGAAACGAAACTTTCTGTGTGGGAGACAATAAACTCTTTGCCACGTTGATTCTGAGTCCCAAGCATTCTAAATGGTTGAGAAGCCAAGATATGTGGTTTAACAACTGTATCTCTGACTGAGCTATTCTGAGCCAGTCGTCGAGATAATTGAGAATTCTCATTCCCCGAAGCCTCAGCGGGGTTAGCGCCGCTTCCATGCACTTCGTGCGGGGAGTCAGCGATAGACCAAAAAGGTAGCACCTTGTATTGGTAAACTTTCCCCTCGAAGGCGAATCTCAAGAATGGCCTGTAATGAGGGGCTATTTGTATGTGGAAAAAGGCATCCTTTAGATCCACAGTGAAAACCCAATCACCCGGGCGGATGTGCGCGAGGATTTGTTTCATTCTCAACATTCTGAACGGGCGCTTCATAAGGGCTTTGTTCAGATGTCTGAAATCTAGAATGGCCTGAGACCACCACCCTTCTTTTGGCACAAGGAAGTAGCGACTGTAAAAGCCTGACTCGCTCTGTGAGGGGTGCACGGTTTCCACCGCTCCCTTAATTTAACAGTTTGATATTTCGGATCGAAGCACGTGACTCATGTCGCTTCTCACCGCTGTCTCTACCACTGTGCGAAAGCACGGTGGTCTGTGAGCGAGTAACCTTGTTATCGAAGCCAAGGGTTGAATTAATTTGTGGGGCGGGTTACAGAATAACAGGGACCTGTTAGCCCGGATGCATTGTGCTAGTAGCACTGTGAGAGGCGGCGTGCACTGAATGGTGACGCACGCCTTATTGGGTCGCCTTGGAAGTGGCGCTTACCAAGGGGATTGTGTTTGTGTACAGAAGAGCACGTTGCTCACGGGCTCATAAATAGTAAATAGGGAAATAGTGTTCCCAGCCGCCTGGGTGCAGAATAGCGGCGAACGCTTTGTGTCGCCGGGGAAATGGTGCATGTGTACAGGCGAGCGCGTTTGTTTGCGGGCTCGTCGATTGTAGGAATAATGTTTCCAGCCGCCTGAGTGCAGGGAGCTGGGGAACATAGGGAAGTGCTTGAGTGTAGGGGTACAACTTTGATGTTGGCACCTGCCTACAGATGAACTCGTAACACTGTGTTTAGATAGTGTTACTGTAAAGTGGACGCATTCTTGCGGATTAGTCCACGTGCACGTTAGCGGCAGGGCTAATGGATAGCGCGTGCTCTGCAGGCGTGGGTCTACCTAGCCACTAGAAAAGCTCTGATTCATTGTAAATAATGTGTGGTGGCGTGCACTGAATAATGGGCGCCACTACATTAGAGTATTCGCGGCGTACGCCATTGAGCGAATTCACAGAGGTAAACGCATAACAGCGTCAATGTGTAACTTAGCATGTTTGGCCACAGGCTAGTTATTGCAATGTTACATCTCCAGTCACCTGAAGTAAGGGAACTGGGAGAATATCAGGTTTATTGAGTGATTTGTGGCACTGAATTAACAGTGCAGCGAGAACGGCTGTGACGTAAGCGCGTTCTCGGTATATCCAGCAGCCTGAGTTTGCATGCCTCTCCTCTAGCATTCTCTGCCCGCGGCATATCAGGGCGGCGGGGCGAGAGAGAAGGAAGAGTGAGGAGAGCTTATGTTGAGTTCACTCGTGTGTAGAAGTGCACATCTTCCATCCGCGTGGCGGCAGTATCACATTCTCTGTCAGCGGCCATTTCAGGGCGGCGGAGTAAGAGAAGGAGCGATTGAAAAGCCCCGTATGCCCGCGGAGCCATTAGCACGGCGGGAATAACATTCTCTGTCCACGGCCATTTAGAGCGGCGGAGGAGAGAGAGGGAGGCGTGTGGAGAGCTCCATATGTCCGCGGCGTCATCAGCGCAGCGAGGATATAACCTTCTCGGTCCGCGGCGGGTTTCAGCGCGACGGAATGAGAGGAAGGGAGAGCTCTGTATGTCCGCAGCGGGGATATAATGTTCTCTGTCCACAGCCATTTTAGAGCGGTGGGGATGAGAGAGGAAGGAGTGAAACTCTGTATGCCCGCGGCGTCATCAGTGCGGCGGGGAAAACCTGGGTGCGCTGGGTGCGTGTCGACGGCGGGCTTCGATCCGGAGCTCAACGATTGCAAGTCGCTGAAGAAGAATTAATCTGACTAACCTTGCGAGAGTGGGTCTTATATACCCTTGGCTATGCAAATTCTGTTGCCCCTTGTGGCGGGAATTTGGAAGGACCTGATTGGTCCGTCCCGCCCCACGGTCTCGCCATAGGTTGCTGCAGTTGCAGCGGCACAGCCAATCAGCACGCAGCTGCTTCCTGCTGAGAGTTGTGCAGCTGCACTGCGTGTACATGGTATTTTTGGATAAAAATTTGCTTCAATATCTCGAGGAAAGGAATTCCCCCATAGCGTTTTAGCAAAACGCAATACGAGAGTACTCTCGTAAGGGAACCCACCAGATGTGTTTGGTGCAAACGGGGATAAAAAGTACCCCATGCCCATTGTTAAATATACTGCTGGATCTTTAATGTTGTGGGCCTATTTTTTTTTGCTGGAGGTCCTGGACATCTTGTTCATTGTATCATAGATTCTAGCAAATACCAACAGATTAAACATCTAAACTTGATGGCTTCTGCTAGAAATCTTATAATGGGCTGTGGTTGGATCTTCCATCAGGACAATGATCCAAAACAATCATCCAAATCAACACACAAATGTGTCATTAAGCACAAAATGAAGCTTCTGACGTGACCCCTATAGAAAATGAGTGGGGTGAACTGAAGAGGAGAAGCACCAACATGGATCTGGAGAGATCCTTCAGACAGGTGTCAGGTGTTCTCCAAACCAGGCATTATAGAAGAAGACTCAGAGCTGTTATCTTGACAAAAGGGGAAAAGGATTCCAATATTATGGCCAATGTGTTTTGGAGTTTAGTTTTTTTTTATTTAAATAAACGATCAAAAGGATAAACATTGCAGATTTATTTTTACAGCAATCTCTGATCATATTTACATGGGGTGCCAACAATTCTGACCACAACTGATATATATATATATATATATCAGTACCATGTAGTACGGAAGCCCTGAACCGCAAAGTAAAAAACAAAAAATCGAGAATTTTGATATTAAAGTCGAAATATTTTGTGAATAAAGTCGAAATATTTCGAGAATAAAGTCAAAATTACAAACGCAGCCTCATTGACGTAACACACACACACACACACACACACACACACACACACACACACACACACACACACACACACACACACACACACACACTACAGCGCTGCAGCCGCTAGTGTATTTGAACAGGGGGCTGAAAACTTTCATCATCCATCAGGTAGCCTAATTGCCCTTAACGTACAGTAAATATCACTAAACAAGAGATACAATTGAAATATAAAACGTAGTGTTCAGGTTATCTTAACGTCATGAAACAGATAGGACAGGAGTTTTCAAACTGTGAGCGCCTGCTCAAGAAGAATGATTGGTTTAGGCCAAAACTGCTGTAATTGTGAATATAATTAAATAAACCCTTTTATCATTATTATCTTATACATTCATATCTGCTCTGAGAGCAAAATCTAATTAAAGATCCCCACACTTTTTTTGGATGTGTGTTCACGTAAAGATTTCTATGGGTCAATGTGGATAAATCTAGATTTAAATTCAGAGAGACCAGCGCGTGACCTGACAGATTTGGATTATTCCTATCCAAAATGAGATGATCATGTGAGCCTTATGTAAAGTGTAACTTCGAGGGTTGAAGCCGCAGGGCGTGCTCTCACACAGAACGCAAAAAACGGTCTCGTAGAATTAATGATTTATGACGTTCCAGTAGGCAAAATGGAAAAAAATCATCCAGCTAAGTTCAATAAAAAGCAGAAACCTTTTGACTGATAAAGCATGAGGACAATTAACACACGATGTGATCATATATGTTTTACGTGTGTTTTTCAAGCCATCTTGGGGTATTTCCATATTTATATGAATAAAGCCATGTTAATTGCCATATCCTTTATCACAGTATAGAAACTGTGATTTGTAATTTTGACTTTATGGCCTCTTACTACAATCACAATGTGTGTTTATTATCTCAATTCGAGCAGCCGAGTCTGTAGCCATTTTCAAAAGACATCTAAAGACGCATCTCTTCCAGCAGCACCTGACCAATCAAGAATAGCACTTAACATTCTATTCATTTTTCTGTCTGTCTAATTTATTTAAAAAAAAAATAAATAAATAAAAATAAATCCTGTGTGTTCTGTGTTAGATTAACTGAGACTTGTTACAGCACTTGCATACTGTAGCCTCTGACTGTTGTAGTTGCTTCTATTGCTCTCATTTGTAAGTCGCTTTGGATAAAAGCGTCTGCTAAATGACTAAATGTAAATGTAAATGTAAATGTTTGTTGACACAACACACAAAGCACACTGAGCCACTGCACGTGTATAGCATTTAATAAAAAATAAAATAAAAAAGTGTTTTTCCTTTGGACATTTTAAGCCAAAGTTCTGTCATATTTAATGTGATTAATGTTTGCTTTTTTCTAACTTTATTAGTTTCACAGTCACTTACATTTTTCAGAAAACTGAACTTGTCTTAATTAGCCCCTTTCTTGATTAGCCCCTTCCCTCAGATGACCTCGGGTCATAATCCCAGTGACCTCTGACAACTCCTCAGCCAACACAAGCACAGGAAACTTCCAGACCAACTTCATGAAGAAACAGGTAGGATAGATGCAACATTGGTGCTGCTACCTATTTGTTATGTGACTGACACACACACACACACACACACACACACACACATAGAGGCGGTCTTTGCAATTAGGCCTGTTTCAAAGAATCAGCTGAGGCCCCAATATGAGAAAAAAAGACCGATAAAAGCATTTCATGCCATGCGACTGCAATTACTTTATTATCTCTGTTATATTTAACAATGTTATCTCATATTACTCTCATAAAATTCTATTTATAAACGCATTAAATCAACAACTATCCACACGTTTTGTCTCTTTAACCATAATGAAAGGATACTAATTTCATATTAAATATGAAACTTAACTACCAGTATTTGGCGGCAAATCATTGTCTTAAAGGTGCAGTGTGTGAATTTTAGCGGCATCTAGCAGTGAGGTTGTGAATTGCAATCGGCCACCGCTCACCCCTCCCTTTCGAAGCACATGGACACAGGACAAAAATGTTGTCGCCGGAGAGAGTAGCTAGCGCTCTGTTGAGAAGTTTGTCCGTTTAGGGCTACTGTAGAAACATGATGGCGCAAAATGGCGACTTCACTGTAAGGGGACCTGCGGTGTATCTAGATCGAAATGGCTCATTCTAAGGTAATAAAAACATAACGGTTCATTATGTAAGGTCTTTATACACCACTGAAAACATAGTTGTGTATATTGTATTGTATTTCTGTTAAGATCCTCATAAATTCTACACACTGCACCTTTAACTAGTGAATCATTCAGTCAAACGATTAGTTCAAAATGGCTGATTAATTCAGGGACAAAGCAAGTTGCTGAATTCGGAACCACATACTACTTTTACTATTAATGCTATAGAAAGATATTGTAAATGTTGAGCAAGTAGTATACTAGTATGCAGTTTCAAATTCAGTGAGTGACTTGCTGCGCCCCAATTTGCATACTACACGTCCTAATTAGAATTCAAAATTAGAATAACTGTGTCCCAAATTGTAGTAACTTATCATAGCTGTGCCCATTGCCCCAAAACTATTGTGCGTTGGAAGAGGATTCGATTAGAACTACAAAAGTGAATAAAAAAGTGCTAGGAAACTACAAACATGGCATATGTGAGCAGTTTAGATGATTAATAGTGAGTGATTAATAATCAGTATCTAACCTGAGAAAAATATATTTCTATATACATTATATTTAATCTGTAACAGCATCATGAACTTTTATCTGCTCATTAACTTTCAAATGCATTATTATGCAAACACATAAGGAGAGTTTCCCTCATTAAAGACCCACGACTGGCAGATCGACGTGCTACACACATTTCTCTCCGATACGGTAGGAAATGAAATCAAATTGAACGTGGAGGATTTGAACTGTGACATGATGGTTGACAGGACAGTTGGTGACAGGATGCATGTGGAGGTTTTTAACTGTGACAAGATGATTGACAGGACAGTTGGTGACGGGATGCATGTAAATAAGTGACAAAGCTCTCCGTTAAAGATACAATTAATGAAGTATGTCCCAAAGCTTACACACTTTTAGGGCATAGTAGCCTATATGTAGGAGAATTGGGATGCAGCAACTCTCAAAACATGCAATGGCTCTGCTGTGGATTTGTTTGGAATCATTTTCATTGTAGAATTAGAGCAAAAACAGGCGATATTCTGAGTCTAACATGTAAGTTACCTAATTTTTACTTCTTGTTTATTGTACCGTTTTATAAAATCAGAATTTGCAAACGTGCTGATATTCGGGAAAACAGCACTCTTGCTCATGTGATATGGCTTAACTAGCTATATCCCTTATACATATTAAAAACAAGAACTCCCACAGAGACATTTTTTTGCATTTAGCCTTCTACATGACTTCAGAATGTGACGGGTCAGCCCCCTGGCTCTCACTGCTGGACATCAGCTGTTAATAACCCTCTCTGCACCCTGCAGAGGACTGTCAGGTCATAGAGTTTGCTGGGGTTAAACCCCAGTAAAAGCCCAACTGGAGCCATCTGTGCTGTGTCACCGCAGCTCCTTCTCAATGCGGTCCTATAAACGTAGCCTTTCAAGTTTTAGTGATTCTGTTGCATCTACTGGAAAATCATATTTACAGAAAACCACATTAAGGCTGGTCAAACCATGCTATCTCTTTTATCTAATCACTTTCTATGTTTAATTCTGTACATAGAAAGCAATAAATATTTTATATTATAAATAATATAAATAAAAGATTTTTACTGGTAACATTGTGTGTTTTGTGCGTTTATATATAAATCAATATGTACACACACACACACACACACACACACACACACACACACACACACACACACACACACACACACACACACACACACACACACACACACACACACACACACACACACACACACACACACACACACGTTTGGTTTTCATCTTTTATGGGGACTTTCCATAGGCGTAATGGTTTTTATACCGTACATACCGTATATTCTATCCCCCTACACTGCCCCTGCCCCTAAACCTAACCCTCACAGGAGACATTCTGCAATTTTACATTTTCAAAAAACATCACTTAGTCTGATTTATAAGATGTTTTCCTCATGGGGACCTAAAAATGTCCCCACAAGGATGAGGATTTCGGATATTGCTATCTTTGTGGGGACATTTTGTCCCCATAACGTGATGATTACCAGTCCACACACACACACACACACACACACACACACACACACACGATAACAATTTGATAAATTCATGCATATCACTTTATTCTATAAAAACCTATTTAGTTTGAATTAATTTTTAGTACATTTGATTAATCCATGTTATTTTATGTTTTGTTATTTTAAACCCCAAAAATGTCAGGTGGTGCAACTGTCCGAACAAATCAACAGACGTGAAAACTATTTAAAATGGTGTCTTAATAATAAAAAATGTACTAAATACTATGCCGTCATTTTAGATTTGAAACCTTTCACATAAACACATTTGATAAATATACGGTAAGTAGTTTTAAAGCTGTTGAGATGACTCAAAAATATGCGTTACATCAATTATGAAAATATTTTTAAAAAACACTCTTTTTAAAGCTTTGTGTCAATGACCCATATAATGTATTTACACACACACACACACACACACACACACACACACACACACACACACACACACACACACACACACACACACACACACACACACACACACACACACACACGCACACACGCACACACACACACAAGATAAATAAAAAAATATGAATTTCAAACAAAAAACTAAATTATATATATATATATATATATATATATATATATATATATATATATATATATATATATATATATATATATATATATATATATATATATATATAATTTATGTAACATTTATAAATAAAACAACAACAACACCGTTTACGATAATAAATAGGATATACATTAAAACATTATTAATAAATAAATACCATTATGGATGAGTATCCACCTCTTTCCAAGCAAATTTATTTGAAGTATGCTCCTTATGCTTTTCCCCTTAGCAACCAACAGATGGCGCTGTACAGACTACAGTAGCGCACGTGCAACTCGACTCGAGAGTGTGGAGCCTGTGTGTTTTCTGAACTACATGAAATAGAGAATTGAAGATCGCTGTGATTGAAAATGTAAAAAATGAGGTTAAATTCTGAGTGAAAATTTCTGGGTTTTATGTAAATGTCTATGACTCGATACTAGTTCTCATTTTGAACAATAACTGCTTTACCCAGATGATGTGTCACTTCCCCTGCAACAGTTACTATGGGAAACACACACTTCCTCTTTCTCTCTGGCTTAACCATGACAGACGTCAAAGGCACTTTCTACAAATAGGGTACAAAACAGGACCTGAAACTCTTAAAGTAGCCCAATTAAGTTTTTTCGTCAATAAACGGACAGTAAAAGGAAGTGCTTAACCCTTACTTAATATTATATTAAACCATATGGGTCGTTTTGTTTTTTTTATAAATAACATTAAATAAACACACAAGCTAAACACACAACACATCAGAATGGGTAACAGGGTTGAAAATTCAGTCCAAGCCAATTTATTGTTTTATGGTGTTTCCGGGGGCGAACTTTTTACGTGATGCTTTTTACATAAAAAAATTGTCATAATTTGCATTTTTCCTACCCTGATTTTAGCCCTCTGTTCACAACGCTTTGTTTTAAGGGCTGTGTCTGCTGTGAGAGTTCAGTGTAAACACCCACTGCTGTGATTGGCTAACGTCTTTCCATTTGAAATAGTATTACTCTCTCTTTTAGTGCGTTTTTACTATTACAGCTCTCATGGTTAACTAATCGTGAAAAGTGTTGCATTACATTTAGTTCTATGACATTTTATTAAGATCTATGGCATTATATTAAGATCTGTTGCATTGCATTAGATCTATGGCATTATATTAAGATCTATGGCATTACATTTAGATCTATGGCATTATATTAAGATCTATGGCATTGCATTAGATCTATGGCATTATATTAAGATCTATGGCATTACATTTAGATCTATGGCATTATATTTAGTTCTATGGCATTACATTTAGATCTATGGCATTACATTTAGATCTATGGCATTACATTAAGATCTATGGCATTACATTTAGATCTATGGCATTATATTTAGATCTATGGCATTACATTTAGATCTATGGCATTACATTTAGATCTATGGCATTATATTAAGATCTATGGCATTACATTTAGTTCTATGGCATTACATTTAGATCTATGGCATTATATTAAGATCTATGGCATTACATTTAGATCTATGGCATTACATTAAGATCTATGGCATTACATTTAGATCTATGGCATTATATTTAGATCTATGGCATTACATTTAGATCTATGGCATTACATTTAGATCTATGGCATTATATTAAGATCTATGGCATTACATTTAGTTCTATGGCATTACATTTAGATCTATGGCATTATATTAAGATCTATGGCATTACATTTAGTTCTATGGCATTACATTTAGATCTATGGCATTATATTAAGATCTATGGCATTACATTTAGTTCTATGGCATTACATTTAGATCTATGGCATTAAATTTAGTTCTATGGCATTACATTTAGATCTATGGCATTATATTTAGATCTATGGCATTACATTTAGTTCTATGGCATTACATTTAGATCTATGGCATTATAATTAGATCTATGGCATTACATTTAGATCTATGGCATTACATTAAGATCTATTGCATTACATTTAGATCTATGGCATTATATTTAGATCTATGGCATTATATTATGGCATTATATTTAGATCTATGGCATTATATTTAGATCTATGGCATTATATTCAGATCTATGGCATTACATTAAGATCTATGGCATTACATTTAGTTCTATGCCATTTTATTAAGATATATGGCATTATATTAAGATCTGTTGCATTGCATTAGATCTATGGCATTATATTAAGATCTATGGCATTTATTTAGATCTATGGCATTACATTTAGATCTATGGCATTATATTAAGATCTATGGCATTACATTTAGTTCTATGGCATTACATTTAGTTCTATGGCATTATAATTAGATATATGGCATTACATTTAGTTCTATGGCATTACATTTAGATCTATGGCATTATATTTAGTTCTATGGCATTACATTTAGATCTATGGCATTACATTTAGATCTATGGCATTACATTTAGTTCTATGGCATTACATTTAGATCTATGGCATTATATTTAGATCTATGGCATTACATTTAGATCTATGGCATTACATTTAGATCTATGGCATTACATTTAGTTCTATGGCATTACATTTAGATCTATGGCATTATATTTAGATCTATGGCATTACATTTAGATCTATGGCATTACATTTAGATCTATGGCATTACATTAAGGTCTATGGCATTACATTTAGACTATGGCATTACATTTAGATCTATGGCATTACATTTAGATCTATGGCATTACATTTAGATCTATGGCATTATATTAAGATCTATGGCATTACATTTAGTTCTATGGCATTACATTTAGATCTATGGCATTATATTAAGATCTATGGCATTACATTTAGTTCTATGGCATTACATTTAGATCTATGGCATTATATTTAGATCTATGGCATTACATTTAGATCTATGGCATTATATTAAGATCTATGGCATTACATTTAGATCTATGGCATTACATTTAGATCTATGGCATTACATTTAGATCTATGGCATTATATTTAGATCTATGGCATTACATTTAGATCTATGGCATTAGATTAAGATCTATGGCATTACATTTAGATCTATGGCATTAGATTAAGATCTATGGCATTACATTTAGATCTATGGCATTACATTCAGTTCTATGGCATTAGATCGTGGCATGAAAGGTTAAAGGGATGATCATTGTAAAGGATCACACACATGTTGAGATCTCGTCATTACAATTCTGCACACTAACTAATGCTTTCATCTTCACTAACAGTGCAAACGTGATGTAGTTAAGAGATTTGTTGAATAAAATGGGAGTCACTGATAAAAGCGTCACTGATAAACTCTCCTGTTTGATTGACAGCTTCAGTGCGCGCTGCTCAAATGATTGCAAAGGGAGCTTTCTTTGATCGCTTTCTTTACAGAAATTTAATCACCGTTAAATAACTATTTATTTATACTACTGATTATTTTCATCCTACTAAGAGAAACAACACAAATTGACGTTTAGTCACTGGTTTGATTTACTGACACAGACAAAGAACTTCTGACTGTACAGGAATCATCACATTTCAGATCAGGCATTAGAATGAACACAGTTACTTACATGTTGCATTACTGTTGAGCCCTGGCACTGCACAATATTTTTGTAATCCTCAACGACATGTTTATTGCTTGGTAGCTCGATCTGGTTTAAAGGGATAGTTCACCCAAAAACGAAAATTTGATGTTTTTCTGCTTACCCCTAAGGCATCCAAGATGTAGGTGTCTTCGTTTCTTCAGTAGAACACAAATGAAGATTTTTAAGTCCAACCGTTGCTGTGTGTCACTCATATAATGCTTGTTGATGGGGTCTAATTCTATTAGAGTAAAAAAAACATGGACAGACAACTTCAAATTAATCCCCGCGGCTCGTGGCGACACATTGATGTCTTAAGACACGAAACGATTGGTTTCTGAGAGATCTATGTATATATCTATGACCCGGCCAGAATTTTGACCTCACACACGGGAAGTGATGGCAGTCTGCAGAGCTGAAGCGTTCGTCTGATATGAGGTGATATATTTGCATAAATACCGCTCAGCTTCTCTCAGAAACCGATCGTTTCGTGTCTTAAGACATCAATGTGTCGTCACGAGCCGTGGGGTTTGATTTGAAGTTGTCTGTCCATGTTTTTATTACTCTAATAGAATTAGACCCCATTGACAAGCATTATATGAGTGACACACAGCAACGGTTGGAGTTAAAAATCTTCATTTGTGTTCTACTGAAGAAACGAAGACACCTACATCTTGGAAGCCTTAGGGGTAAGCAGAAAAACATCAAATTTTCGTTTTTGGGTGAACTATCCCTTTAACACCACATTGGCATGTTACTTAGGCTACCTGTTCTATTGCATGTAAAGCGCAAATTGGTGGGCGGGGCTAAACAGGCAGTGATCAAATAGGCGTTGATCTTCTTCTGCAGAGGCGGTGCTTGTCTCCCTTTGACGTCATAGATCCCCACTTTGAAAAACCTGTTGTTTGCTGGGCCTGGTGTCAATAAAAGCTTTTATTGGACTAACAAGGACGTTTTCAGTTCTGAAACTTACAGGATATTCTTATAGTATGATGACCTCTTATATGTCAAAAGCTCAAGGAAAATTTGATTTCTCAGTTCATGACTCCTTTAAAAAAGATATTTTTGAATAATGAATTATAATATATTAAATTATGTTAGTACAATGAATTGAATATCAATATTCAATTAATTAAATATCAATTCAACAGACTGTCATAAGTATGACACTGTTAGTTCACAACCAAAATTGGGATTTGTGCTTCTAATGCATGAAACACTGTGAAAAATGTGCCTTATTAGACATGAACCAAAGACTGCAGAGAAGCAAAATAATAAATAGATCCTTATACGCGCATACAGAATGCACACAGATTACTAAGTCTGTGTACACAGACCCTATTAAAATGGTAATTGATAGTTTTTTTTAATTATTAATGATACAAACCAACCGGATGGCTGGCTTTAACACTATGACTTGTGTGATTACTCAACACAGCAGGAAAGGATCTGTGACATACTGTTTTACATCATGGACCATCTGGGCCTCTGATTGGTGGACAGTGACTTCATGTGGAGTGGTTCTATTCTGCTTTGCAGCAGATTGGCTGATGGCAGGTGTGAAAATGTGCATGCTCAAACATTCACAATGCAAAAAAAAAAAAGTTAAATAACGACATACAAATCGAGCAATTTATTTTATTGGCCTGAAAGAATGCATCTTATTTTAGAAACACATCACACATATGGCAAGCTTTTTAAAAGAATATTCTGGGTTAAACACACACATGCACACACGCACACACATATATACGTATATATACGTATACATATATATATGTATATATTTTGCTGCCCAAACAGCCCTGACCCGTCAAGGCATGGACTTCACTAGACCCCTGAAGGTGTGCTGTCTCGTCCATACTTTGCTCTTCAGAACGGCTCATCAGAATCCTATTGGTGATGTCACGGACACTACGTCCATATTTTTTTTTACAGTCTATGCTTTTAACACATCAACTTTGAGGCAAAAAAAGTTATATACTCACTTGCGATGCGATTAATCAATTTGACAGCACAAATCATTATATATCTGCTTTTAAATACTCTTAAAAAAAAGGCTAAATAGCATTTGTTGCATATTATTGATTACCACAAAAGTTATTGATTGAGCTGAACTTGTATTGAATCCGGAATATTTATACATACATGTGATTAATAACTTAATCACATAATGCATGCAATGCTTAATATTTAAGCTTTTGTAAAAGCAGTAATGAGGTTATAGGGATTTCAAGCAGCACTAATAAACTGACTGATGGGTGAAGTACACCTCAAAAACAACACGAGAAACAGCTTTGATCAAGATCTTGACATAAAACTGTCAACCACAGCCAATGTAGGCACACCCAAACAGGGCCTTATCCGTTCTGCAGTGTTGCCAGATCTCACAGAAAAAATAAGCAACCTGGTAAAAGAGACAGAGAGAGGAAAGAGAGAAGAAAGTTGCTTATAATAAGCATACAAGGCAACATTGCCATTATGCCCAAAAACAATTGCATTGGCCTTAGGTTAGAGGTTGCTGACTGCAAGTCTGCAAGAGCTGAATCAATTGTTTACTGTAGAGATAATGTGCTTTGCTCTTGCTTCAGGACACAACCTTCAAAAGAAGAAGGGAGAGACCTAATAACAGCCCTGCAAATAAATAAATAAATGAGATATCATACAGTGTACTAGACAAGCACAATGACTAGAATCAAGGCAGCCCTAACAAAGTTATATAACGCAGCCAACATCACAAAGCGGTGGCCTCCTCAATGTGGCATCACATATGCCTGTCAGTGGGTGGCCTGCAGACACATCTAAAGCTCCTGTCACGCACAGACTGCTGCTGGTGTGTGTGAACTAACATTAGGAAGTGTGCTGGAGCCTGTCAAAGACGGATGATGCTCTGTGTGCCTGAGAGTGTGTGGGCAAGGCAGTTATAATCAAACCATGAAACTTAACCCACAGTCTGAAGGAAGTGATTCCCCAACTGTCAGTTTTGTGTTCAATTGTTCTATAAAACACTACTACACACTAGGGCTGTTAAAGAGGACATAACACACGCAGCTTCTGCCAATCTCATGTTAATCTTGAGTACCTATAGAGTAGTATTGCATCCTTCATATCTCAGAGGAGTCTTTAGTTTTATCACATTTATAAAAGACAGATACAGTTTTGATGCTTCTTTCTGAAAACAGTTGAGCTCCTGGAGGTATGACATCGGCGGAGCTAAAGATTCACGATCACGATCATACGCACACACACACACACAATACAACATCGCGTTCTCCCTGGATAACGTTAGATTCACTACAACTTTGTGTTGTTTACTTACGCTTCAGAGGCTCTGCGCGATCCCAGACAAGGAATGGGGTCTTATCTAGCCAAACGTTCCGTCATTTATAAAAAAAAAATGAATATACTTTTTAACCTAAATTGCTCATCTTGTGCTGGGGATTGCGTAATCATGTCGGAATGGTCACGCTAGACATAGGCAGAAGTGCTGCCCCCCGTGTTTACAAAGCGCACATGCGAAGACTAATACAAACACCCTTTAGCAAAAAAAAAAGGTAAAACAGTGATGTCGGACAATTTTGAAGTTGAAGATGGAGTGTTTTTGGTAATGGCCGTTTGTATTAGTCCTTGCACATTCGCTTAAGGGCGGTACTTCTGCCTACGTCTAGCGTGACCTTTGCGACGTGATTGCACAATCCGTGGCATGACGCAGAGCAGTGCAAGATGAGCAATTTAGGTTTTTAATGCGTTTTTTTATTTTTTATTGGTCGAACGTTTCACTAGATAAGACCCTATTCCTCATCTGGGATCGCTCAGAGCCTCTGAAGCCCTTTGAAACTGCATTGATTTGGACCTTCAACATTTTGGTTGCCATGGAAGTCTATGATGTGGAGAAAATCCTGGAATGTTTTCCTCAAAAAACTGAATTTATTTTCGACTGAAGAAAGAAAGACATGAACATCTTGAATGAGATGGGGGTCAGTAAATATCAGAACAGTTTTATTTTGAAGTGAACTAGTCCTTTAATAAGTTATCAATGCATTCATTTAGTTAACAGTTTAAAGGACACGCCGACTTTTTGAGACGTTAGCTTATTCACTGTATCCCTCAGAGTTAGATAAGTCCATACATACCATTCTCATCTCCGTGCGTGCCATAACTCTGTCTGACGCACCCACCGCTAGCCTAGCTTAGCACAAAGACTGGAGGTAAATGGCTCCAGCTAGCCTACTGCTCAATAAGTGACAAAATAATGCCAACATTTTCCTATTTACATGTTGTGATGTGTATAGTTACATCGCGTACTAAGACCGACGGAAAATGAAAAGTTGCGATTTTCTAGACCAATATGGCTAGGAACTATACTCTCATTCCTGTGTAGTTATCAAAGACCTTTGTTGCCGTCCCATGGGTACAGTGGCGCAATGATATTACACAGCGCCTGAAAATAGGCTTACATCAGTCAACATAACCAGCGTGACAACCTGCTTGCACAGAGAGCGTGCTGGGGACTATTTTTAGGCGCTGTGTGTTATATTGCGCCGCTGCACCCATGGTACCGCACAAAGTTCCTTGATTACTACGCAGGAATGAGAATATAGTTCCTAGGAAAATGATGGCGTTATTTTGTCACTTATTGAGCAGTAGGCTAGCTGGAGATGCGGTGAATGAGCTAACGTCCCAACAAGTCGGCGTGTTCCTTTAAAGTTTGAAATATTTGAATATTTTGAAAGTGCCCCTATTATGCTATTTTAAAGATTTCTAATTTAGTTTTTGAAGTCTACATGCATCTAAGGTCAAATAAACACTTTATAATAATTTCATAATATACATTGCAGCAGAATCTCTGTTCTTCTCACAGTCTAAACGGTTCAATAAAGGATCCAGTCTCTCTAAACTTCTCTTTTCTGCTAGCCTACTCTGCTCTGATTGGTCAGATGGCCCAGTCTGTTGTGATTGGACTACAACTTAAAGCACGTGTCGGAAACAAAACTCTTATTACCGTATTTGGATTTCTCTGGATCTTTCTCAGCACTTGAATGCACAGTACACACACTTGAATACACAGTGATATGACAGTCAATGTCGAGAAGATTCTGTTTTCTGCGTTTCAAATTGCAAATCCACTTTGCATGCACTAACAAATGATGAGGACTTGAGCTGGAACTGGTACGGTAAAAACGACGCCATCGCATCGCAGCTCATCCTTTGTTAGTGCATGCAAAGTGGATTTGCAATTTGAAACGCAGAAAACAGCGTCTTCTCGACATTGACTTTAAAAACCAAACTCTTCCAGCCCCCTGTTACAACTACAGTGTTCGAGGGCGTAGTAAAGTAGACATTGTTCATGGGCAGCCAATGAAGATCATAGGCTGGCATTATGCAAATGTTTTATAAACCTACATAGTTTTGAGCAGGAAGTAAGACTGGAATTCCTGATGACTGGTTTGGGATAGTTTATGGGACAGTTGCATAATGTTAAGAACTAGTATGACCAACTAGCTTTTCGGTATCAAATTATACCAATCTACATTTTTATGTAACTGACTTAAAGTTAGGAAGAAAAATAAGATGACTAACTTGTAAGTTTATGCAACCGGCCCCTATAATCGCTTCTTTCGTGGACTTTGATCTTTGCAGACCTTTCACATTCACAAGGTAATGTCCGAGAAAGCATGATAGGGGCACTTTAAATAAGATACAGTGTTCAAAAATAAGACAAGCACATTTGGATACCTTCTATTTGTCAAATGTTAGTGGAATATGCATTTACTCTACCTCGACACCTCAGTGAACTTCAAGGGAAGTTGTCCACTAAAAATAATCATGAGATCTGTTAATAATAACAGCAAAAGTCTCTCAAACTATTTGTTTGGCCCTTTTGATATGAAATTCATACATTGAATGTGACTTAGATGTGTAAATACATTATGTTTTGACTTGAGATTGAGATTATTCGTATGCGTATATATATTCAAAAATAGATTTAAAGGTGAAAAAAAAATATCACGGTCAGCACTAAAACATTTTTGTCACTGAATAAATAATTAAATAATTCCCCACTGGACACTGTTTTCTCCATTCACAGTTCACAAATACTTGGCAGCAGAGGGCTAGCTTTTCTCAAGGCCTTGGCCAAACAGAATTTCAATAAAAATATTGTATTCTACGCCAACCAGTCAGAACTCTTTCCCTCTGCATCTGTGATGTCAGTGCAAAGCGTCAACTCCCTTCTCCCTTCCTGTCTGTGGCTTCTGTTTGATCTGAGCTCTTTGTGGATGACTTTTGGCATATATCAATGTCTATAAACTGGGTTATGTTTGCATGGTTACCACACAGGAATGTGCCACTATAGAATGCAGATTAAATGGGCGGATCTTTTCTTTTGGAAAATGTAAGATGCTCTTTCTGAATAATGATTCCACTTTTAACCCCCAAGCGACATTTACACATCCTTTGCATCAGTACCTCTAGTTTACAATTTGCATGAACAACTCTGACATGAAAGGAAACACGGGGGCTTAAATGATCTCAGCGCTTGCCTTTGAGCGTGGATAGGTTGAGTTTTCAAAGGTCTGTAATTATGAGTTGTTAGGTGCGAAAGATCTAGCACTAACTCCTCTTTTAAATCAGTAACAGCTCAGTTCGACTATGGCCTGCTATGGGGTTTCAGTGTTGCAGATGTCTCCATTCAGTCTTCTGAACCACAACAGGAAGAGCGCTAACTATAAACCACTTCCTGTGTCAAATGAGGAGTAATGGTATGTAGTGTTTATGAGCACTTGAGCAGGGCAAGACACTGCTAAACTGCTAAACATATCGATGCCATCGTCATGCAGATTTTAAACGGACATTTCTAATCAGATTTATGTAGCATATCTTCAGTATAAAGTTTCAAATGTGACCCAAAGCTTAGCAAGATGAATTAATGAGATAATAATAGAAATGAGACAATATATGAGGCGCTACAGAAAATAATTCAGGGCAGACTTGCCTTGAACCCATTGCATTTTATGGATACTTGTTTCCACCTATGAATAAAAAATAAAAAAGGTAAATGCGACTTTTTATCCCACAATTCTGACTTTTTTTCATTTAAACTCATGCTTGATCTTTGCAGACCTTTTACATTCACAAAAACCAATATAACGAATGGTAATATCCCAAAAAACATAATACCTTTAAAATAATAGAGCATGGATACCTTTTATTTGTCAAATGTTAGTGGAATATGGGTTTACTCTGCCTCAACACCTCTGTGAACTTCAAGGGCACTGACTTTATATGTCCACTAAAAATAATCATGAGATCTGTTAATAATAACGGCAAAAGTCAAAGAAAAATCTTGCACAATTTGTTTGGCCCTTTTGATCTGAAATTCATACATTAAATGTGACTTAGATGTCTAAATACATTATGTTTTAACTTGAGATGATAGATTTAGATATAAATATACACACACACACCGATCAGGTGTAACATTATGACCTAATGTTGTGCTGGTCCCCTTTTGCTGCCAAAACAGCCCTGACCCGTCGAGGTATGGACTCCACTAGACCCCTGAAGGTGTGCTGTGGTATCTGGCACCAAGATGTTAGCAGCAGATCCTTTAAGTCCTGTAAGTTGCGAGGCGGGGCCTCCATGGATCGGACTTGTTTGTTCAGCACATTCCACAGATGCTCGATTGGATTGAGATCTGGGGAATTTGGAGGCCAAGTCAACACCTCAAACACGTTGTGCTCCTCAAGGGGACAAAGGTGTGCCGCCCAAGTCACAATTGCGTGTTATAAAGTCAGAATTGCAAGATATAAACTCACAACTCACAAGAAAAGTCAGTCATTTGTTCCTCAGAATTGGACTTTATAACTCTGAGAAAATTCGGAGAAAAGAAGTCAGAATTACGAGATATAAACTGAGATGGTGGTCCAGTGGGTTAAACCATGGAACTGATACGCAGAAGGTTGCTGGTTCGATCCCAGCGGTCACCACCAGTGTGTCCTTGAGCAAGGCACTTTACTCCATGTTGCTCCAGGGGGATTGTCCATGTAATAAGGGCACTGTAACTTTGGATAAAAGCGTCTGCCAGCGCAAGAAAAAAGTCTGAATTGGGAGTTTATACATCACAATTCTGACTTTATTTCTCGCAATTCTGACATTATGACTCACTATTATATCTTGCAAGTGCGAGGAAAGAAAGACAATTATCTTAAAAAAAAAAAAGTAATCCGTGGTGGAAACAGGCTTCCATAGTATTTGGATTGTATTTTGGCAACAACAAAAAAAAGAAAGAAAGTGATTAGATTAGATTGAAAAACAACAATAAAGAAAACCAACACCTGTAAAGAGACGACTGCAACTCCTGCAAGGACTTTAGATGATTCTGCTCTGATTTTTTTTATATACCCTAATCATTGTCAACAACATGTATTTATGTCTGGCCAGTGGCGCAACAAGATAAACTGCGAGAACCAGACAGTGATTGTGGGTTCGAGTCCCTCGAGTTGGACAACTTTATAAGGGGGCAGTCATGGCCTAATGGTTAGAGAGTCAAACTTGCAACATGAGATTGCGGGTTCGAATCTCATGTCCAGCAGGAATTGTCGGTGGGGGGAGTGAATAACCAGCGCTCTCCTCCATCCTCAATACCACGACTGACGTGAGACCCTTGAGCAAGGCACCGAACCCCCAACTGCTCCCCGGGTGCCACCGCAGCAGCAATATGGCTGCCCACTGCTCTGGGTGTGTATTCAAGATTCAAGATTCAAGATTCAAGAGTTTTATTTGTCACATACACAGTTATATACACAATATACAACTGGCAGTGAAATGTAAACAGGTCCGCTCCATGGACAGTGCAAATAACAGTTACAAGAAATTAAAATAGAAATAGAATAAAATTAGAATAAAAAGTATTAACATAAGTAGAATTATAAATAAATCAAGTAAAAGATAAAAATAGGAAATAAGATAAATAAAAATATAAAAAATATGTGGATATGATAAGTGAGATAAACTGTAGACTTAAAAATAAGTGGTTAACATAAAATATATATATATGTATATATAAAGAAGTATAATGTGCTAGGTTTATTACAGGTTGTTACGCAGTAACAATAGGAAAGTAAAGTGCAGTGCAATTGCAGTATGTGGATGTTAATGTTAAAAAACCGTATGTTTATGCGTGTGCGGGGTGAAGTGATGTCACGTGACTGAGTTCAGGAGTCTGATGGCCTGGGGGAAGAAACTCCTCCTGAGTCTTTCAGTCTTTGCCATCAGGCTACGGAAGCGCTTACCAGATGGCAGCAGGGTGAAGTGAGAGTTTGCAGGGTGATTAATGTCTCTGATGATTTTAGTAGCTCTACCTCTGCAGCGTTTGGTGTAGGTGTCCTGCAGAGACGGGAGAGCTGAGCCTGAGATGCGCTCGGATAAGCGCACCACTCTTTGCAGGGCTTTGCAGTCGTGACTGGTGCTGTTCCCGTACCACGCTGTGATGCACTGAGTCAGGACACTTTCTATCGCCCCTCGATAGAAAGTTTTCAGGATGGCTGGTGAAACCCTGAATTTCCTCAGCTGGCGCAGGTGGTACAGTCTTTGCCTGGCTTTTTTCACCTGTGTCTGGATGTGTGTAGTCCAGGTCAGATCCTCGGAGATGTTCACTCCCAGGTATTTGAAGCTGCTCACTCTCTCTACCGGTGTCCCGCTGATCATGAGAGGGGAGTATGACCGATGCTGTCTCTTCCTGAAGTCCACAATCAGTTCTTTGGTCTTGTTAACATTCAGAGAGAGACAGTTGTCCTGGCACCATGATGTCAGTTGCTCCACTTCGTCCAAGTATGCCGTCTCATTGTTGTTGGAGATGAGACCCAGGACAACAGTATCATCAGCAAACTTGATGATCGAGGTGGAGCTGTGTGTGGACAAACAGTCATGGGTGTAGAGAGAGTAGAGCAGGGGACTCAGCACACAGCCCTGTGGAGCTCCAACACTCAGGGTGATGGAGGTGGAGGTGAACTGGCCTACTCTCACCGCCTGGGGTCTGCCAGTGAGGAAATCTTCAATCCAGAGGCAGAGAGAAGAATTCAGGCCTAGATCCAGGAGTTTGTGTGTTAGCTTAATGGGAACTATGGTGTTAAAGGCTGAGCTATAGTCAATAAATAGCAACCTGACATAGTTCCCACTTTTGCTGTCGATGTGAGTGAGGCAGGAGTGAAGGACGTGAGAAATGGCATCTTCAGTCGATCTATTGGGACGATAGGCAAACTGAAGAGGGTCCAAAGTGTCAGGAATGGACACTTCAATTCACGGTGTGTGTGTGTGTTCACTACTATGTATGCGCACTTGGATGGGTAAAATGCAGAGCACAAATTCCAAGTATGGGTCACCATACTTCACTTCACTTCAATGAGTTTATTAATACATTGTTAGCTAACTTTTAGATATACTTTTCTGAAATCCATAACTTGGACACAGTCACCTCTGATAACAGATCACTCTAAATTGTAATGTCGACACATGCATTTTCTGTGAAGCTGCTTTGAAACGATATGTATTGTGAAAAGCGCTATACAAATACATGTGAATTGAAAACTGACGACCCGGATTCCTCCTGTTTCCTATTGGGCAGAATGTGGGAGCTTCTGATTGGTTTTCCCAACGTTAATTGCTAACTAGTTAGAGTATATGGGTGCGTTCCATTCGACCGTAAGTGGACTGCGAAGTGGACTTCAGAGGGTATTCCGCCATCTCAAGTGAGATTCCAATCCAAAGGGAGTGAACATGTTTAGTTCGAAGGGTACTGCGAATGGCGTAGGGAAGAAGGGAACATCGATACATCACTTCACAGGAAGTGGAGAGTGAAAAACACCCAACTGTCATTGCGCGTCGGCGTCACATCGCCTGTCTGAACGGAGCAGAGCCATTGAAAGAGTTTTAAACAGCTCTGCGATGGAGGAGTTTATAGCATTTGAATATTCATAGTTATTATACAAACTAGAGTATTTATGAATGGTTATGGCAATTCGCATATTGTATTTTATGAATATGTAAACAAATTAAAAGTGTTAAGAAGCAGCTGAGGGCTGTCATTTTTTTATATATTTTACTTTATTTACCTCAGGAATGTTTACTGTAGCTGCGCTTGGGAAAGAAAGTGCACAAGATGAGACAACTACAAAGACCATTGATTAAGAATAGCCTGCATTTATACATAGTTAACCAAATCAAAATGTATTTTCATATTGAATGACAGGAGCAGCTTCAAATGTGTTCATAGTCAATACAACTTATATGTAAACTAATGTTTTGATTATATGTTTTAGATACATACTGTGTGTTTTGTAAATGTATATACTCATTATATGGTTTTAAATTTGAAAGTAAATTACAATATTAATTTATGTTATATCATAATCTGCGCGACCCCTTCTTTGCCTTTCTTTGATGACGTTGCAGGCCGTTCCAAATGAGTGATTATTGTCAGTGAAGTCCACTTCAATTGATATACCGTGCTCAGGGAGTAGGGAGCAGTGAACAGTGCGTAGGGACCCTGTCGAATGGAATGCACCCTATAAGAGTGATGTGTATCATTTGAGGCAGGCAAAATGTGATTGGGCCTTACAAAGAAACAATAATGAAAGAAATTACATACAAAAAACAGAGCAAAATTTGGCTCTTACAAAGAAATGAGAATTAAATAAATTGGATTAAAAACTAAACTAAGCAACACAAACAAAAGTCATTACCACGATTAGAGGATTTTCAAGGGTGTACCGAGTGGCATTTTTAGTGTGTTCTGAGTGTTTGCTTATCAAAAGAGCCCGCCTCTAATAGTCTAAGCACGGTCACATTTAACAGAAATGTTACAGAAATGATATTAGATTACAGTTCTACACAATCTAAAGCATCGGTTCAGATGACGGCATCTCACATTGTTAAACTGTAGACAGGTTTGACCTGACCAACCCTCTGAACAGAATAAAGGAACGATCTGACTCATATTCTCACTTTTCAGTAAGTGTCTCGTAAGACTGTTGCCACAGCAATGGGAAAATCAAACAGGTCTTTGAATGAGTCGGTCTGTATTATAGTGTAAAATGGGTGGGTCTGCATGTGCCCATGGTTACACCCTTTAACCAGAGTGAGTTACCACCGAAAGAAATGCCAACTGAATTAACACGCCATTAATGCACTTTTGGCTCAGTGGGTTGACTCACATGTACAAACATATAATGTTTGTTAGGACTGTAGACGGAGAGATGGGGAAATTATGCAAGTATGCTATGGCATGTTTGTTTCAACAAAGCCCAGCTTTAAATACTGGCTATGGGATTTATTGTGAATCAAGTTTATTTTAGGGAGGGAACAGGAAAGGAATCAATAATACAGTGTTCAACTCTCACTGGCTAACAGATCCGTCAGTGAGTCACCTGGGAGGAACCACATTGGTTACGTAATCCATCCATCACGGCCGAACAGTGAAACAACAATTCTCACATTCCGACTTCCCATTCATCTACTTTCCCTCGGACTATTTTCCGCTCAGGAAATCCAGCTACAGAATTCCAAATATTCCCATAGGAATGCTTCCTCCAGCCAACAATCCTCCAGCTGCACAACATAAGCAGGACAAATTGTGAGAAGAGGAAAGAAAAAAAGTTGCTGCATAATGTAACCATCCCCATAGGCTGCTAACCATTATGAAAGAGCATTCCAGCTTGTTTGGGAATGAACGGAGACTGGTTTTGCTTGCAGCGAACGGGTTTCTGTGTACACGCTAGGCTTGGTTTTAGGGAGGTAGCCTGCAATGGTTTGGAAAGTGCCACAAAGTGTTCATTAGATTCCCGAGAGATGGGCTGGAGTCGGTGCTATTGGAGGTTTCCCTATGTCATCATTGCTAATATTGATCCTAGAGGTCGGCCTTTGACCTCTCCCACCATTCACTTTTCCATATCCAGTGCTATCTGAGAACATCTGCAGCTAAGGTTCACTAGGGTCAGAGTACACAGAATGTAAACACTGCACAGAGCCACTAACACATCACTGTACTCAGCACACATTCATGTGAGGAACACTTCTATTTCTGTGAGGGAATTTATCGTTGTGCTAATTTCCTGCCAAAACGAATAAGATAAAACATTTGGGAAACTCTTTATTTCGATGTTCCACTTTATACATTCTGCTAACTGTAATTTTGCAACAACATGTCAACCAGAAGTCATTAGAGTATTAGTAGACTGTCTGCTTAATATCTGCTAACACTTTATTTTAATGGTCACTTAAAGGTTTAGTTCACCCAAAATTTTTAATTCTGTCATTAATTACTCATCCTCATGTCGTTCAAGGCCCAGAAAGGTAGGAAAGACATTGTTAAAATAGTCCATGTGACTCCAGTGATTCAATGCTAATATTATGAAGCGACGAGAAAGTTTTTTGTGCACAAAAAACAAAGTAACAACTTTATTCAACTATTTCTTCTAGCCTGTGTCAGATTCTTACGATGTTGACATGGTGTAAACAGTGCAAAGTTACCTTTCTGGGCCTTGAACGTGTTAATTAAATTGCTGTCTATGGAGGGGCCTCTCGGATTTCATCAAAAATATCTTCATTTATGTTCTGAAGATGAATGGTCTTGCAGGTTTGGAACGACATGAGGGTGAGTAATTTAGGGCTGTAATCTCCCAGTCGATTAGTCGTTCTGGCTCGACCAAAATTCAGATTGGTCTTTTTTTTTTCCGATTTCGTCAGTTTTGCCGCGCCGCGTTCATTTCATCAAGGTGCCTGTACAGATGCACTTTTGCGGCATGACTGAAGCGTGGTGTTGTGACGCTTCCCCTCTTGTGTATGTTGTTAGACCTTCCTCAAGTTTACCGCTATGGGCGTGCGTTTGAGCCAGCGGGGAATGAAAAACAAAGGACCAGCGAGAGACTTTCCCCCCGTCTCCATGTGCTCTACTTCTATTGGATAGTCGCGTCGCGTTCAACGGATTAATTCGCATAAAGTTGGGCTTCGGCCATCTCTTTGGACGCGTGGCATTTGTTCAAATGTAGCGCCGCCTTCCCGGAATGCTTTGCGGGTGCGTTTAAGTCACTTGACGTCACCCATAGGAATAAAGTGGAGTGCGGCATGACAGAAGTGTCGCACGGACAAGTGGATCTGCACCTTGAGGGAAGTCTCTTTGACAAAGTCCTTTGTTTTTCAACGCCCATAGCGGTAAACTTGAGGAACGCCCATCAACATACACATGAGGGGAAGCGTCACAACACCACGCTTCAGTCGTGCCGCAAAGTGGATCTGTACTGTCAGTTTTGCCACGTTCGTTTCATCAGATGGAAAGCACTAATTGCAAATGGGGGTTAGAACACCACCCTTGTTTTCACTTCTTTTGGATTAGCCCAACCCACTTTGAAGTAGGCTAGTTTGCTGTATTTATTTAATTGTGAGAGCATTTTTTCTGCTCTTGATCTGGCTTGTTTAATAAATATTCCTTTTTTTTATTAAAGTGGACGTGCCTTTTGTGTTTAAGAGTAAAAGCTTTAATAGTCTATTTGTGTCTCAGCCGCGAAGCTGAGCTGAGCTCCTATGTTCACAGAGCGGCTGAAATGATAGTGTCTGTCAGTTACAACCCCAAATCAGAAAAAGTTGGGACAGTATGGAAAACGCAAATAAAAATAAAAAGAAGTGATTTCTAAATTTACTTTGACTTGTATTTCATTGCAGACAATATGAACACAAAATATTTAAGGAGCAATTTAGGGCTAGTAATGAGGTAAAATGGTTAAATAATGATGTGATTTGAAACAGGTGATGTCAACAGGTAATTGTAATTGGCATCCAAGAAAGGTCAAAGATGGGCAGAGGATCGCCAGTTTGCCAACAAATACGTGAGAAAATTATTGAAATATTTTGTGTTCATATTGTCTGCAATGAAATACAAGTCAAAGTAAATTTAGAAATCACTTCTTCTTTTTTTTGCGTTTTCCATACTGTCCCACCTTTTTCTGATTTGGGGTTGTATTATAATACATATGACAAAAACAATTGTCTAAATTATGTTGCATATTCCTCAAAAGTTCTTGTGATGATATCACTAGTTGACAACATAGCCTATGATTTCCGAAAATATAGTACTATGACATTGCGCAGGTGCACGTGATGCAACACTGTCAGAGCCGACAGACTCGTGTGTCAGACTCATTTCAGTGCAAAATAATCAGCTCAAAAACGATTTAATACACTGCAAATAGCCTACTAGTTTTTTATGTTTATTTATAATTCATTTAGGCAGACAACAAGGCCACCAAGTACTGCGCAAAGTGCACAGCTAATTAATTTAAAGTTTTTAGTCGAAAATTTCAGGACTTCAGTCGACCAAGATTTTCTTTGGTTGATTACAGCCCTAGAGTAATTAATGACAGAACTTTCATTTTTGGGTGAACTAACGCTTTAACAGACACTCTACTGACTATAAGTAACTTTGCAACTACATGTCAACTTATTCTACTAACCCGAACCCTAACAGGGTTCCCATATCCATACTGCAGTCTACTAATACTCTTATGAGAGTTAGTTGACATGTAGTTTCAAAGTTACTTATAGTTAGTAGAATGTCTAAAGTGGACCATCGAAATAAAGTGTAATCAATATTTGCAATATTAATTCATTTGCGATAAATACAAATACATGTAGTTGAAGGCATCGATACTTGCTTACAGATTTAGCACACTAAAAAAAAATCCATAAAAATAGGGCACAATGTACTGTACTAATTTGATAGAATTTTACGCTGTACAGATTCTTTCCGAAAACAGCCGAACTCGTGGAGGAGTGCAGTGGGCGGAGCTAAAGAGACGAGAGCGCACGCACACACACAATACATAATGGCATTATCCCTGGATAACTTTCGGTTCACTATACGTTCGTGTTGTTGACATTGTATACACTTGCGCACCGATTGCCAACAAAACAGACATTTGATGCAGCTTCACTCACCGCCTGTGGTTTCGACTCATGACCGGGAACTAACAAACACACTTGCAGAACTCCGTTGCTGCTCCGGAAAAACCCACTCTACATTTGGGAAACTGAACAAGGTTATCTTTCCCTCACAACAAAAAACACACTTTTTTTATTGTGACATTGTTGATTTTGTGGTCTAAAAACAAAATGTCAGCACTGCCGACGGCTTCCGTAACCCGAACAAAGCTCATTGATGGGCGTGCTCTTGCTCTCGCTGTGGTTGATGTGCACCCGCTCATCCGTGAGAAGTGCCCATACAAGGACTTCTGCCCTTTATGACTTCATAAAGGGCCATACTTGAAAAAAACTTTCAGAAAGGAGTGTATTTGGCACAGAAATACTCCGTCATTTGTCCAACTGTTTTTTTTTTTTTTTTGGCCATGTTTAGCATGAGAATCCAACTCACGAACGCTTTGGCACCAGTCTAACAAAATCAACATAAAACTTAGACTTCATCTTTAGTAATAAGCTTAATGTTGGACAGTAACATGCCAATCCTCAAATATTTTTTTTTTTTTTTTGAGGTGCATAAATCAGAAATCTAAATCAGCAGAATCAAATTCTTATTGTTGTGCCCTGCTGGAACAGGCAAGTTAAGCCCTTATCCATTTAGCTTTCCGACATGATCATAAAAGAATGAAGAATCAATATTGTAGTCATAATTACTCACTGTAGCCATAAAATTTGATGCGGAAAATCACTCTGATGCCAGACTGAACCAAGAGAAAATGCAACAAATATAATTCTATAGAAAAACATTCAGGCCTGGTTTCACAGACAGGCCTTAGATAAAGCCAGGATTAGGCCTTAGTTCAATTAGGGCATTTAAGTAGCTTTTAAAAACGTGCCTTAGAAAAAAACATTACTGGTGTGAATCTTGAGACAAAACAATGACACTGACATATTTTAAAGGAACACGCCACTATTTTTGAAAATACATTCAAAATGCTAATTTTCCAACTCCCCCATAGAGTTAAACAGTTGAGTTTTACCGTTTTCGAATTCATTCAGCCAATCTCTGGTTCTGGCGGTAGCACTTTTAGCATAGCTTAGCATAAATCATTGAATCTGATTAGGCCGTTAGCATCTCGCTCAAATGACCAAAGTTCAGACATTTTTCCTATTTAAAACTTGACTCTTCTGTAGTTACATTGTGTACTAAGACAGATGGAAAAAGAAAAGTTGCGATTTTCGATCCTGATAGCTAGGAACTATTCTCTCATTCCTGCGTACTCAAGGAACTTTGCTGCCGTACCATGGGTGCAGTGGCGCAATATTACGCGCCTGAAAATAGGCATGTTCCTTTAAGATCTATTAGTGCAAACATTAATTTAAGTGAATAATTTTTGTGAATTTTTAAAACCAGTTTTATTCATTAGATGGATCTAAGTCCAAGTGAACACATAAACATGCATGTAAAATTCTGATTCATTGGGTAATTTTCCTCAATGTATAAGGCAAGTCATTTAAAGAGATAGTACATAGATAGACATCATTTACTCACCCTCATTTCGTTCCAAACCTGTATGAGTTTACTTCTTCTGCATAACACTATATATATTGTTTCACAGAAGAAAGTCATACAGGTTTGGAACGACATGAGGGTGAGTAAATGATGACAATTTTCATTTTTGGGTGAGCTATCCCTTTAATGACACTGTTAGACCGCACAAGGAGGTCTTCTTTCTTCTCTTGCACATGCGTGTTATAAACTAGGAGTGGTGTTTCATTTCCAAAAAAGCGGTATTCATAGAAAAAGTGGGTTTGATTCCTAATTTAAAGTTCATTAAGTCTCTTAAAAAAAATCTAAAAGAATGAAGGCCATATGAGCTACACAAGTATTCAGTGGTGTGCATGTTTGCCCTCTTACACATAGAAGAGACTATTAATAGTGTCTGTGTCATTAGCTCAACACCAGCATCAGCAGAGCCACATGAGCTCCACCCAACCTCCCACCTCAGGCCTGACATCACACTGACCACTTCCCTTTTAGATGACAATGAAACCAGCTCGGCACTAAAAGTTACTGAGCAGGCAAACACGCACACCCTGAGAATGTGAGGAAAAACTGCTGATATGAAAATGGAGGAAACATTTGTTACTGTATTTTTTGCCTTCATTTATCATGTGTTTGTGTGTGTGCGCGTGTACTGCCCTATAACACACACACACATATACATATATATATAGTGTGTGAGTTGTTATATTTTTGTTATATATTTTTATTATATTTTTTATTATATATATATATATATATATATGTGTGTGTGTGTTATAGGGCTGTGCGATATTGATGAAAAATGCGATATCCTTGTTAAATAATGCGATATTCGATACGATATTGCTTTAAGTGTGTAAAATCTATTTAAATTATATTTTTAAAAACAGAATATCATATGTATGTTGTTTCACATTCTTTCTGGGAAAAGGAAGCATTTACAGTTTGAGTGTGTAACAAGACACGAAAAAAGAACGGCTTGTGCGCACATTTCGGTGTGTGTGGCAGACAGCACGAGACTGCAAGGAGTTGTTTTTCGCAAGTTATTGTGTTTAATAACTCTTCTTAACGTCAAGCAAGTCACATAAGTAACAGTCGTGTGCCCAGTCTATTCTCTGCTATATGCGTCGAAAACATACACTTTTCACAATGTTGAGGTAGCCTATTAAAATCATTCAGATATTGCGTGCCCTTGCAATATGCATATTGCGATATGTACATTTGCGATATTTCAATATATTGCGCAGCCCTAGTGTGTTATTATTCAGCAAGGCTACATTAAATCATTCAAAGTTGTCAGTGGACATTTATAATCTTATAAATGCTTTTGAGCTTTGTGTTTATAAAGAATTTACCATGACATTTTAAATCACATTTACCAAATATTAAGCAACAGTTTTATAAGATTTCTTTCAGCAAATCAGAATATCATTATGATATCTGAAGGATTGTGACACTGAAGACTGGAGTAATGATGCTGTAAATTCAGCTTTTCTATCAGAGATAAATGACCTTTTAAAATGTGTATAGAAAACATTTTAACGTGTAATATTTCACAAAATTGCTGTTTTTTCTTGTAGTATTGATAACATACATGCGTGTGTGTGTGTGATGGATATATGCACAAGGTTTCGGATGAAACATCAGCTAAAAGGGAATGAATGATCTCATCCACACTTTTGGCCTCCACAGTTATTCATAAACCCATATGTGGCGCACTACATACCAAAGAAAAACGATAAGACGCAGCCATAAAACACACGTCACGTAGTGTGACAATCACCCGTTTTGTTATTCAAACACCGTTCTGATCTTGTAAATGTAACTAACAAACATGCAAATGTCTGTGTGTTATGGTTTAACAGCGAGTCCCGACAAGTTGGACCACAACAGTAGCTGCATTATCCCTCAGGATTGGTTGCAGTATCTGCTCCAGTACAGTATTTCTCACTTTAAAAGCAAGTGCACCAAAACTTCAGTAAAAAACAACCATCAGCAGTCAAGATCATTTCCGGCAATGTGGCCCTTGTGGCTTGGACTGATTTGAATACAGTCGAGTGTGATAGAAGAAACAGCCTAGCGGTTTAACAATCATTCAAGATGGCGTGCGAGGCAACAAGTGAGCGCAGCACTTGTTATTAACAGCTGTGTCAGCAAGAGCAGCATTTGTGCCGTCCAGCGCCGACCGCCCATTACTCTTCTCTGTGTGCAATAGTTTAGCAGCTGTGCGGCCTTTAGAGTGCAAGCGGGAGACATCCTGTTTTTACAGTGGGATTTGCTGGGGGGTGTGTAGAGCTGACCGGTTTCCAAACAGCTTATTTTGGGAGATTAACTACAATGTTCGCATAACAAATATTTGCGATAAGACGTTACAGGAAGATCTAAGTGCACTGCACCGTATGCCATTTCGCTTCAGAAAGGTGTCTGGAGTCCTGTGTGCAAAAAAAGCACATGATGAGGTCAAACATTAAACCCAACACACATTCTTCTGAATCTTATCTTCTGCGGATTCCAAAGGGCTGGAGTCCCGGGTTTGGAAGATTTTGTGCAAATATAAATGAGCCGCAAACTCAGGGAAAGCAAACAGAAAAAGATTTTCCAGGCGCACTACCTAGAACAAAACGAGGAAGAATTTTCTAGCAGCGCTAAACGCATTTTCCATCTGACTTTGGTTTGGCTTCTGGTGGAAACTCCCATGCATTGAATTGGTCAGAACAAGAATGAACTAAAAGCATTAAAATGACTAAGTTTAATTTGAAGTTACAATTACATAGCTGTTTCTGTACATGTTTCTCAAAATGATTAAAGCAAAGAGAATGAAACACTTCTCTCCGAAACAAAACAAAAAAAATGAAGTCCACTCTACCGCAAGCACTACACTTGAAATGCAAGAATGTAACAATCCCACATTTGAAATCGAGAGACATATGAGTGTAAGATAAGCTGGTCAATGGAATTAGCCTAAATGGTAAAAGAGCTACAAAAGGCATCCCTCGATGTTTGGGGGGGGGGGGGGGGGGGGGTCTCTTTATCGTTGAACTTTTGGGCTACATTGCAATGCAGACAAAAAACCTTTCGGAGGATTTTCAAGCTTCACCTGTTTGCGGTTTCAATGCAAGTTATGCCTGTGGTTAGTAAGCCCGCCTTCCACAATTAGACTCTTGCATAAAATGTTCCATGGATTCATTTACATGTTGATTACCATTGGATGTCAGTGATATCATAACTATGGCACGGTTCAAAACCTGTTACACCACATCAGCTAGCTACGATTAGTATGCTACAACCTCCTCAGCAAAACTGTGCTTTGCTACAGTGGATGCCCGGACAGTTTTTGATACTCGGTATAAAATGCCTTTAACATATTATTGGGCCGTTTGCTGGAGACAAACTTCATTTTTCGACTCTGAAATCTCAAAGAAAGTAGCTGAAGAAGAGAGACAACAAATATAGAAAACCTACAATCAAAGAAAAAAAAAAAATAGAGAATCTTCATTCAGGAATGCTTTATCATGTTAAGCAATAGTCCAAGGTGTGTGTGACACACGGGTATGTCACACAGTAGACAGGAAACTAAAAGCAAGCCAAACCCGTTACGCTATTTCAAAAAGGGTCGTTTGAAATCTAACCAAAAATAAATGTTAACTCTAAATCAAAACAGCACAAATATTCGGTGGAGAAGTCAGATTTTTTCCCCCCATGTTGAGTTCATTTGTCCTAAACAGTCAGTGCCAGCAGTGTCATTAAGACTTGTAGTTAGATGTTAACCAAGTTAAGCCTTCGTACAGTCCATCTCCGGTGGTCGCACACGAGGGCTGCACGTACCAATTCCTATCTCGGATGCGCGTCAGTCCCAGCTTCTCCTGGATCTCGTGCGGCTTCATGGCGTCCGGCAGGTCTTGCTTGTTGGCGAAAATCAAAATGATGGCGTCCCGCATCTCGCGGTCGTTGATGATGCGGTGGAGTTCCTGCCTGGCCTCGTCTATGCGATCTCTATCAGCACAATCCACCACAAAAATTAACCCTTGCGTGCCCGTGTAGTAATGTCGCCAGAGGGGACGGATCTTATCTTGTCCGCCCACATCCCACACGTTGAACTTGACATTTTTATAGGTGACCGTCTCCACGTTGAACCCGACAGTTGGGATGGTGGTCACCGACTGGCCGAGTTTCAACTTGTAAAGGATGGTGGTTTTCCCTGCGGCATCCAGGCCGAGCATCAATATTCTCATCTCTTTGTTACCAAATATCTTTGACAGCATCTTCCCCATCTTGCCAACTGTTCATAAATGGCTACTTCCCTCCAAAAAAGAAACAAAAGTTATATGCAGGTAGTTCAAAAGCAAAATAAGTGGGCTTTTACTTGTTGTCACGCTGCTGGGCATAAAGTCACTTTTGATCAAATGTATTTCCTGACAATACGGGCCACTGTACTGATGATTAAATGACAGTACTGAAAACTTTTAGTACTAGATGTACAATCTGAAAGGGTCAAACTCGTTTTGCTTCGGTTGTAGGGTGGTGGCCGTTTGAAAAAATGCCCCACTGACTAATAATCCACGAAAGCTGCGATTTTTCGGTGCTTTCCCGGTGTGTCTGTTAAGTGCTGTGAGGCCTCTTTAAGAGCCTGCGGTCTTTCAAGACTTCCTCTTGGCGTGTGAATGTCCGTTTCGGGGGCTCTCTCACGTCCTTCCCCCAAAAATGTAACCGGATAGCAGCTGAAGACGTTCAGAGCCTCGGCGGAAAAGCGTTCATTAGTCCGGCCGGTGGGTCTGTCATCTGGACCGTCTGAAGCGGAGCCGCATCGATTTCAACCGTCCTGGATTCGAGTGTCTCACGTGTCCCTGAGAGACAAGAGAGGCTCAGAGGGAGTGCCAGAAAAGAGCAACTTAGCCAGCTAGCTTAGCCGTCCGACCAACACACACAAAATCGCCGCCACCGACTTTTTACACATATTTTCGACAGGATATGTAAAATATAATCATTAACAAGTTATTTTCATTCATTTTAGAGCGACTAAATGCGTTTTAGTTACCTGCGGAGGCCCACCATTCTCTAGCAGTCTCAACCCCGGTGTTCACTCCTAAAATCAGCCGAGTTCTGTGTGAAACTGACTACGTCAACGCAAACCAGCGGAAATGGCCGTTGCAGCTCGTATTTCATAATAAAAGGTCTTCGCAAACGTCAAAACGGACTTTACTTAAAAAAAATTTAAAACTAGACTTTACTTTAAAAAACTGTATCCCCGTATGTTATTGTTCCTGCTTCTGCAATGTCTCTTTTTTTGTACTTTAATTTGAATTAACATTTTAAAATACACATGCTATTTAGTATCACACAATCTGAGAAAACGTGTTACTTAGCAATAGCGACAGTATTAGTTATTACAATACAATAAACGATAATACTCTGAAGGTGAAATGAAAAAGATCTCACCTAAAATAGTTCAACCTAAAATGAAAATTCTGTCATCATTTAGTCTCCCTCAACTTGTTCCAAACCGGTATGAGTTTCTTTCTTCTGCTGAACACAAAAGAAGATATTTTAAAGAATGTCGGTAACCAAACAGTTGACGGTCCCCATTGACTTCCATAGTATTTTATTTCCAACAATGGAATAGCTATTCCTTTAAGCAATAGACCATAGGGTAGTGGTTATGAATTGTGATGAGAAAAAGTGAATTGTGTTTATGAATGGCTCGACATGTTAAAGGGATAACAAGAATGACAAAAAATACATTATTTACACAAAACTGTGAACACAACAGGAGATATTTGAAGAATGGTAGCTAAACCATACTGGTGACCATTGACTTATAATAAACAAACAACACACACACACACATTAGGCTTCCACCTACTAAAACCCATAACTGACTCATGAAGACTGAAGACAGTCACTTGTCACCATCTACTGGCGTAACAAAATAGCCTACAGAAAGAGTCACGTCTATCAATCTCATGTACAGTCTAGAACAAACACACACACAAAAATGAGTGATACAATTCAAACATTAAAAAGTCCTAGTGCTCTTTGTCTGAAAGTAATGACTGGAACTAACATATGCTACAGGTATAATAAGATCTGAATAAAGGCCTGTTCACACCATGGATGATAACTATATGATAAAGATATTGTTTTAAAAGTCGTTTTTCAAGAATAGCTGAGTCCACACCACAACTACAGTATAACGACAGCAATGATATAGAAAGTTATTGTCCGTGGGTCTGGACACTAATATAGTTATAGTTAGTTATCTTTATAGTTATCGTTCTTGGTGTGAAAGGGCCTTAAGAAAGAGCAACAGGTTTATGGCTAAACAAAAATGACCCTCAAAGTTCTGTTCTGGGACATTCTGTACTAACATTCTTACAACATTCAAGGAGCCAAAAGTAGTTTTTTTATGCATTGCACATTTCCGGGTTTCATCATAGCTGGGTAAACTTCTATAGCGGTCAATGAGAGACAACATTAAATATGTTTTGTGTGTTCTGATTTGCTCATGAAAACTGGAAGTCAGAAGTCACTAAATGGCAGATTGTCGTTTTGACCGTCACTCCCACAGCCTCTGTATTAGAAACACCCTCACCGCAGCGTTAACTATAGTTTCTTGTAATTTGATGCAAATATAATACAAAGTAGTATTATAAAAGTACATACATAAAATTAAATAAGAAAAACTTTGGATTTACAATGTTGATGGCCATTAAAACACGTTATTACAGTGAAAGGGGTCCTATGGAGAATACATGTTATCTTTACAGTTATCTTATCTTTAGTGTGAGTGGCCGCTACATTAAAGCCACACTATGTAGTTATTCGCCACTAGAGGTAAATGGACTGCATTTATATAGTGCTTTCAACAGACCCATGGCCACCCAAAGCACTTTACATATTGCCTCACATTCATCACCCTTTCACTCACTCATTCATACACCAACGGCGGTGTCAGCGGCACTGGGGTTAGGTGTCTTGCTCATAGACACCTTGACACTTGGTCAGGTGGAACTGGGGATTGAACCACCAACCTTCCGGTTTGTAGACAACCTACATGAACCATGAGCCACTGCCACCCCAATAAAAAGGTCAACTATTCAAAATAAAGCTTTATGATGCAGAGATTGAGCGCAGAATCTTGGGAGTTGTAGTCTTCACCTCACAGCCAGTGGAAAAGAATTAGACGAGACTCGGTTAGAAATCATGTTCATGGATGAGATTATTAACATTACTGTATGAAGCAGAGTATGAGGGCCGAGTGCTGAACAAGGCTGCTGAAGCGACTGCTAATGAGAGACGAGCGCGTCACACAGCTCCACAGCAGCAGAGCTTTTATTAATATGCCACAGATGACCGCTTCCGCTTCTTCAGGTCAAGCGTATGAGGTAGGGCTTCGCAATATTTCGAAATTATCGAAATATCGCAAATGTACATATCGCAATATGCATATTGCAAGAGCACGCAATATCTGAATGATTTTAATAGGCTACTTCAACATTGTGAAAAGTGTATGTTTTAGGTTGACGCATATATCAGAGAATAGACTGAGCACATGACTGTTACTTATGTGACTTGCTTGACGTTAAAAATAGTTATTAAACGCAATAACTTGCAAAAAACAACTCCTTGCAGTCTCGTGCTGTCTGTTGTCTGACACACACGGAAAAGTGCACAAAAGCCGTTCTTTTTTTCATGTCTTGTTACACACTCAAACTGTCAAATACACAGTTATGTCTTTATGAGTATTTATGTAGACACTAAACACAGTCGGTTATGCTTTAAAGCAGCACTAGGTAGGTTTTGCTCTCGGGGTCCCCCTACAGTTGGGAAACAGTATTGTCCTCTACTACTGTCGTAAACTCTGTCATTCTACATCAGGGGATGCATCGCACGTGCATTTGTTGACATGACAACTATGATAGCCCTGAACACTGCAGCAGGAGTTCACATGCAGGTGTTCTGCTTGCGTCGCGTGTGAAATATCTTCATCCCAGGTACAGTGGCATATGTTTCAGCATGTCATATGAATATAATTTCATGGGTTTTATTTTTTTCAAACGCCAAATGATCGCGATGCTCACGTTTACAAGCCAGCGTCATTATAGTAGCCTAGTCTATTGGTTCCCGTTTTACAGAATCTATATGATACTTCAATTCAATGTTTGAGTGGTAGGTAATAACCATATATCGTCAATATTATAATATCAAGCTACCATAGATGAATCTGCAATTTTGAAAAATCGATTTGCATTATAGCTTGAGGCAAGACAAATAAACAAATATCACAGACACTGGTAGGTATCCTAAAATATGATTTTGTACGTCTTATGTATTTACTTGCATGAATGTAGCCCCTCCTTCTTCAGCTCACGCCAACGAGCAAACGCTGGCCCAATGTTGATCCTCGTCCTGCCTTTAATCCGATCACTTTCTCGTTTCCTCTTTTTGCTTTCCTCCGACAAAACCTTTGCTTTCTTATTTTTCTGTGCTGCTTTGGCCATGACTATAACATCCAGCATTATTTGGGCTCGCACGTCCAAATTTAAGGAAGTGGGGGTGGTGGTGGAAGTGACGTATATGCCGTAAAGCGGTCGAATTTTGTAGTTCTTTTTGTTCTCGGGTTACTACCCGAAACCCAAAGTTTAAAAGTACGATTAAAAACGATAGAGACCCCATCAGGCTATGGCAGACGTGTTATTCAACCTATTGTAAGTCGATGTATCATCACAAGAGTCTTGAAAATATATTGTGAAGGTTGAAAAGTTACCTAGTGCTGCTTTAAGTGAAAGATATCAGTTGGGGAAAGAAATAGATTTTACACACTTAAAGCAATATCATATCGCATATCGAATATCGCATTATTTAACAAGGATATCGCATATTGCATTTTTCTTCTATATCGCACAGCCCTAGTATGAGGGGTAACACAGCGCTTTTTTATCATATTAGATACATTTGAGTGTGTTGAAAATGATGTTATAACATTACTCTGTGCGTTCGCTCCGCGGCTGCTATGAGACATTTGTTGCACACTGCAGTAAGCTAGATCAATATTAGAATACCGGTATCATATTAATAAATGCTGGATGGTTTGTGTTGCTAAATGGCATGCAATTAATTTTAAAACATATTGCCTGACGTATGCTGTAACAATGATTCGTTTTCTGTCTATAAATGTCTCCAAACTGTTGTTCCATTGTCTAATAAAATATATCATATATTAAAGCGTCTTTGGTGTTTCCATGGTTTCTACAAAAAAAAAAAAACACGCACACGGCATGTGTCCTGGTTTGAACATTCCTGTCTTAAACATTCTTGGAAACATAACATTTGGGATAATGTAAGTATACAAATCAACAAAATTTATAACACTGTTCTAGTGGTTTTTGGATATTTTAATCCAAAAATCGTACATATTGTGCCTTTAATACACGTGGTAATTCTGAACTTAACAAAAATGACATTTGAGATATCAAGTCTTATTATTTACTGTCATTATTAATATTATTATTGTTATTTTCATTAGAATGAATTGTTCTGATAACGATGTGATCATTTGTGCATCAGCATGCGTACCTTTATCAGTGTTCAAAATCGATGCGCTGTCGCTTTAAGAAACAGGGTCGTTTGGTTTTTGGGTAGCCTAGCCATAAAGTGAGTCCGATATGGCGGAGTGGAAACACACTACCTCGGTTTCGTCCTCAACAAGCATGACCTCGCTGGGTCGAGCTCTTTCTCGTAGCAGTTTAAGTCAGCCTGATGTGTTCCAGTCGCAGAAATCTCTCAGCCGGAGCGCCGCGGGTCAGAGTCGCAGGAGGTTCTCGAGCAGCGCGGAGTCTCCAGATAACAGCCCAGATGTCGAGGCGAGGGTCCTGGTCATAAACACCGGCGGAACCATTGGAATGACGTATCAAAATAACGGTAAACCCCATCAGCAGCTCTCATACACCTGCCTTCGTGAGAGTTCACATATGATATACGAATAATATTGCGCACTAGGCAGTATTATAAATCTTGACACGTTTATTATTTGTTTTTGCTGATCTCGTATAAAAAAAGGGGGCAGTTTAAATGGTGGGTGTAAATATTAATGCATGGGTCTTAATATGGAAAGTAATAATTATCTGTAGGATGAACCTAGACTGTTATATACGTATGTGATAAATATCAAACCAAGTGGCATCTGTAAATAATGATGCTCTGCCTGTCTAGATATAACTCTTTGAGCATGTATGCCTTGACATAACTTACTTGTACCAACATTATCGTAAAGTGTAAATTATTAAAATGTGTTAATTATTTATTTTCAGAATAATTGTTTTTGAAAATATTAAATATCTTACAATAAATGGCACTTTGTTATGCACTAATGCTGGGCTGTTTTAGATTATTTGCTTATTTTCAAGTGAAAACAAAAAAAAAGTACAATTAGACACTTCACATTGAGTGCTAAAACACAGGAATTGTCATTAACCAATACATTAATTTAGTGGATGATTTGTAACTTAATTTTTAAAGGCACAATATGTAATATATTTGGATTAAATAAAATATAAAAAAACAGTGTTATATATTTTTTTGGCTTGTGTACTTACATTGTCCCAAATGTTTCCAAGAATGTTTAAATCCAGAGAAATAAGCAGTTTTAACCAGGACATGGACCATGTCCCTGCGTCGCCTATCAATGACATCATACTTTACCCTTGATTTACAGTTTCATTTTTTAGAAACCATGGAAACCCCAACGACGCTTTAATATATTATGTGTTTTATAAGACAGGTGAGCAACTGTTTGGATGCATTCATCGACAGAAAACAAATCATTGTTGGTCTTATTGTTTAAATCTCGTTTTCTTGATTTACCGTGAGTACCATGTTTTTACCATGCCTAATATCGATCTAGCTTACAGCAGTGTGCAACAAGTGTCTTATATTAGCCACCAAGTGAACGCACAGAGTAGCATTATAACCTAACTTTCAACACACTCAAATGTATCTGATATGATAAAACAGCTCTGCGTTACCCCACATACACATGACCGGAAGAAGCGGGAAGCGCCGTGGCATAATAAAAGCTCCACTGCTCTCGAGCCGTGTATCGCACTTCACTCTCATTAGCAATCGACAACAACTCCCATGATACCGCAAAATAAAGGCGTCATAAATCTACGCCTTTGTTTTGAATATGCGACCTCTAGCGGCGTAAATACATATTATGCCATAAATTTGCAATCGTCAGGTCAGACTAATGATTTTAAAACTATCATTTAATATAATTTCATGAATTTCAATGACTTGTCCAGCCAATGGTAACATTTTTGTTTTAAGTTTTTATTTAAATAAGCCAAAATTGCTGGATTTTCAGTGTATGTAAAATAGAAGCAGGATGTTTATTAAAAGTAGGAATGAATTACACCACTGAAAGTCTGAATAATGCATACATGGTGACTTGATAATATGAAGTAATAAATGGGAATGGGAAGAGTGCTTTAAGAGTGGTTGACGAGGTTGCTGATCTTGTTTTATGACTTGATTAGCAAATTCTTTAAATGGAGTGTTCAAATTTTTGCTTTCTGTAAACAGTTGTTCGTCTTTTCTGACACTGGGTTTTAGTACCATTTCCTCCACAATACTGCTTGAATTGACTTAAAATGTGGATCTTTATCTTTAAAAAGAATCTTATCTACGGTAAAACAAACACTGATAAATGATAGCATCTTTTAAAGAACTTGCAAGGTCAAACACGAAAACATTCAGCTCTATTAAATATATCAGAGTTCAAGGACAGAGAGTGTACTACATAACAGAAATACAACAAACACTGAACTTTTCCAACCCAAACTTGATTGTATCTTTTATTCTGCCACAAAAATCAACCTTCATGTGGACTGAGGTTCTGTTTGCAAGTCCTGTGTTTTAGACAGTGTGTGTGTGTGTGTGTGTGTGTGTGTGTGTGTGTGTGTGTGTGTGTGTGTGTGTGTGTGTGTGTGTGTGTGTGTGTGTGTGTGTGTGTGTGTGTGTGTGTGTGTGTGTGTGTGTGTGTGTGTGTGTGTGTGTGTGTGTGTGTGTGTGTGTGTGTGTGTGTGTGTACTGTGACCTGCCATTACGGGTCTGCATGATGTAATTTTGCTTTCACCTCTCTCGACATAAAAATATATTTTTTATGCGATTTTTAATGCTTCGGTGCTGCATTTCATCATCTTTATGTACTTTGTGTACATTTTATATATATTATACAGTTTATATAATTTATTTATATATATATATATATATATATATATATATATATATACACACACACAACCCCAAATCAGAAAAAGTTGGGACAGTATGGAAAACGCAAAAAAAAAAAAAAAAAAGTTATTTCTAAATTTACTTTGACTTGTATTTCATTGCAGACAATATGAACACAAAATATTTCATGTTTTGTCTGGTCAACTTCTTGTCATTTGTAAATATGCATCCTTTCCTGTCATTCAGACCTGCAACACATTTCAAAAAAAGTTGGGACAGGAACAATTTAGGGCTAGTAATGAGGTAAAATGGTTAAATAATGATGTGATTTGAAACAGGTGATGTCAACAGGTGATTGTAATTATGGTTTGGTATGAAAGCAGCATCCAAGAAAGGTCTAATCCTTTAGGAGCAAAGATGGGCCGAGGATCGCCAGTTTGCCAACAAATACGTGAGAAAATGATTGAAATGTTTAAAAACAATGTTCCTCAAAGAAAGATAGGAAGAGATTTGGATATTTCACATTCAACAGTGCATAACATAATTAAAAGATTCAAGGAATCTGGAGGAATTTCAGTGCGTAAAGGACAAGGGCGCAAGCCTAAGCTGATCCGATCCCTCAGGCGGCACTGCATCAAGAATCGTCATTCATCTATAAGCGATATCACCACATGGGCTCAGGACTACTTTGGCAAACCTTTTTCAAGTACCACAATACGTAGTTACATCCACAAATGCCAGTTAAACTGTACTGTGCCAAAAGGAAGCCCAATGTTAACAGTGTCCAGAAGCACCGTCGACTTCTCTGGGCTCGGAGGCATCTGGGATGGACCATCACACAGTGGAAACGTGTACTATGGTCAGATGAATCAGTGGTTCAGGTATTTTTTGGGAGGAATGGACGGCGTGTGCTCCGGACCAAAGAAGAAAAGGATCATCCAGACTGTTACCAGCAACAAGTCCAAAAGCCAGGGTCTGTCATGGTATGGGGTTGTGTCAGTGCCCTTGGCAAAGGTAACTTGCGCTTCTGTGAAGGCACAATTAATGCTGAAAAGTACATAGAGATTTTGGAGCATAATATGCTGCCTTCAAGAAGACATCTTTTCCAGGGACGTCCATGCATATTTCAACAAGACAATGCAAAACCACATTCTGCACACATTACAAAGTCCTGGCTGCGGAGGAAGAGGGTACGGGTACTTGACTGGCCTGCCTGCAGTCCCGACCTGTCTCCAATAGAGAATGTGTGGCGCATTTTGAAGCGCAAAATGCGACAACGAAGACCCTGTACTGTTGCCCACCTTAAGACTTGTTTGCAGGAAGAATGGGACAAAATTACACTTGAAACACTTCATCACTTGGTGTCTTCAGTCCCTAAATGTCTTTTAAGTGTTGTGAAAAGGAATGGCAACATTACAAAGTGGTAAATGCTTTACTGTCCCAACTTTTTTTAAAATGTGTTGCAGGTCTGAATGACAGGAAAGGATGCATATTTACAAATGACATGAAGTTGACTAGACAAAACATGACATATTTTTTGTTCATATTGTCTGCAATGAAATACAAGTCAAAGTAAATTTAGAAATCACTTTTTTTTTTTTTTTTTTTGCGTTTTCCATACTGTCCCAACTTTTTCTGATTTGGGATATATATATATATATAATATTAATTGTGACAGGTCTACACATAGTTTTTTTTTATTGAACTTCCAGCATAAATAATATGAAATTAGTAGGCTAATACTAGATTTGTTTAATATTTTTATTGTACCCTGTAAATGGGAATGTTGTTCAAAATATAAAAATGTGCAAAATGATACAATATTAGCATAGTATCCGCAATATCAAATATTCAAGATGGGTTTTTTGGCTTTATTGCTGATGCTGAATTCTGGTCAAAAGAACCTGAGGGGTGCAAAAATCCGTAAGTTTGTACGGTATGTGTATATGGATTTGGTGCATTTGTTCATAACTTTTTACAGGCTTTTCTTCTATATGTGCAGTTCTGTCTCCAGAACCTTATGCTCTTGTTGAAACTCTACGTAAACTCCCTATTCTGCATGACGAGCAATATGCACAACATACGAGACTGTATGACTACTACAAGCCTCAGGAGAACACGCTGGTGCTGCCGTAAGTTCCCACTCAAATGCACACACATATGCCATCAAGTTTGGAGGTGTTGTCCTATTTATAGATCCAGACACTAGCTGCATTCATCTATTTGTATGCAAAATAGAGCTTTGAATTGTTGGTTTTACTTTCATTATAGTTCTTCCTAAAATTAATCATTATTTACTTTTTATATTTTTAAAGACTATGCACTCTTTTATAATATAAATCTTCCAATATATATATAATATAATATATATATATATATATATATATATATATATATATATATATATATATATATATATATATATATATATATATATATATATATATATATAAATAAATAAATAAATAAATAAATAAATTATTTAAATTGCCTTGTAGCCCATGGAGCATGCTGTTTATTTAATTTTTACCCATCTGAGAATATTACAGACAGTAAAAATGTGTGTTATATTTTGACAGGAAGTCCAATCATTCAGCTGATCCTCTGTTTCATGGGTCCTGTAGTACTGGTAGCATAATGTTTGCCCATGTGGGATGTATATGTAATTGCACATCGCACAGTCTGCTGAACTATATAGGAACAAGTTTGCTTGATTTGTGCAATGTATTTGCTGGTTAGTCTTAGCACAATGGTTATGGCTGGCTGTACAATAACTTGTCAAGCTATGAGAATAGCAGATGATTGGTAGGTTGAACTGTCCTGCTTGTAATATAATAATTTTTGGTCTAAACTATTTTAATATAGCATAGTTTTTATATCTGAGAATCAGAAACAATGCTTCCCTTTACAATAAATGTTGTTCCACAGGTTTTATAACTTTATTTCTAAAACTTTACATTATATAAGCAAATTGTATTTGAAATGTTGCACATATACCAGCTTATATTTTAAATGGTGATGGGTTAAATATGTCAAATTCTGTTTTGATAATAGAAAGGAGCAAGCAAGACAATTTTATCTTTGGTGCCTTAGTTCTGTATTTTATTCATTAAAGCTGCATGATTTATTTGTTGTATGGACTATAGGTCATGGTTGTGTTGAGCATGCCAGCGATGAACCAACGCAAAACTTTTAGCTTTAAAAGAATTGTAACTAATAATTAGATATAAACATTTTTTTACACGTATTTGCCAATCCTAAAGTGCCCTGCTTTTTTGAATATTATCTTTCATGCAGCGTGTAATATAGCTGTTTGTGAATGTAAAAGGTCTGCAAAGTTAAAGATCAGAGTTTATGAAAAATTTACATATTGTCTCCTAAAAGAAAGAATTGCTACAAGCCATGTAGGTTTGAAAGACATTTGCATAATGTCAGCCTATGATATTCATTGGCTGCCTGCGAACAACGTCCACTTTGACCCTCAAACACTGTAAAACCGCCGCCATCGTTACTGTTCATATCACTGTGTATTCAAGTGCTGAGGAAGATCCAGAGCTGAACTTCAGATATGGTAATAGACACTTTTTTTTTGACACACGCTGTAAGTGGTAGACCAATCACAACAGACTGGGCCGTCTGACCAATCAGAGCAGAGTAGGCTTTCGGAAAGCAGGCGTTTAGAAAGACTTGATATGCCTTTATCACAGAGGAATTGAATACCGCGTCGAAGCGGTGCGTTGATTCTTCCGGTTATGAATGTTTTCAATGTGCTGTTAACACCTAGCTGAACAAACGACACTTAAAATAAGCATCTGGAGGATGATTTAAAAATCCGGACATTTTCAGAGACCGGAGAAGAGAGAAACTGATCATTACTGTGTACAGGATTTTCCAACCATAAAGGAACTTGTAGTTTTTTAATCCAACATAAGCAGAGGGTCGTAAACATACGTGATTATTTCACCACACGGTGTCAGTGCTCGTCTAAATAGTGACTGCGTTGAAGTGTGTGTGAGACCTGGTGAATAAGATCTGAACATATTTATCTGTATTAAATATTTTAGTCATTATTCTGTCATTTTTCATTGACAATCATTTCACTGTAGCCTATATGTAATTCACACATTTATGCCAAAATTCAGTCACGCTGTTAATAAGATTAAATAAATGTTTAACATCGTTAACTTTCTTTAAGGCAGTTACCGCGCATTCATTCATCTATTTAATACTGCTGTCATGAAAATAATTAACCATGGTTTTATTACATAAAAAAATAAAATTAATAAAATAAAAAACATGGTTATTGTAGTTTAACCATGGTATTTGTAGTAAAACTAATACAAATGGTAGTCAATCCATGAAGAAAAAAATCATGGCTACTACATTGTAACTATAATAAAACCATGGTTAACTTTCTTTAAGGGTGTTAATCAGTCAAATTCATTTAAAAATGTAACAACAGGTACGAAATATGATTAGTAAGAGAAACACTGTTAATGAGAAGACGATCACTGGACTGCGGCAGGTTAGAAATGTATTTATTATTCAGAATGCACATTTGGATGGGAACATTTCAGCAGGCTGACGATATGAGACGTAAAAATCTTCAGTTTGGAAATGCATAGGCCTACAACACACAAACATACTCCCGCGTATTATTTTAAAAGAAGGACCTTCATCCCGCCATATCAGTCTCACCCATGCTTTTAGTGTCAGGAAATGGTCAAATATGAGGTAAAGATGTCATTATTTAGTATTAGAGCACCGGATCTCTGCAGCAACACCTGCGGGAAAATTCAGACATTAATTTTGATTGTGTCGCAATGGGATCGGAAGTAGCGGTGCACTGCTTCACGGAAATAGGAAGTGCGATTGAGCCTTTAAGACACTGAGAAAAGAAGTGGTGCTGCAATGTATATTATGAGAAAATTAAACTGTTGTTTGACCTTGAAAGCATGTAAACCTTTTGTAGGAGACCTCCAAAATACGTGGAACCTTTAAAATAGCATAATAGGGGCACTTTTTGACTCGTACACTGCTAAACAAGGCCTGGGCTGCACCCTCCTTCATGTCTTTAGTACATGTCATGTGTGTTGATGTGTTGGGTTTTTGGTAAATCTATTAGATCTGCCGTCTGTTTTTAATTAAGACAGGCAATGTTAATCTGCTCACTAGGGCTGGACTAGAATATTCGAATATTCGTTCGATGGGTTGGTTTTCGATGTTCAAATTTGGTATTTGAATATTCGTTTTTTTTTTGTTTGTTTGTTTTTTTACGCGCACACCTGGCATCCCCCTCGACACGGTTCTTATTCGCGCCTGCATATGTTTACATCTGGCGAAATACAATTTTTTTTTTTTTTTTTTTTACAATTATTTTATAGCCTAGCAGTTTTTAATAGGATGGACAGTTGAATAGGAACCCAACCTTGTTATACTTAATATATATATTTGCTTCTTCTTGGCGTTCCCTGCAACGGAGTATTCTCTGTCTAGAGCGCACAACTGCATGAGCTTAAATGGAAGAAGCGCATGCCTGAGCTTGCATTTTGGGCTAAGCTGCATTGGTTTGACATTGTGGAAAATAGAGTAATAGAATCAAAATGTATTAGCCTTTTTACCCGTTAGGGATGTGACGGTGAGAAAATGTTCCCTCACCGTCACATTGCAGTGCTTGTGCACTGAGCGGCTGTGAACAAATGCAGCCGTGCGCAGTTTACTTTCGGTTTACCAATTCGGGGAGGGGATGCTTCAATTGTGGGTTTATTAGCCTATTATTCTTAATGAAAAACACAACAACAAAACAAACTCCCTTAAATGGGCGCTTTTACATTTCGCTTTGAAACCAAATCTTCCGCGATCATCTTGTCATTCAGCAGCTCCTCACTCTCGTGATGAATGAAATCTGACTCTCGTTCGGCTCCCGCTGCGCGTTCAGTTTTTAATTGTAGTTAATCTGTTCTCTAACTGCAAATTATTTTTACTACTATAATATATCAAAACTGGGACGTAACAGACCGTTTTGTATCACTACAGTGTCTGTTCTCGGAGCATATAAGCCCTGCCCGCATGAGGCGCGCCGTTGAGAATCTCAAGATTCCTGCCTTTATTAGAGAGAAGAATATGTTCAACTCCTTCCTCCGAAGCTTCGAATATTAAATGTTGATTTCTAATGAAGCTTCGAAGCTCAAAAAATGGTATTCGGACCAGCCTTACTGCTCACTCTCTGTTCTTAAATGGGGAAAATCCCCCAGCTCTCCCCTCTTCATTATAATAACACCACGAGCCGCCCAGAGCATTGAGCAAGTCTGAAGTCTGCTGCTTCACAACATTTACTCATCCATTGACGCACAAAAATGATTTGTTTTACCTATAGGAGACGCCCCTGAAATAGCCCCTGACTCCTTTAAGTAATTTTTTTTTTTTTGTTGAACTAACCCATGTTTGCCTAATTGTCTTAGCTGGTTTAAATAAGAAAATTTGCTTTAATTTTAGAGCTTGTTGTCAATGGTTGGCTGCTTTTTTTTTTTTTTTTTTTTTTTACAATAAACTTAAATATTGTGCTGTATTTTTATTTTTATTTTAACATTTTCTCTCCTTTTCCACCCCAGACTGTCCAAACAGAATAAGAGGATTGTATATACAGTTTTAGAGTACTCTCCCCTCCTCGACTCCTGTAATATGACCACAGATGACTGGGCCAGTATTGGAAAAGACATTGAGGTGCTTCCTTTTTAACCATCTTTATGTTTGGCTTTGAGTTGCAGTGCTTTTTGCTTGCTTGCAGTGCTTTCCTTGCTATTTTTAAACATTTTAGTTTTAAACATTTTGCTATTTTAGTTAGACATTACTGTATATACTGATTTGTAAACAGAACTGATCAGAACTGAAGGAACTTTTTGTAAATTTGTAATTTCATGAAGGCAGTTCAGTGACCTGGTCAGCATTTTTTTTTAGTTCAGAGTATTGAGATTTTCAACGTTTTCTCTCCTGTTCACAGAAACACTACGAGCAGTACGATGGTTTTGTCGTCCTGCACGGCACAGACACCATGGCTTACACCGCTTCTGCCTTATCCTTCATGTGTGAGAATCTGGGGAAGCCTGTCATCCTCACTGGCTCACAGGTAACATGTTTTAAATGGATCGTTTACTCACCTTTGTGTTGCACAAATCGAGCATTTGGAAGAACAGATTTAGGGCGTTTTCACACCGCGCTTTTTTGGCACATTTGTATTCAGAACCTGGTGCGTTTTCTCCCTTTGTTCAGTGTGTTTAGGGATATATGAACATGACAATCGCACTTGAATCCGCGCCAAAACAATCGCTCCGAGATCGCCTGAACGAGATCGCCTGATCGCCTGAACGAATCCGACCCAACAGAACCAAGCGGTTTTATAATTCATTATGGGATATGTGTAAATATATATATAAGCAGATTCAGTGAGTGAGCATATTCATTATTGTATTTGAAAACCAACGAGCGCCTCTTCATCTTAAGTTTTGAAGTGTAAAAGTGTATGCTTTTCTCCATGGATTGTAAGAATGCTGTCCTGACGAAGTTTTGATTCCCGATCTAACTGCATTCTATAATTAAATATATATAATTTATCAGTTACAGCAGGAATGAAGGCTACATTCTATACAAGTGTTTGCATGTGTCTCGACCATAGACTGTAAAAAAAGATGGACAACGCACTTTCAGTGCTCAGTGCTCAGTAGTGAGTGCGAAGCGGAGCTGCGATATCAAGGTCCCGCCCACACTCCCGCCTAATCAACAACTTTTTGTGAAATCAACAGTTATGGAAAGTAGAAATGAAAGTTAAAGTGCCAATCTCCTCCAGAAGTTCCCAAACATGTCCATTGGTGCCTCAGTGACTTCGCTCCGAGAAGCTGACGAACTCAGCTGTCAATCATAACGTCAAACCCCCTGTTTTTATAGCATCAAATAACTAACTAAAAACAGACTTATTCAAATAACGAACACTTGAACTAACATCAGCATGATTAAAAACTGCCTAAAATGTCAGAAACCATCTTTGGAAAAAATTTATTTGAAGTGTAATTTGATTGTTAAGTTTGTCTATATCCTATTACATGGAGAGGGCGGGGTTTATGACCTATACTGTTACCAGCCACCTGAGGGCGATCGAGACGCTTTGGCTTCACTTTTTAGGACTCGTGTGGAACGCTTGGTCCCGACAGCTACAGTTAAAGATAATGCTAGATAGCTTGTTGAGCGAACTTATCAATCCATCTTGATGGATGATGCAGAGGATATTCTGACCAATAATAGGACAGTTTTACTCTCATGTGACTAGCATAAACACATTTTGGTATGTTTTAAATTGCCTCGTGAAAGCGAACCAAACCGAGAAGAAAATGCGACATTGTTTGCGAAATGGGATTTTAATTTGTTACAAAGCAAACTATCTACTGTTCTGAAAACAGCCTTAGACTACTTGTACAACTGCTTGTGCATTGCAGTTTTTATGGCTCAGATGTCAACCATTTTCAGCCAACCAAACATCCTGATAGTTTATGCCTAAATACAAATTTCACTTCTATTCAGAAGTGCTTTTTTTCAAATCCTGGTTTTGTTTTTTTTGGGTTATAAAACACATTCTTTTTCATATATTTTACATTGATGCAGCTCCTCTCTTCCCAGTCCGTCAGAAACGCTCTGTTTAGTTCTGGTCTCTATGAAGCCCATCCTTCTGATACACGCAATGTGCTCTGATTGGTCAGCTGGACCAGTGTGTTGTGATTGGTCAACCCCTTTGAGTGTATTTCGGAAATGTCACACCCCTTGTCATTACCGCAAGTTTCAACCAATATTTGTACACAAATATTTAACTAGTGGCCATCAAAGAAGCACCATGTTAACTTCAATATTAGCTTCACAACCTATCTTGTATGTTGCAGGTGCCCATCTATGAGATGAGGAATGATGGGAGGGACAACCTCTTGGGGGCGCTGTTGATAGCAGGACAGTTTGTCATCCCTGAGGTGAGTTTTTATTCTCTGTGAGTGTAGAATTCAGTATGTAAAAGATACCGTCCAATATATGTGATGATTTTAAGACATGTTTTGGAGGATGTTAGGAATATGGAAGATGGTTTTTAATAAAATACAGGAAATAATATATGATTAAATGTGGTTTTAAGTGTCCTTTGAGATGATTATATGTTTTGCAGTACATTTTGTTTCTGCCATGCCAATGATACACAATTATAATAAAGATACTTTATTATAAATGTATTGTAATAATAATAACAAAAAATACTGTAATAATTTTATAATAGTTGTTATAAGAAATCATTCTAAAACAGAAACAAAGGGCTTTTTTTCTTGTCCTTTACTCAATTTAAACTTTCTTCACAGGTTTGCCTGTATTTTCATCATAAGCTGTACAGGGGCAATCGTGTCACCAAAGTGGACGCTGGAAGCTTTAACGCATTTACTTCACCAAACCTGCCGCCATTAGCCAATGCTGAAGTCGACATCAAAAGTAATTTTATACACAGTCTTAGTCCCATATGGGTCAATTACAATGATTTTGGACTGAGGCTTTTAAAGGGACTGTTCGCCCAATAAAATACAAATTTTGAAGCTTTAGCTTACAATAAAATATAAAAACAATAAAAATTGTTCACCCTCACCCCTATAATTTTCTTTCTTCTGATATCTAGAAGATATTTTAAAGAATGTCGGTTACCAAACAAATGATTGGTCATATTGACTTCCATAGTATTTTTTTTTTTATCCCATACTATGAAAGTCAATGGGGTCCATCAACTGTTTGGTTACCGACATTCTTTAAAATATCATCTTTTGTGTTCAGTAGAAAGAAAATTACTACACCTATTTTTGGGTGAACTATCCCTTTAAGCTCCATATAAGGATGCAATAACATTATTGAAGGATTATAAAAGTGGTCCATGTGATTTCTGTTTATCACTTAATGTTTCTTGCATAAAGCTGTTATATGAATTCAGAAGATTTGGAACAGATCATAAGTCATATAGGCTACTATTATGATACTTTATGGTGTTTTTTTGGGTGGGGGGGGTTTAAGCCTAATTGCATGGTTTGGACCAACATTGTTCGACCAAGTGAGCAAACGTAACTCTTTTTAGAAGCAATCACAAACATGTGGACAGATGTTGAGTAGATGTTATCCATATTTGGCAAAAAAAATCAAAAATTCACCATTGTTGACAATAATTAATTCATTACATTTATATGAATGTATAGAGGAATTTCTTTTCTCTAGTTTTTGCTTTAAAAAAAAATCTTTGTAGTTTTTAATCATTTTTATTTACATTTTAGTCTTTAGTACATCACGGTTAAGTGAAAATGAGAAATTTTGCCTTGGCAAGTTTTTTTTATATTTTATTTTAAATATTGAAAAGTTTTTTTTTATTATTATTATTTTTTACTATTTTTAATCATTTTCTGTTCACTAATAATCCTGTGGTGAGAAGAATGAATTACAAAGTACAAATATTAGTCTTGTGTAGACTTAATTAATATTACTTCATAAAAAACTGCACATGTAATAACAATACACATTAAGAAAAAAAGTTTAATTTTAGATGTATACACCTTTTCGGACACTGCTTGAAATTTAATGTCAACTCCCTTATTAGTGATGCTGAAGTGTTATTTATTTTATTCAGCCGTGTTATTTTGAGTATTATGATGTATTTCTTACACTTTAGTTAACTGGGACACTGTGTGGCGAGCCAATACAACCACCAAATTCACTGTCAACACACAAATGAACCGTAATGTGGGTCTCCTGCGACTCTTCCCAGGAATCACTGCTGATACAGTAAGGCCGTGTGGTAATGTCTGCTTTTATTTGCCACAAATATTTGCCAAATTTCTTAATTCAGTGTATGAACATGTTCATTCTTTTTTTTTTTTTTTTTTTACAATTTTTAGTAAATAATGACAGAAGTTAAACTTTTGGCCAAACTTTTGGAAGTTTCAGATGTTTTAAATGAGATCCATTCTCCCATTAGGTCAGGGCCTTCTTGCAGCCTCCTATGGATGGGATCGTGTTGGAGACCTATGGCAGCGGTAATGCCCCTGACAACCGTGCTGACCTTCTGGATGAGATCCGTAAAGCGACCGAGAGAGGACTCCTCATGATCAACTGCACCCAGTGCCTCCGGGGCTCTGTCACCGCTTCATACGCCACGGGCCAGGTATGGGAGTTTGCTTAAGAAAGGCCTTATGTGTGTGTATTCCAGGAGTGTGTCATTTTAATATTCCCTCTCAGGCTCTGAGTGATGCCGGTTTGGTTGCTGGGTGTGATATGACCCCAGAAGCTGCTCTTTCAAAACTCTCCTATGTGCTGGCAAAACAACACCTCAGTACAGAAGAGAAGAAGAAGGTATGGAAAAAATAAATACATTTAAACCACATTTAAATGCTACTATACAATGCTACTGTTTTAATTTATTTTTTGATGCATTTAAATGCAGCCTTGGTGAGAGCAAGAAAAATTGAAAAAACCCTAAACTTTTGAATGGTAGTGTATTATTTAACCCCCCCCCCCCCTTACATTTTATTAAATATAAACTTTATTACCATTTTCAAGAAAAGTTAAAACGACACTTTGTAACTTTTTTAATTTATTCTTAGCTAAAAACACTTAGTTCTTTCAAAAATATATGTGCTCATTAATGTATATTTTAGGGGTGTGCATTGGCACTGCCCTCACAATTCGATTCGATTACGATTCACCAGGTAACGATTCGATTCAATTCGATTCTACGATGCATTGCAATGCATCAAAATTCTACTGCACACAACAAGGCAAATCAGTCATGAGGCAATACAAGCAGTCAGAAATTGAACAACAGATTTTATTGGCTGCTATGTGTGTATTATCACTCTCCTGTATCTTTGACATAAATGTCATTAAATAAAATAAAATTTTATGGTACAGGGTATTGGATATGGCATTTTCAAACCTGAAAAAGAAAACATAAATCACTGCTTTCAGTGCTTTGAATGAAAAATGTTTCTCTTCTCTCTGCTTTAGAACCATTTGAAATTAAATAAAGCAATAATAACAGCCAACTTTTTCCAGCAGTAAAAAAATAAAATAAACACAACACTGCCAGAAGTTTTTACCCAAACTTCAAAAGCCTGTTTAAATGATTAAAACTAGAAGCATATATTCACTTTAATGTTACATTTATCATGTGAACTACTGATATACAACAAGTTATATGCATGTGTGTATGAGACAAAGGGGAACACGGTAGCATTTGCAGCAGATATATGCTGCCCATCATAAATCAAAGCACGACACAGACGGGGTTCGGAGGAGAAGACCGGAAAATGTGACATAATGGACAATATTCGTCTGTATTTGCAATATACGAGCCGCGGTTCAGCTGCACGAGACAAACGCTGCCAGTGTGAATCCACAACGGAGGTGCGCGGCTCCCGCTCTCCGTAAGCACCGCTTCTGCCCTGCCAACGCGTGCGGTGTGAAGCCGGAATACGAAATGTGCCCAGATGTCCACTTTCCAAGCTTTGGGGGCGTTTTTAATTACCCGTCTATTGCAGTCATCTCCCTCCGCCTCAGCCATCTTGATTGTTGTTGTTGTTATGACCCCGGAAGTAATTGAAACTTCACAACTTTATTGTCCAACTCAAGGCCAGAAAATAAACGGTGACATAATCGATTATGGCACTTTGCCGCATCGATGCTGAATCGTGCATGCCCCGCATTGCGCTGCATCGCCGAATCGACTATTGTTGACACCACTAGTATATTTACTTCTTTCAAGTAATAAAGTATTCTCGTAAGTTTATAATATGCCATTGAAAATACATACGGGTGAGGGGTTCGAATGCGGGTCGCCATGTTACCCCTCCATCTTGAATGTACATTAGCCAAAGAGGGACATACCCGTAAATTCAAGCTTCGCCTTTCGCGTTTTAACACTCGATGGCACCGTGTCGAATGTGGACGAGGTCAAACTGGAAGCCATGTTAATCTTGGACTAAATCGGCCACCGTAGGAGTTAAAACGAAATCGGAATTGAGAGGAACAGAAACTAATATTCACTGGATGGCCATATACCTTTTCACCACTAGATGGGGGAAAATATCACACAGTGTAGCTTTAAGAAATGTAATGTGGTGTAACCATTAAGTAAATAGTATAATTTTTTTGTTAATTGCATGAATTAATGGGGCAGTCACACTACATGACTTTGACATGATTTTTACAACCTGAACCAACTTGCTTTGTATAGGTATATTGCATAATTTTTTGTTGTTGATATTTTAAGAGACCTATTGACCTTGATGAAGTCATTTATTTATTTATTTAGTTGTACCACATGAATTTTATTTGAATTTGAGTTTTTTTTAAATGATAATAAGCAGTAAAGTAGTTTTATTGTTAATAATAATTATTACTTGTTTTAAATCACTTAAGGTATTAATGAAACATGTTATTTGTTCATAAGATGCTGAGTCGCAATCTGCGTGGTGAGATGATAGCTGACCTGGGCGGGGCAAAGCTTTCTCTCAGCGACAGCCGCTTTATTCAGGTCATCGCCAAGTCCCTCAGCATTAGCTGTAAAGAGGTAATGTAACATGCACTTTCTCTCTTTCTAGCATTGTTTTGCTCTTTAAACGAAAGTGTGTGTGCGATTATTGACACACACAAAAAAATTTTTTTTTTTTCAATTTTTATAGGGATTTTGCTGATAACTGATTATTCAGTCTTTTTATTACAAAACTGCTGTGTTTCGTACAAAGTGTACATAAGGAGCTTTTGCACCGGAGGAAAGTTTTCATAGTTATAACTTTTGGCAGAAGTACCGGCTTTTTTGCGTCTTCGCACCGCAGGAACTGGGAGCGATTTTAGTTATAGGAACGCCTTTTGGGGGGGGACTAAGGGTGTGTTCACACTTAGCATAGTTCAATTAAGACGAACCCTGGTGCGATTTCTCTGTTAGTGTGGTTCATTTGAAAAAGTCTGAACGCTGCCATCTGAACCCTGGTGCGCACCAAACAAGCGGATCGAGACCGCTGAAAAGATCGGACCGCTTCCGAATGATCTCTGGTGAAATATGAACGCAACACGGAACAAAGACATGTAAACAAACCAAAAAGAGGAAGATGTGACCCTAAAAAGGACAGAATGCCTAAGCATACCTGTTTTTTCTCATCAAAGTTGTGATGTTGCCGTCACAGTTTGGCATAGGCATCAGAACCACGTCTCCTCGCAGCAGATCTTTGTTTGTGTGTGTAACGGAGGGACTCCTTTACACAGTTTATAAGCTCTTCATGAGTTCTCAGCTGGTCAAAATACCATCATATGTAGGCTATGCACATATGCACCAAGCGCATTTAGCCCAGCAGGAGGAGCTACCAGTGATGCGTAAGTATACGTTGATTGGCTGACCACATATGAAATACCAGCACCCACCATTTTTAAAAAGCTGTGTAAACACAGTTTACATATACTTACTTCTTGGATTACATATACTTACTCTTATTCCCTAACATACAGAAAGCTAATGTTAACGGTATATACCTGTCAGTGTTGCCACAGTTACTTTGAAAAAGTAATCGGATTACTGATTACTCCTTCAAAAAGTAACTGAGTTACTTTACAGATTACTTGATTTTAAAAGTAACTAAGTTAGATTACAAGTTACTTTATTAGTTACATTCAGCAGTTGCTGACAACACCCCTGCCGGCTCAACATAAAAATGACAACCATTTTTGCCAACATTCACTTTATTGGAAGTGCATTTTTAACATCAACGTTCAAAAATGTATCTCCTGACATTTTAAGTTGAAATTAAAAAATATTTCCTGAAAAAATGTTTTAATAAAATAAATAAAGACAGTCTTTCTTGACTTCACTTAACATAAATACTCTCCCCAAGACGCAAGAAGAAAGCAAAAATATATATTTTTTATTAAGGAAAATGACAAAAATAGTAACTCACAGTGACTTGGATAAGTTACTTTTATCTGATTACTGGTTTGGAAATAGTAACGCGTTAGATTACTCGTTACTGAAAGAAAGTAGTCAGATTAGAGTAACGCGTTACTGGCATCACTGATACCTGTCACCTTTGTCTGCGGTGTTGTGTTCTGTTTTCCACCTCGATGATATGTAGCACTGTATTTTGTCATAGTTTTCGTTATTAGCCCTCCTTTTTGCTTCTTCAACCGCATAACTTATACGTCTTATCACAAAACCCACTACACACAACAAAAACACAGCTATAATCACTGCATCCTCCATCCTCCTGTTATTGAACGCAGCGTTTGAATGACATTGCTGACGTCGGCTTGCGTCACTAAAGAGTTCCTGCTGGCGGTGCGAATGCAATCAAGAAAATAGCACTAGGGGAAAATGTAGTCCTCGGCGGATCACCCTGGTTCCTATAACTACCTGGTGCAAAAGCCCATATATAGTTTACACCCCTACTTGGAAAATGATTTCACTAACCAGCTATGATGATTACAAATGGTACAACCATATGAAGAGGCGGAAGAGGCTGTGATGAACTGTTGTGATCAACTGTAATATTACTGATGTCCACAGGAGCTTGAAGCTGTACGAGATGCACTAACTCCCACTCTGGTCTGCGTTGCTGCTAAGATCGGAGACATTGAAGCTTTAGAGGCCATAAGGGAAATGGTAAGATATTGGTACCTGTTCGGACACCCATTTAGAAGGGCAAACACTACCTGTAAAAAGTGGAATCAAATTAACTTTTTACACTTTGCGGTAGTGTATGCCTTCAACATTTTTGTATTTAATTTTTTTTAATTCTATTAAAAATGGTCCAGGAACATGCAAACAAGTCAGCTGTGCTGGCAAATCAAGATACGGGTTATGATTCATATCTTTCTATACAGGGCTCTGATTTGAGCATGGCAGACTATGATGGCCGCACTCCTCTCCACATCGCTGCATGTGAGGGGCATCTGAAAGTGGTGGAGTATCTGCTGAGTAAAGGGGCCACAGTCTATGCCAGAGATCGTTTTGGCGATACACCACTTCGCAATGCTGTTCGCTTCAGGTAGTACTGATTTCAGTGTCCAAATACTTTTTTGGGTCGAAAATTGCTCTGTAATTCAATGCAATTTGCCATTCATAGTTAGCATAGCATTTACTCACTCTCATTCCAAGACAATAGCTGTGTCCCAATTCAGAGGCTGCATCCTACGATTCAAGGATGCAAACTTCAAATGCCACGCCTTTGATGTCCGCAGGGTTAAAACCAGGGCTCTGAACCGGTTCAAGGAACGAAAACGAAAACCGGAAACGAACGTAATTTTAAGAGGAACAAAAACGAAAACGAAATCAAAATCAATTTGAATCGTTCTGAACAGAAACGTTAATTTGAAATGGCCATTAACCGGTTAATAACGTTATTTTATCGTTCTTTTAATATTTTAATTTGGCAGTGACCAATCATGAATAGAGTAGCTACAGCATGTGACGTTGACGGATCAAGCGTGAGTGAAATGCGCACCATCATCTATGAATCTACCAGTAACGCAAGTCAGTGCAGAGCGCGCATTTACATGGCTCAAGTACATTTCTTTCCCCGCTGAGGTCTACAATGAATGTGCAGGTATTGGAGGACATTCTTTTCGTACGTTTAAATAAGCAGTACGGACTTTAAGCTCAAATAGACTGATTTAGGCTAGTTTATGGATTCCGTTTAAGCCTATCCAAGTAGGTTACTAGCATCTATCAAACATTTTTCCTATAGTCTTTCAGATTGCCAATACAGAACAGGTCAATGTTTTCTATTTAGACGAATGATGCTTCTTATTAAATGGTATATTGCATTAAATGATCAAGCTTTATTAGCTGACTGAATTTGATTATGGGATGCAAGGACGTGTTGCGCAGTGTTTGCTTTGAAATTAGCAGTTGACGGTGCATTAAAAGAGCAATGGTTATCCAGTTTATTTATTCTTTATTCATGCGATTTTTTAAAACAAGTCGTGTTGAAAAAAAGTTATGTACAAAGAATGTTATCACTCTTCTGAAAAGAATTAGGCATAAGAGCCACTTTCGATTGTCTAACGCTCCATTAAAACAGGTCCCGCTGTTTATGCTTTGTAATTAATGCATGTATTTCTGTTGTGGTTTTAAAAATGTTATGAAATAAATATTCAAGTTTAATTACCATGCATATTATTATTATTGAGTGAAAAATAAGTCTATTTATACATATTTGTATAGGCTAAATTAAATTAAAACAGATATAGGGTATTGGTCTTATTGGTTTATTGTAAAAAAAAATGGTAAAAAAAATATATACACACATTCACTCGAATGCCTAATATGTAAAAATGTAGTGATGCACCGATCATGATTTTACATGGCCAATTCCGATTTTTTTTTCAAGAAAACTGGCCGATTCCGATTTCCGATTAAAAAAAAAAAAGAATTACCCAATAAAAGAATTAAAGTATACATGAATAAGATGTTTATTTGGTATTTAACAGGCTAAATTGGCTTTTGGCTAATGAAAATAAGTCCGCAATCTGAAATTAACGGGAAATTGAATTGGAAATTAAAAGGCTGAAAGGTGAAATTAAAGTCGACAACTGCATATTCTGCAATCCAAACAAAGATGTTACTTAAATGAGCATTTGTTTTTAAATTCAGTTTAAAGAAAAAAAGTCTTTACCAGTGAAATTAAATAAAACGTATATAATTATAATATAAAGTAAAAATATATAAAAAAAATTATATAATTGTTCCAAAATGTTAAATCAAATAATGTTTAGTGCAATGAAAAAAACTAAGATCCTACAGCAGGTGCTTTTTAAATCAAATTAAGTCAATATCATTTTCTTTTCTTTCTTTCTTTTTCTTTTTATTTCGAACAACAACAAAAATATATATATATAATAAAAACAAAGTAAAACATACATTTGTGTTACCAAATAGACGCAATATCAAAATAAAATTTCATGTGTTCGAAAAGGAGCGGGATGAAGCAAAAGCTTGTTATTTTCCCACCCCTTATATAACCATACAAAATTTCATCAAAATTGTATTCTCACCACATACATCATATACTTATTGCACAACAACCATTGCACCAATACATTAAATAAAAAAATAAGAAAAAATATCTTATACTCAATCTTTTAACCCACCCTCATTATTCTTGTTCCACCTCATAACCTTTTATTAACTTGATTTTATACAGCTTTTTAAACTGTTTAAAGTTTGTACAGTATTTTAACACCTGTTCCAACTTATTCCACAACCTCACCCCACATATAGTGATGCACATACTTTTCAGAGTAGTTCTTATATTGAGCTTTTTAAAGTTTAATTCATCTCTCAAATTATACCCACCCTGCCTCTCCATAAACATTTTTTGTATATTCTCTGGAAGTAAATTATTTCTTGCTTTAAACATGACTTGTGCCGTCTTAAATTTAACCAAATCCAAAAACTTTTTAAGGTAAAATAAAATGATCATCCTATAGGCTACAGAAATGATAGTATTTAATTTCAAAAGTGCATGCATGTTCTTCTTTAGGCTACAAAAAGAAGTATTTAGGCTTTTTCACAAGTTATCAGTCTGTTTCGTTCTCATCCGATCCAACACGTGAGAAGCTGAGCTGAACAAACGCTCACTATCTGCGCTCGCGCAGGAAAGCGGCTCTTAATTCCTTCAGCGTATTTCAAGATTCAAGATTCAAGATTCAAGAGTTTTATTTGTCACATACACAGTTATATACACAATATACAACTGGCAGTGAAATGTAAACAGGTCCGCTCCATGGACAGTGCAAATAACAGTTACAAGAAATTAAATAGAAATAGAATAAAATTAGAATAAAAAGTATTAACATAAGTAGAATTATAAATAAATCAAGTAAAAGATAAAAATAGGAAATAAGATAAAAATAAAAATATAAAAAAATATGTGGATATGATAAGTGAGATAAACTGTAGACTTAAAAATAAGTGGTTAACATAAAATATATAATATGTATATATAAAGAAGTATAATGTGCAAGGTTTATTACAGGTTGTTACGCAGTAACAATAGGGACGTAAAGTGCAGTGCAATTGCAGTATGTGGATGTTAATGTTAAAAGACTGGATGTTTATGTGTGTGCGGGGGTGAAGTGAGTCACGTGACTGAGTTCAGGAGTCTGATGGCCTGGGGGAAGAAACTCCTCCTGAGTCTTTCAGTCTTTGCCATCAGGCTACGGAAGCGCTTACCAGATGGCAGCAGGGTGAAGTGAGAGTTTGCAGGGTGATTAATGTATCTCGTCTCTTCCCTCAGTTCTCCAGTTTCCGTTTGTAACACACAAGTGACATGTTCGCGAATGATTGCAATATAGGCGTATGTGCACGCGGGCGCACTTCCGGAAAAATCGGCAGAAAAATATAAAGAAAACCGGTTGACCGGCCAAAATCGGAACCGAAATTCCGATTTTTGGCCGGTCAACCGGTGCATCCCTATAAAAATGCAAAACGTGTCTTGTCACATCAAATTCAGTTATGATTTACACGAATCATGTAAATGTCATCTTTTCAATTAAAAACTGTACAATTTCATAACGGTACAGACAGAGTAGTTTTATTGTAAAACAGTTGTCATATATTAAATGTTTAGCTACTCACATCTTACGACTCACTCTTTCCCTGCGTTGGCCACGCCTACTTTGATTTGATTGGACACCTCACTCATTCTGACAGTGATGAGCGCTGTTAGACCGCTGAGGCAGACCAGACAAAAATTTTTACATTTAAAACTTTTTGTCATCCTAACAACAAAGAGCGGTGCGTAATGGAGTACAGCAGAGCATTTGGAATTTGGCCATTTCTAATAATTCGGGGGTACTTGTCCCCCTCAGTGTCTATGGTGGTTACAGCCCTGTAATCTGAATTGGGACACAGCTAATATGACCTTTCTTCCATAAAACACAAAAGGTGACTTGTATGGTGAAGTCACTTAAACACGTGACTTTATATGTCATTTTTCTATGTCTGTAGGAATAAGGATGTTGTGAAGTTGCTGAGGAAGACTGGAGCTCATTTTTCCTGGGATGAAATGGTTGACGCTGGGACAGAGTTGTGCAGGTCTCACTTACACACACATTTCTTCTCAACCCATCCTTCTCTTATTGCTTTTATGAACTTGTGGACACAGCAATGATAAAAAATGATATGATACAAGGGTCAGTTTTATTATTATTAGTAGTAGTTTTTTTATTTCTGATTTATTTCATTACAATTCTTCTGTTAAGTAGTCTAGTTAAGCTTCGGGTGGATTTTTAAATGGCACAATATAAAGTTCAGTAGATGTGCGGTCACAAATATGAGCATATCTGGGTTTTTTTTTTATTAATGTACAAGATCGTGCACCTACTGTGTCAGTTTCGTCGCTTCACTGCCATTCACAAATACTTTCCCGTGGCCTCATGGGATAGTTAAGTCTTCAGTTTAAGAACTTCCTGTGTTAAGGTTGTTGATTGCCCATTTAGAGATTCTAATGTGTGTTTTACAGTCTTGCGGCGGGTGGCGACTTGGAAGGATTGGAGATTTGGCAATTAGCTGGGGTTGATTTGACCATGCCCAGTTATGATGGACAGACGCCCATTGAAGTGGTGAGTTAAATAATGATGAGATCTGGGGTGGGGGGGGAGGGGGGGTTAGCCCTTGATTAGCTGGTTCAGGTGTGTTTGACCGGGTTTGGAGCCAAAGTTTGCAGGACAGTGGCCCTCTAGGATCAGGATTGGACACTTTTATTAATGGGCTTCTCTCACATTTAGGCAAGAGCCACTGGATGTGAGGAGGCTGTTGAGTTTTTAAAACAGGCGGCTCAGTACCAAACTCAGGTAGGGAACAAAAACAGTCACTGACATGTCACTGTTTTTTCCATATCCATTTATATATAAAAAAAATAGTAAATTACGTAAAAGCGCAACATTTCGTGTAAAATGTAATGTGGTGCAATTCCTCAAAGACTTCACAACACTTTTAAATTAATATTTTTTACATATTACATAAAATAATTTAACCTTTACATTACATAAAAATACATAACCTTTTTAAAGAAAACATTTAAAAAACTTTAAATAATGATATACAGTGAGGAAAATAAGTATTTGAACACCCTGCTATTTTGCAAGTTCTCCCACTTAGAAATCATGGAGGGGTCTGAAATTGTCATCATAGGTGCATGTCCACTGTGAGAGACATAATCTAAAAAAACCATCCAGAAATCACTATGTATGATTTTCTTTACTATTTATTTGTATGATACAGCTGCAAATAAGTATTTGAACACCTGAGAAAATCAATGTTAATATTTGGTACAGTAGCCTTTGTTTGCAATTACAGAGGTCAAATGTTTCCTGTAGTTTTTCACCAGGTTTGCACACACTGCAGGAGGGATTTTGGCCCACTCCTCCACACAGATCTTCTCTAGATCAGTCAGGTTTCTGGCCTGTCGCTGAGAAACATGGAGTTTGAGCTCCCTCCAAAGATTCTCTATTGGGTTTAGGTCTGGAGACTGGCTAGGCCACGCCAGAACCTTGATATGCTTCTTACAGAGCCACTCCTTGGTTATCCTGGCTGTGTGCTTCGGGTCATTGTCATGTTGAAAGACCCAGCCTCGACCCATCTTCAATGCTCTAACTGAGGGAAGGAGGTTGTTCCCCAAAATCTCGCAATACATGGCCCCGGTCATCCTCTCCTTAATACAGTGCAGTCGCCCTGTCCCATGTGCAGAAAAACACCCTTAAAGCATGATGCTACCACCCCCATGCTTCACATTAGGGATGGTGTTCTTGGGATGGTACTCATCATTCTTCTTCCTCCAAACACGTTTAGTGGAATTATGACCAAAAAGTTATATTTTGGTCTCATCTGACCACATGACTTTCTCCCATGACTCCTCTGCATCATCCAAATGGTCATTGGCAAACTTAAGACGGGTCTGGACATGTGCTGGTTTAAGCAGGGGAACCTTCCGTGCCATGCATGATTTCAAACCATGACGTCTTAGTGTATTACCAACAGTAACCTTGGAAACGGTGGTCCCAGCTCTTTTCAGGTCATTGACCAGCTCCTCCCGTGTAGTTCTGGGCTGATTTCTCACCTTTCTTAGGATCATTGAGACCCCACGAGGTGAGATCTTGCATGGAGCCCCAGTCCGAGGGAGATTGACAGTCATGTTTAGCTTCTTCCATTTTCTAATGATTGCTCCAACAGTGGACCTTTTTTCACCAAGCTGCTTGGCAATTTCCCCGTAGCCCTTTCCAGCCTTGTGGAGGTGTACAATTTTGTCTCTAGTGTCTTTGGACAGCTCTTTGGTCTTGGCCATGTTAGTAGTTGGATTCTTACTGATTGTATGGGGTGGACATTTTAAAGGCAGACTAACAGGTCTTTGACGGGCAGAATTCTTGCTGATAGACAGGTGTTCAAATACTTATTTGCAGCTGTATCATACAAATAAATAGTTAAAAATTTTTTTTAGATTATGTCTCTCACAGTGGACATGCACCTACGATGACAATTTCAGACCCTAAACCAGACCCAGACCCCTCCATGATTTCTAAGTGGGAGAACTTGCAAAATAGCAGGGTGTTCAAATACTTATTTTCCTCACTGTAGATGTATACACTCACAGTGATAAAGATATGTTATTACCTTTCACTTAATAGTTACACCACATACCATGTTTTAGACATTAAATTAAAACTTTCTAAATTTTTTCAAAACCATAATGAAACCTAAATTTGAAGTTTATATAATTGTACTTTTTAACCAAGTTTTTGCCTTGTTTAATTTTAAATGATTCTGTGGCATGACATGCATTTTCAGAAGTGCATGTATTTCATTAAAAGTTGCATGCGTATGAAGAAATGCGCTTTTTGAAATATAAATGTATTAATAAAGCATGTACATTACTAAAATAAGTTGTCAACTTCCCAAAAGAACTGCAATTGTCTACTGAAATATATAGTATATACAGTACATACCTTTCCACAGATTGAAGAGGTGAAGTTAAATATTAGCAGGTATTCTTTACATAAAACATTTAAGTCGTATACATTAGAACTACTAATAGCTTTATTTTTATACAATTAATCTTTTTACTGATGCTCTTCACTTTCCAGCATCAGACAGATGAGGGTAATGAGGTAAACGCAGTTTAAGACATTTTACTCATTAGAGTAAAATGAAAACACATTTTTCATAATTTCATGTGATAAAAATCTAGGTTACACTTTAATTTAAGGTCATGTGGTTACATTGTACTTACTCCAATAAATACTGAGTATTAATTAACCATATGTACTACAATAGAGTTATGGTTAAGGTTTGGTTTAGGGTTAGAGTTAGTTACTTGTAATTATGCATAATTTACTGTTATTACTATAGTAAGTACATGTAGTAACATAACTACGTCACCTTAAAATAAGGGGTTACCCAAATCTGTATGTTAAAACCCAGTGTATATATTTTTGTGCATGCTTCAGAGTGATGCGAAAGTGTATGTCTCATTGGTAGGGCTGTGAGTTGATCTCCCATGGTAAAACAATACAGGTTCAGCCATACAGTAATTCATGGCTTGACTGGAATCTTGACACTTCCTTCAGATACACAATGAGTGAATGGTCCTGTCTTGTTAGTGAAACATCCACCTTTGTGCTAGACACGTAAGGGAATGTTCTCATGAAATGTGCAGTCTTGCGGCATGATTGATTGGTGTGTGATTTTGAAGTTGCCAAAAATCAACAGCTTTAAGTTAACAAAAAAATCCCTTGTCTTTTTCTTGCAGCCAGTATTTGAGGAGGATGAGGAGGTAAATTGTGTGTTGAGCTGTATATTATCCAGCACACTTGATGTTTATCTGTTCAGGTGCAGTCGTACTTTGTGCTGTGCTGTGATTGGACAATATTTGGTTTGACCATTTTATATGTTCATAAATTGTGAATTAGTTGCCGTCATGATGTATTGAAATTTCAGATTGATTCATAGACCAAACATAGTTTTCTTAAAAATGTTCCTAAAAAACTGGTTAGATGCATTAAAATGTGCATCCAGATCATTCCATATAATAATAATAATACAAATTGTGTGTATGCATATTGAACATTGCTTAACTTATAACAGTTGAAGTGCAGAACTCATGTAATGCTTACATTTATTCTCTTTCTGTCTGTTCTCTAGAATGGCGAGTTTGAGTTCACTGCTTGTCCAAGATCTTGAGGAGGCCGTCCTGCTAGCTGTCACCTCCTGCCCTCATCCATCCAGTTTCTTATTTTTAGCAGATGTACTGTAGATTGTCCTTACTTGGACAGTTAAACTCTTAACCCTAAAGAAGGCACGACCATAAAGCGAAATCAAAAAATTAATTTATTGGTATTTTCCGTCATCTTAGGACACAAATTATAAAATTGCATGATTTTTAAAAAAAAACATGACTTTTATTTTTGATTTTAATGTTTGTATCCCCCAGGATACGTCGCCAGTCATAGGGTTAAAGGGGTCATATGAGCTACTTTAAAAGTTCATTATTTTGATTATTGGGTATAATAGAATAGTTTAACATACTTTAATGTACAAAAAACACATTTTTCACATATTGTACATTATTGCAACTCCTCTATTCCTAGTCTGTCTGAAACACACTCATTTATACAAAGCCCCTCCTTCTGAAAAGCTCAGAGTGCTCTGATTGGCCAGCTGACCTAGTGCGTTATGATTGGTTAAACACCTCAAGTATGTGTTGAAAATGTAACATGTTGTCCGTTTTACCGATAGACTGTAAAAAAGTATGGACGTAGTGTCCGTGACATCACCCATAGGATTCTGAAGAGCAGTTTTGAAGCGTAAAGTAGGGACGAGCTGGTCCTTGCGTTGCTATCTTGGCATCTCATTCATAATTGTGCATCACGCGTCCCTCCCGGATAATGGAAAATGGGCAAAGAGGCGGGACGCGGGTGGAGCTGAGGTGACGTGATGACTAACAGACAAACCACTATCCACCTGTCACTCAAAGTGGTCTCTCCCTTAATTATGCAGAACTTTAATGCTTTATATAATGTAAACGAATGAGTTATACAAAAATTCACCCCCCTCAGAGTTGTCATGAAGGGCAAAATTAGCCGTATAGACCAAAACCACAATTTGTGCCAGGCTGTAAACATGTTTTTTTCTGTTATAAAGTTGGGCATTTCAACATGGGGCTCACTGAGATTCTGCTCAATGAGAAATGCCCAACGGCTAATTTTGCCCTTCATGACAACTGTGAGGGGGTTGATTTTTTTATAACTCATTTGTTTACATTATATAAAGCCTTAAAGTCCTGCATAATTAAGGGCGTGGCCACTTTGAGTGACAGGTGGATATCCGTTTATCTGCTGTCTGTTAGTCATCACGTCACTTCAGCTCCGCCCACGTCCCGCCTCTTTGCCCATTTTCAGTTATCCGGGAGTGACGTGCTGCCAAGATGGCAACAGCCAGCTCGTCCCAAATATGCGCAAGATGTCAGCGCCATATTCGCACTTCCGGAGGCTTCAATTACTTCAGTGGGAGACAATGAAGTCGTGTTGTCCATATTTTTTTTTACGGTCTATGTTCAAAACTCTTCAGAATCCTATGGGTGACGTCATGGACACTACGTCCATATTTTTTTTACTGTCTATGGTTTTACCGTATCAGTTCTGAAAATTTAGATGATCAAGCCCATCGATTGGCCAAAACCGTTTGAGGAAGTAATATGTAGACTTCAACCGAGGCAGGTCTGGATCAGTGTTCTCTGTTACATAGAATACATCTCTTTGTGGGAGACTATGAGCTTTGTAACTTTGCAGATCGTATACACAGACAAACGGATACATTACACACTAAAGGAAAACATTAAAAAGCACCATATGACCCCTTTAAAACATAAAGAGCACAAGCCACACTTTTTCTAGATCCGTCCCTCTAAAACAGTAAGCGATCAGATATTTACTGAATGTACTGTGATGTTGTCTGCAAAACAATCATACATACTATTTATGTACAAGCACATTATTCAGGCTACATTACAGTACAGGGTACTGTAACTCTTGATGTCAAACAATATGTAATCCTTTGAATGTGATATATTTATTGTTTCGATTTAGAATGAATTTAGATATTTGAAGCTGTCCGGTTTAATGGCTGTTATGTCTTCATCCACTGTTCTTCATGTGTCCACATGCATCAGATTGAGTATCACCTCAGTGCTGTCACCTTTATCAGAATGTATTTTTAATAGCAAATGCAGTCGTAATCTCAGTGAAGAGCACATGCTGCATATACAGAGAAGCAAACCAAACTTCTGGTTAATGTTTCAGAAATGATAAATGTTTAGTCGTCTGTTAAAGCTAAAATAACCAATTGTCCTGTGAGTGACTATCAAAGACAATGTGTGTAAACCAAATGTAGTGAACCGTCAGTGTTTTTCCCTCCCCTGTTCTTCAGTAGATCTGCGTTTTGGATTAATTCGAGGCATTGTTGAATTTTAGTTCACCTCCGTAAAAGTTCCAATCAAATTGTTTTATTGATCCATTTTAAATTGACGTAGCTATAAAAATACAAAAGCATACGAAGACTTTAGATGCAAAAGCCTCTAAGTCCGTCTGATGTTTTTCTTTAAAATAAGCATTTTTGTATGTATAGGTTTCCACCTAAGTACCGGTACTTCTGAATGGGCTGAGGCTGGGATTTAGTGGGTTTGAAGTGAAAGTATTTTATGATCGTATACTATATGCGGAGAGCATTCACTCAGTATCGTTATCTCATTTTTGACCGAGGTGGCTTTTAGAGGCCTTTGCATCTGAACTCTTCATATATGGTTATGCTATTGAAAACATGCAAATTAGCACATGCCTGCCTGTACTTTTCTTGTTCTTTTTGTTGTCATTATGACAAGAAAAGGGCAATAAATGTTTTTTGTTGCTACATTGTGATTTTGAGCATCAACTGTGTCAAAAAAGAAACAAATGATTATTTATTATAAATAATTGTCTTATTTACATAAAGAGAAATTAAAACCAGACATTACAAATAAAACACTGGGAAAATTAATAAAATGACATTATTGTTTATTGCTTTTATTAGCTTTGTTCTTTATATTATTTAGCTTTGTTTTTCCCTGCTGTCTGCAACTTTATCGGAACAAATTTTAAAAAAACTTGAGTTAATTAACACGAGTTAATTTAAATAGTCTCTGGTCTCGTGACGCTTTGCAGAATCTGCTGTATGTGTTCTTGTGTTTTGGAGGAGGCGTGGCTTTGGAGATGCTCTGACGCTCATGCTTTTGCTAGCAGGGGCGCAACTACCCAGTGCCAGAGGGGTATGCAGCAACAATTTTGGCTATTTTTGGGTTCCAATAAAGAAACGAAAAGAAAGAAAAGAATCTGAATTTTTATAACGATTCCAAGTAGGACTATCGGTTATCGATGCCCAATACTAACAATGTTGCAACCAAACATTCTAGAGCGCTCTTTAGTTCCTACTAAATTGTAACAATACGATAGCTGTCACAAGCGCAAGATCACTTTTGTTAATAAAAACAAACCAAAAACACCCCCCCCCCCCACACACACACACACAAACCACAAACTGAGGGTTCCCCGTTTTAAAGGGGAATTTCCAAATATCTTTTATTTATTTGTTTTAATTCGGGTATAGCAATTTTATGTAATCCGTCTTATTAGTTTTTTTTAACAAAAGTTTAATATACGCAATATTTATGTACTATTTTATTGTTGTTGTATTTTCATTAAAAATAGGCTAATAACGAACAAAAAAAACAAACATTCGTTTGAAAGTAGCCTAATTGAAGGGGAAATTATGAGGTAAGCAATATCATACGAGCAAGAGTGCGATTTTCCAGAGTAGCCCATCAGCACGATTGCAAAATGCGATATTAATTTCATACAAAAGTTCAACAAACAACAAGTTGTCATTATTTTTACAGTTTTGCTCTATTTGTCCAACAAAAATAGATTCAAACAAAGTATAGCTTTCGTTCTCGAATAATTCACCGTTTTCGAACAGTCGGTTAGAACGAATTATAGTTGAATGATTCTAGAATCCACTCACGCCGCCAACTGGCAGTTTTATAGTTTCATAGGCCTGGAATAATTAAATTTTTCCCAACATTTCATATTTCTATAATTAAAATATTATATTTAGAACATAAATCTAAAAATCTCATGACATTTATTTAGGCAATTTTAATTACAGTGTAAGTGGATTTTGATAAATGGTAAGATGGATTTTGTTGACATTTCATTTAATTCTTATAACAGCCATAGTGATTCGTGGTAAATAGTGTAATTACTTAAAAAGATGGTCAACAATATGTAACGTTACTTTATAAGAGGTGTGCCCTAAAAAGTGAGCATGCATTGCACATTTAAGAACACCAAGTAAAGAGCACGTTTTTTCATCTGTTTGGATCCTTCAAACACAAGTTTGCACTGCCTGTTTGGTTTACCTGTTTACACGTTAAAGGGTTAGTTCACCCAAAAATGAAAATTCTGTCATTAATTACTCACCCTCATGTCGTTGGACACCCGTAAGACCTCCGTTCATATTCGGAACACAAATGAAGATATTTTAGTTGAAAGCTGATGGCTGAGAAAGGCTTCACACAGGCCTCCATTGGCATTCAGTACATTGACACTTCCAAGATCCATGAAAGGCACTTAAAACGTCGTTACAAAGTCTATCTCACCACAGTGGCTCTACAATAATCATACAATGCGACGACAATAGTTTTTGTGCGCAAAAAAAAATCAAAATAACACCTTTATCGAACTTGTTCTTGTCTTCCGTGTGCGCCTCCACGACGCATGCGCGAGAATATGACGTAGCGCCGGTGTTCGGGAATCGATGAAATACACACTTAAGCTCCATTTTGAGCACTACGCCGAGACCTGAAGCACGATCAATGTAGAATCCAACAGCTTAGACACGCGCGTCTTCCTCTGCTCGTAAACAAATCGCTTCTGGGTCATCTGTCCAAACGCCGGATCTGCGTCATATTCTCGCGCATGCGTCGTGGAGGCGCACACGGAAGACAAGAACAAGTTGGATAAAGGTGTTATTTTGATTTTTTTTTGCGCACAAAAACTATTGTCGTCGCATTGTATGATTATTGTAGAGCCACTGTGGTGAGATAGACTTTGTAACGACGTTTTAAGTGCCTTTCATGGATCTTGGAAGTGTCAATGTACTGAATGCCAATGGAGGCCTGTGTGAAGCCTTTCTCAGCCATCAGCTTTCAACTAAAATATCTTCATTTGTGTTCCGAATATGAACGGAGGTCTTACGGGTGTCCAACGACATGAGGGTGAGTAATTAATGACAGAATTTTCATTTTTGGGTGAACTAACCCTTTAATAACGTGTGTTTTGTCCGACTCATAGCGTGTGTCCTCGGCGCGTGATTTACCATATAAGCGCACGTTCACCGCGCCCCCGCCCGGCGCGCCCACTTGCGATATTCCATTGTAATCCAAAATTCTATTATAGAATCTTATGAGGGCAGTCGGCCGAAAGTTTACTTGATAAAGTTTGAGATTCCACAAGAACCAATGAGGTTCATTCTCGTGTTACGCAGCACGTTTGAGCTTTTAGCAAGAACCAATGAGGTTCATTCTCGTGTTACTCATGCACATTTGAGCTTTATTTTGTGAATGACATGTCAGACAACACACTGCCACATTCATACCCATAGCAACATTGTTTGGTAAATGATACACTGAAATTTAAGCACACACCGTTCTTATGGCACCGTTTCATTTAAATGATCACAAACATATGTTTGGGCTCATCTGAGGGGAGGCTGTTGGAACAGTTGGGTCTCTTGCGTGTGCGTGCTGCTCTGCTTTCGCCCCTGCTGTTCTATTGATCCACTCAACAAGGCCTGGACTGCCCCCTCCTTCATGTCTTTAATCACTGGGAGGGATTTCTGTTTAAAAAAGGAGAGATTAAAAAAATCTTTTCAGCAAGCTGTAAGCAGCCACATGACTCTATTAGCTCATCTGTGCACCTAACAAGGGTGGCCCAATGTAACCGCACTTTGGGGCCACATTAATATTAATGCGCTTTTAGGACAAGCCGTCTGTTTTTAATTAGGACATGGAGGTCGTGCAAATCTGGCCACTATTTGTGCTTAAAAGGGGAAAATCCCCCAGAGCTCCCCCCACGGACACGATGCACATCCAGCAAAATCTGAATTTTGCGTCTTTACATTTGCTCATCTTTTCTCTCACTCTTCTAAAGACAGTAATCGTTGAGTCTGCACTTTTCCTTTCACTTGAGGGGACATCCCGCTGCTCAGGCAGACGAGCCCCTGAAATGGACTAACCCGCCGCCCCTCCCGCTTTTGTGTGTGAACCTGAAGTTCATCCATTTCCCATTGTCTTCAAACTTGTCCATTTGAAAGAATTGTGATTTTTTTTGTTTTTGTTTGTACTAACCTTTGTTTGTACTTAATTAAGTACTTAAAGCTGCACTAAAAACGTTTCAGTAAAATATCCAAAAACCAGTAGGCCAGTGTTATATATTTTGTTGAGTTGAGACCGGGTATAGTTGTAACACGGGGAGAGTTGTAACGCTACCATTTCCACGAATCAGGGATAAGATAGGAGTCGTGACAGTTTCAGTTTTTTTAGACTTCCTTTATGATCCCACATGGAGGTGTTGCTGTCGGTGTTGCCATCTCTCATGAAGCTACGGCCAAAAATCAAATTCTGAGGTAAGAAAGTAAAAAAAAATAACAAGATAATATTTTTTTTAGTACTTCTAATGTTGTAGATAATGTTGTATGAGTTATATCAGGTCAAACTTTAGTTTCTCAAGTAAAGAATGGTGTATCAACCTCCTGCTAATTTCAAAGTACCATGCTAATACAGCTAGCTAAACAGTGGGTGACAGTGGTGGGGTAGGTTGTAACACGTGTTTGAAAAGTGTTACAACCATCCCCATACATACAAATATGATTTTTTTTTTTTTTTTTTGTCACTATTGTGACTGATAAAGAATACATTTCATTTGTTTGTTCTTGTCACCATTGTGACTTAAAAATGCATTTATTTGTTTGTTTTTGTCACTATTGTGACTGATAAATAATGCATTTCATTTGTTCGTTCTGTGGAATGGGGGTAAATATGTTTGTTAATTTGCAGTTATTCATTTAAAATAAAACTGTTGTTGTGGCATAACACTTGGAGTACCCTTTTTTTGTGTTTATGTGCATTTTGTCTACCTGTTACAACTTACCCCAGTATGTGTTACAACCTACCCCAGTAGTGGGGTAGGTTGTAACAAAGGATCACCTTGTATTTGTCATCATCTCAAAAAGTCTGTGATATAGTTGGAGAAATTTAAATTGTTGCCAATTGTAGTAGACAAGCGTGGGTACTTTGCCTAAAAGTTTCAGACATATAGCTAAAAAAAAGAGGTAGTTTTAGGTGCTGAAGAAAAAAGTGTTACAACCATACCCGGTCTCCCCTACTTACAATATCCCAAATGTTTCCAACTATTTGTAAATCATGAAAAAATTGCTATTTTAACCAAGGAACCAGGACGTGTGAGGGAGTCGCCTGTCGATGGCGTCATATCTGCGTTCCCTCGGTTTCCAGTTTTATTCCGCCGAGCGAACGCAGTAACATCATAACATCATTTTCATGATAAACAGAGCTGCGTTACCTCATACTCATGGCCGGAAAAGCGGAAATGGCGCTGGCGACTGTGGCATAATAAAAGTCACCCCGGTGAATATGCCATAATAAAGGTCCCGCTGCTCGCGAGGCTTGTTGCGCGCTTCTTATTAACGATCGCTCCTGCTTCTGCTTCATACAGTAAAGTTAATAATCACATCCATGAACATGATTTCTGCCCGAGTCCTATCCCGATTCTTTTCCACCGGCTGTGAGCTGAAGACCACATGTCCCAAGATTCTGCGCTCAAACTTAGCATCCTCAAACTACGCCTTTGTTTTGAATATGCGACCTCTAGTGGATGGAAAAGTTACATAGTGCAGCTTTAAGAGTTATTTGAGTTTTGAAGCAAATATCTGACTGAAAATGGATCTCATTTTGTAATTTTCTTTCTTTTGCTCACCTCAGACAATCTCAACTGGACCAGAAGGTTTACTCCAGCAATATTTTCCCAAATGACTGGTCAACTATTGGAAAAGACATCGAGGTTTACTTTTGACATTGGCACTAATAACAGAATATGATTATGAGTCTGTTCTTTTAAGTTTAAAAATAATATTTAAATTTCAGATATTAAGATACTGCAGGCAAAACCATATTTTCTCATGCACTGGTCAATTTTGAGATTTTATTACAAGTTTATTTTTTATTTTTTTACTACACCCTTATGTAGATTTCAAGTACAATACATTGTTTAAACTTGGCTGTCTCATTCCTGTCTATATTCTGAAGGTTTTTACAGATGAGTTTGTAAATTTTATTTTTTATTTATTTAATTTTTTTTTAAATGGTGGAAATGTATTTTTGTTTCCTGGCTGTTGACAGTATTTTCAGATTTAAAGTAGGTTCAGATAATATTTTAAATACTGTAATAATTCTGGTTTCAAGACTTTTCATAGCAGCAATCAAAATTGTGTGTTATTTTCTTTTTATGAGCCCATCTTTGAGATGAGGAGTGATGGGAGGATCATCCTCTTGGGGGCGCTGTTGATCGCAGGACGGTGTGTCATCCCTGAGGTGAGAGAGGCGTATGTTCACAGAGATGTTTTTGTGCCATTTGCAAGTGCAGTATGATCATGACAGAGGCAAATGTGTTTTTTTTTGTTTGTTTTTGTTTTTTGCTGCATAATACATAGGCTATACATTTTTACCCAACACTGTATTCAGTGTTGCACAAATAAAAATACATCACATTATTTACACAAAAACCTTGAACTAACTGCCATTCATATTTAACTGTTTCATTTGTCAAATCTATTGCTCAGAGTGACGTACTGTAAACACAGACTGTACACTCACATGTAACAACCTTGTGCTCCGCTCCGTCAAACAAGCCCGTACAAGTTCATTCGGCCCGTGATGAGGTGTTCTAATGAAAGCTGACACAACTGAAATTATTTAAATCTGAGGGAAAATGCTATGACGCGTAGTAAAGGACATGTACAATTTTTGAGATACTGTCTGGACCCTCTCACTCCTTGTCACCAAAGTGGATTCTGGAAGTTTAAAAGCATTGGTCTGACCGAACCTGCAGCCTTTAGTCAATGCTGTCGACGTTGACAGTGATTTCAGTTCTTCCATTTATCCACTGTTGCAATCAAAAATCTGTCAGAAATGCAAAGATATGTTTGTTGAATACATACAATACGAACTGAGCATAAATAACAATATCAATTGTTGGGCAGTTAAACTACTTTTTTTTAAACTAACTGTTCTATTTTTTATTTTATTGTGACTTGTAATATATACTGTCAGAAAAAAGGTACATTGCTGTCACTGGGGCAGTACCCTAAGGTACAAAACCGAAAAGGTACTAATATGTACCTTTTAAGGTACTAATACGCACTCTTAAAGTACTAATATGTACCCTTTAGGGATTGTCACTTTTGTTGTCACACCCAGTGACGACACTGTACCTTTTTTTCTGAGAGCGTACAGTATAGGTGATTCAACTGAACTACACTTTTTAAGTTTTTCACCATTATTTATTTATTGCTATTTACTTGAATAGTCCTGTATAGTGTGAAAAATACTCCATGTCTCCTTAGTTAATATTAGGTCGTGAAAATAAAGGATTTTATGGAAGCCCATTTCTGCCATTTAAGAACAAATAATGCTTTGGTAAATCATAATTATGACATATCAAAGGTCTTAATTTTGAGATAAAAAGTTGCAATTATTATACATTTATTTGCAATTATTATACTTAATAAGTATACTTTTGAGATACAAAGTCAAAATTATAACAAAAAAATCATAATAAAACATGGTCACAATGGACATATGGGAATAATTAAAATTTTATTTAAAACATCTAAATTATTAGATAAAAAGTCAATTATGACATAAAAAGTCTTTTTTTGTCATAATTTAGGTTTAATCTTATAAATAAAAAAATTGTATCCTAAAATTCTTTCTATATCATAATTTCGACTTTATTGTCATATTTAAATTATGACTTAGTATCTCATCATTGTTACTTTTGTTTAAATATAAAAAAGCATGATTTTTTTTTTCTTGTGTGGCAGAAATTTGCTTCCATATGATACCTCTATGAATGAATTTGAGTTGTTTGGGATGAAATATAGTATGTCACACTACTATAGTATGACACTGTTGCCACTGTTTGTGATTTAATGTCAACTCCCCAATTACTGATGCAATTGTATCACATTTTTTTACTGTTTTTATTATTATTATTATTGATTGTTATTAGTATTATTTGTGTGGTGCAATTCACTGTCAACACAAATTAACTACAATGTGAGTCTCTTCCAGGGATTGCTGCTGATACAGTAAAACAGTGTGAACATGACACATTTTTCGTCAAATATCTTTTAATCTTGAGTGACAAAACATCTGTAGTGCTACATGTCATGAGAGCTTAATTCACATGCAGACGTTCCACGTTTTGAGCACTTCACAGATTTGCTGTATTGTATTATTTAGTCGGATGCTGTTATTTGGCCTGTATGTAATGAGACAGAGTTATGGAGCATGTCTAATTCTTTACAAAAAAGCCAGAAGTTGGCATTAGGGTTTACGCCACCTCTATTAAGAGCAGCGTGGGGGAAGGAGCAGGTATTTACTACCTCAATCTGGCTCTTTTGCCATGCGGTGCCTCCCATTTTATCTTCTTTTATGACCTCAGTTTTTATTGCAGATCCTTCAAATACGCTTCTGTTTTTATGATTCCTCTTCATGTTCATTTATAGTCCTAACCCTAATATTCTTGCAATACGGCAATTGAAATAAGGAGAAATCCTTTCTTATTTTGTTATCATTTTATTTTGGTTGTTACAATAGTCTAAAAAAAAATGGTAGGTATTTACCACACAAAGAAAGTTGCATGTGAAATGTTATAAATGACCTCATATTAGATGCTTGTAGTGCTGACTGAAGTTTCAGTATTCATTCACAGCTACCTATTGCATTATATGCCATTTCTGGAGTTTAGTGAATTGGCTTAGTAACCTGTAGGCTAGCTATGAAGTAGATGTATCCTTGATTTGATCTCTGAAATGTCCTTGAGCCTGCTGATGTTTGGTAGCAGCTCCAGATGTGCCGTAGCAGGCGTGGGGTCCACCAGGGCTTTAATTTAATCTTCAGCGTCATTAATTCTTTTCTCGGTGGGACTATTGGGCCACACACACCCCCTCAAGTATAACAATGTGGCGATGTGATGGGCTAGTCATCCCACTGGGACACTTCACAAGAAAGTGTAAAATTAAAACATTAAAAAGCTTGCGGTGTCTGTTAATAGATGGAACTTAGCGTCACAAGTCAGCATGAAATCAAAATAAACCCTACTTATTGTGGATCAAATAAGTGTGTCCATGAAAAAATATTTAAAAAAATTTGTTTAAAGCACATTTCTTGGAAACATTATGTCTGTATTTATATAAGTTTCATATTACTCATGTTATATTCCTAAAATAAATACTTAACCCTCTATGGTATACAATATTATTTAAATGAGTAAAAAAAAAATTGTGGTGTTTTTCCTGCTTACAATTGGACACTATAAGAATAGCAATACAATTTTTTGGATAATTATTTTTTTATTTTAATTTTTTTAAGTTTGTTGCCTCAAGGCAACATTGTACCACAACGGACAAATTGAAACAATCTACATTTTCATGTAGAAAAAATAAATATATTTATTGAAAACATCAATTTCTTTAACCAGGCACCTGAACAAACACATTTTTCCCAAAACCCAGTTTTTCATGTATTACAAATTTCATATTTAATAAAAAGTAACATTTCAAATTCAGCTGTTGCTCTCAGGCAACATTGTACCATCGTGGAACACAAATATTATACCATCATATCAAGTTATCATGTCAAGTTATCATATCCATCTTCATCCTTCCTTCCATCTTCAATATCACCCTCACTCTCTCCCTGCCGGATTGTCACTATGACCCTAATCTTCCTCATCACATGACACCTCATCCTCACCCTCATCAGTTGTGTTTTATACCTTTTTTAAGTGCTTTAGAAAATGTGCAGATCATAATATGTGCAGTTAAAGTATGTGAATTACTATTCTTATAAGTGCATTACAAAATCATGCAAAAATGCAATTCTAACTCTTTTCCTTACAAATATACTATATTTGTGTCCAACCCAGTGTGTCTGGTATGGCCTTATGCAATTCCATTATGGTACAATGTAGCCTTGAGGCAACACACAGTTTTTTGTTATTTACTCTAAAACATTTGATGATATATAATGTCAAGTTCTTGAAAATACTTCTTTACTTACCAGTGAAGGTGACTCATATTTTTGTGGGTGATTAACTGGGCAGAAATGAGTGAAAAATGCACTTTTCATTGGAGAAAATATGTGACCTGTGCACATGTGCTGAAACAGGACACAAAATGGACCCCTGTGGGTCATGTGACCAATTCTTTGCACTTTTATTGATTAGTATTTGAGTTCTTCTTCCCTGAGATAAATTTGAACAATAAATTGGTGTTTAATTAACTAGACTATGTTGCCCGGATGCAACACCGTACCATAGAGGGTTAAAAAATCATAATCACTTCTGTTCAAAAGTTTTAGATCGGTAAGAATTTGTAATGTTTTTAAAAGAAGTCTCTTATGTCAATCATTTTAATGCAATACATTTAATGAATAAAAGTATTTCTTTATTTTAATTAAAAAATAAAAATCTTACTGACCCCGAACTTTTGAACTGTAGTGTATAATGTTACAAATGCTTTCTGTTTCTGTTTCTGTTTTTTTTTTCTCTGTTTTCCCTGTTTTTTCTCATCAAGTCCGGGAGGAACACATTCAAATTGCCTGACCAATCAACAAGACATAAGGCCTATTTCTATACACTCACCTAAAGGATTATTAGGAACACCTGTTCATTTTCTCATTAATGCAATTATCTAATCAACCAATCACATGGCAGTTGCTTCAATGCATTTAGGGGTGTGGTCCTGGTCAAGATAATCTCCTGAACTCCAAACTGAATGTCAAAATGGGAAAGAAAGGTGATTTAAGCAATTTTGAGCGTGGCATGGTTGTTGGTGCCAGACGGGCCGTCTGAGTATTTCACAATCTGCTCCGTTACTGGGATTTTCACGCACAACCATTTCTAGGGTTTACAAAGAATGGTGTGAAAAGGGAAAAACATCCAGTATGCGGCAGTCCTGTGGGCGAAAATGTCTTGTTGATGCTAGAGGTCAGAGGAGAATGGGCCGACTGATTCAAGCTGATAGAAGAGCAACTTTGACTGAAATAACCACTCGTTACAACCGAGGTATGCAGCAAAGCATTTGTGAAGCCACAACACACACAACCTTGAGGCGGATGGGCTACAACAGCAGAAGACCCCACCGGGTACCACTCATCTCCACTACAAATAGGAAAAAGAGGCTACAATTTGCACGAGCTCACCAAAATTGGACAGTTGAAGACTGGGAAAATGTTGCCTGGTCTGATGAGTCTCGATTTCTGTTGAGACATTCAGATGGTAGAGTCAGAATTTGGTGTAAACAGAATGAGAACATGGATCCATCATGCCTTGTTACCACTGTGCAGGCTGGTGGTGGTGGTGAAATGGTGTGGGGGATGTTTTCTTGGCACACTTTAGGCCCCTTAGTGCCAATTGGGCATTGTAGCTTTACTTTCTGTAAAGCTGCTTTGAAACAATGTGTATTGTGAAAAGCGCTATACAAATAAATTTGAATTGAATTGAATTGAAATTGTTTAAATGCCACGGCCTACCTGAGCATTGTTTCTGACCATGTCCATCCCTTTATGACCACCATGTACCCATCCTCTGATGGCTACTTCCAGCAGGATAATGCACCATGTCACAAAGCTCGAATCATTTCAAATTGGTTTCTTGAACATGACAATGAGTTCACTGTACTAAAATGGCCCCCACAGTCACCAGATCTCAACCCAATAGAGCATCTTTGGGATGTGGTGGAACGGGAGCTTCGTGCCCTGGTTGTGCATCCCACAAATCTCCATCAACTGCAAGATGCTATCCTATCAATATGGGCCAACATTTCTAAAGAATGCTTTCAGCACCTTGTTGAATCAATGCCGTTGCCAAGATGGCCTGCTCGTCCGTACTTTACGCTTCAAAACTGCTCTTTAATTCTAAAGGCAGTTCTGAAGGCGAAAGGGGGTCAAACACAGTATTAGTATGGTGTTCCTAATAATCCTTTAGGTGAGACTTCCTCGGCTATACACTCATTCCTCTGCATCCCTCCACCACCCCGTCTCCTCACACTCACCTGGTTACTATCCTAACCAGAGATACGGGGGGAGTACTCTTGGTTCTGGCCACATATCCGAGCTTGGATCCCTCTCCTCGGACAGCACGCCACATATGTATAGCCTACGTTTTATTCTATATGATTATTATCGCAAACCAAAAACAGGAAGATGAGACCCTAAAAAGGTCAGAATGCTCAAGCATACCTGTTTTTTCTTATAGGTATATTTCTACAGTCACGTTGTTACCAAGCGGCAACCTGCCGCAGTTTCTCTTGAAGCCAATACAGAAGTGATTTAAACTGCAATTAATCGACTGGCCGCTAGGGACAGGCTCCAGAAGGGAGCAGAATCTCATTGATCCCCATGTTAAAATGCCCAACTTTACAGCAGAAAAAAACATGTTTACAGCCTAGTACAAATTGTGGTTAATTTTCTCCTTCATGACAACTGTGAGGGGGGTGATTTTTACTCATTAGTTTACATTCTATAAAGCCTTAAAGTTCTGCATAATTAAGGCCAGGTGGACAGGTGGATAGCCATTTGTCTGCTGTCTGTTAGTCATCGCGTCACCTCAGCTCCTCCACCCATGTCCCGCCTGTTTGCCCATTTTCAGTTATCCAGGAGTGACGCGCTGCCAAGATGGCAACGGCCAGCTCGTCCCTATACTTTAAGCTTCAAAACTGCTCTTCAGATTCCTATGGGAGACGTCACAGACACTACGTCCATATTTTTTTACAGTATATGGATGTTACCCATCACAGTTTGTAAAAGGGATCAGAACCACGTCTCCTTGCAGCAGATCTTTGTGTGTGTGTGTGACGGAGGGATTCCTGCCACTGTTTTGACTATTTTACACTTGTTATAAGCTCTTCATGAGTTCTCAACTGGTCAAAATATCATCATATGTTGGCTACGCACATACAACGAGCAGGTTTAGCCCAAAATACAGCATTTTTTGGATGTTTGATAAGTTCTGTCTCAAAATAGGCAATCCGTTATAAAAGCCGACCAATCAGGTTGTGAACTTGTCCCTTTGCCTTTAGGTTTGGTATTGAAATGCCAAATGTGAACGCTAAGCGGACCAAGACTGTGTTCACACTTGTAGTTCGGTTTGTTTGGTCCAGACCAAAAAAACCTGAAACATTTACTCCTGGTCTGCTTGGCATTCACATTGGCATTTTAACACCAAACCTAACGCAGAGATGCAGTTCTGATGCCTGTACCGAACTGTGATGGGCAACATCATGACTATGACAAGAAAAAACAGCTATGCGTGAGCTTTCTGTCCATTATCAGGTCTTAACTCACATCATATCCCGTTTTTGGTTTGTTTACATGTCTTTGGTCCATGCTGCATTCATGTTTCAGTCAAACCGCACCAGAGTTTGCTTTGAAGCGGACTGAAACCCATCTTTTCAGCGTTCTCGGTCCGCTTGTTTGGTGCACGCCAGGGTTCAGATGGCAGCGTTCACACTCATTAAAATTAACCGCACTAACAGAGCAATCACACCAGGATTCGTTTTAATCAAACCAAACATGCCAAGTGTGAACACACGGACCAAGCGAGCCGAACTACAAGTGTGAACACACCTTCTGATTGGTGTAATTTTCTGTACATCATCATGGGTAATGCAGTTTTTCTACAAATTCTGCTGTTAAACATGATTATTTTAAAAAATAAGCTGAAATAATTCAGGCTGATGGCTTCAGATGTTGCAAATATCATGGATTAACAACCTCGTAGCTCACAGTAGGGCTGTCTTTAAAGGTTTATAAATGAACTTTCAAAATGAATTAAGTTCTGGAACCCGACTGTTGCACTTTATTGCTGTGATCTAATGTGATTGACAGACTGTCCCGCCCTCACGGCAAAACACGTGATGTCGCTGCAATAGGGAGGGGAAGTTATTTTGATTAAAAATTGCGAAGGCACATGAATTAAAAAAATGGAGGGGGTGATTTTGGAGACGTATGGCAGTGGTAATGCCCCAGACAACCACAATGACCTGTTGGATGAGATCGCCACAGTGAGGGTTTATAGGCCATACGGGGAATAGTAAGCAGTTGCGGTAACATACCATTAAAACAGAACATGCCTATGCAATGACTCTACTATGCAACTCTTTGTTAAAGATGTTTGCTCACAAGGTGATTCTTCAAATTTCCTTACAGCACAAACTGTCAGTCAGGTTGGACTATCTGGCAAACAGCCACTTCCTCCAAACAAATATCCAAATACCTGTTTCAGTCAAGTTTTAAGACCTGTTCTGACAACCATTTTAAAGGACACATCACACATTCTGTAAAGCAACTCCACGTCCTAAAGCTTGACATTGGTAAGAAAGTTTATTCAGATAAGGCCTGTAGTTCACTGTTGAGAGATGTCTGTCCTTCTTTATTTGTATAGCCATTGATAGGACTGACCCGATTCACCTAAATTTATGTTGTAGATTTGAGTTCCTGTCACAGTGATTAATTCAAGGTCCTGAAGAGCAATTTATTCTGCATGTGATGGCAAAGCTACATTTTCAGCATCATTACCTCGAGCTTCAGTGTCACCTGATCCTTCAGAAATCATTCTAATGTGCCGATTTGGTGCTTAAGAGACATTTCTTATTATCAATGTTGAAAAGAGCTGTGCTGCTTATTATATATAACTGTGATTTGTCACAGTTGGTTCTAGCAATGAGAGGCTGGATCTAATCGCAGCAGATATATTAGATATATTATAGTGTTATTTTAATAAGTATCCTGACACTTCCAAGCTTTATAATGGCAGTGACAGGGTCCATTGAGTTTGAAGCTCAAAAAAGTGCATCCATCCATAATAAACATACTCAACATGGCTTTGGGGGGTTAATAAAGGCCTTTCAAAACCTGAATTGATAGGGTTTTGTACGAAAAATATCCATATTTAAAACTTTATAAAGTAAAATATCTAGTTTCCCAACCCATTCTCACTCCCAAGGCGTCAAAATCTGAAGCATGGTCAAGTGCCTTCCGCATCACAATGAAGACGCTTAAGGTACCCCTAGGCATAATTTTTCGATGCGCAGGGTGCCCCATTGATTTCAACGAGAAACCTTTGCCGTCATACACAAACGTGTCGGGCATGGGAACCCGGCAGATACGACTGCATGCACAATTTATTCAAAAAGTACAAATATTCCAAGTGTTCCGAGGCCAAACGATTGATTTGTGTGAAGAAAATCCCCAAAAGCGATCAGCGTCTCCATCCGCCGAAGATCATGCACACATTCAAATTTCAAAAATTGCCGCCCAAAGAAACGTTACGTCAGATTTCATAGTGAAAATTGCATTTGCTCTCGTATGTCTCATGACCAATTGCGTCATTACGTCAGCAATGATTTTAAATTGTCATTGGCTCTTGTGTCAGGTGTATCATTTGAATGAGATATGACTGACTGAGGCCCTGTCCCAAATGGCACCCTTAACCCTCACGGTCTTCCTCTGAGTCCGCACTTTCACGACGTAATGCCACTTTGACTGCCGGGAAGAAGTCCGCTGCTTAATCCGCACCAGTGCGGGCTCGGCAGAAGTGCGCATCGAGGGCGCATATCGACCTCAAAGGGGGCGCTCGCGAGCACCCTTCTGAGACCTAAAATGACAAATGGGACACCCTGCGGTCTCGTGGGCTTAACGGACATGCGCACGCAGCGGCCATTGTAAGTCCACAAGACCGAAAGTACACAAGAAGTGTGCCATTTGGGACAGGGCCTGAGTGCGTTCATGGAGCGGCTGGATCATCATTTCAGCGATTAAAACATTAAGATCATCTCTATTCTTTACATGAAGATATATCGTATGACTTCAGAAGACTTTGAATGCAACATGAGTTAATACTTTTATACTGTTTTTGGTCAGTTTTTGTAGTTTATTTGCCTGTTTTATATTGTTTAGAAGTGGGTAGGTTTACAGGAGGAGTTGGATTAGTTGCTCCAAAATATAAAAATAGCCTATAAATATTAATAAAATCATGTCTGCTTTTACAAATGCAAAGAATTAAATGCTCCTTGATCTGACGCATTGGGCAAACAACTGAAATCAATGGAGTACCTGCACGTCGATATAGTGATGCCTAGGGGTGCCTTTAGCGTCTTCGTTGTGACGCAGAAGGCACTTGACCATGCTTCAGGTTTTGATCTCATGGGAGTCAGAATGAGTTGAGCTTCCTCCAGACCGTCTTCTGTATTTAACTTACCCAGAAAGTGCAATGCCTCTCGCAGTTCAAAGAGCTTACGCTACACTCTTAAAAAAAAAAGGGTTCTATATGGCACCAAAAATGGTTCTTGGCTCGTAATCATAGGGGAACCTTTTTAAGTGCTATATAGCACCAATTTTGGTGCTTCAGTGGTTCTTCAGCGGTTCTTCAGAGGATCTTCACCGGTTCTTTGACTAAGGTGCTATACCACTACCATATACAGAACATGTTAAGATATGGTACTATATAGCACCAAAAGTGGTTCCTTTATGATTACGACAAAGAACCATTTTTGGTGCCATATGGAACCTTTTTTTTTTTTACGTCGGAGTGTACATCGGACGTCATAGTTACACCAGTAACGCTTTTTTCTTAAAGGGTTAGTTCACCCAAAAATGAAAATAATGTAATTTATTATTCATTTATTACTCATCGAGTCGTTTCAGTGGTTCGGAGCGCCAAAGTCACGTGATTTCAGCAGTTTGGCGGTTTGACACGCGATCGAAATCATGATTCGACTCGCTGAATCATAACGGTTCGAATCTTCATGAAGCAGTGTTTTGAAATCAGTTATCACTATATAAGTCGTTATTCAGTTTTTTTTTTGCCACACCAAAAATATTATCGTCGCTTTATAATATTAATATTGAACCACTATACTCACATGGACTGATTTAAATATGTTTTTAGTACATTAATGGATCTTGAGAGTGTAAATTGCTTTGCTCCCTATGGAGGCCTCACTTAGCCTTCGGATTTCAACAAAAATATCTTAATTTGTGTTCTGAAGATGAACAGAGGTCTTACGGGTGTGGAACGGCATGAGGGTGAGTAATAAACAACATTATTTTCATTTTTGGGTGAACTAACCCTTTAAGTTGAATACGGAAGGCAGTCTGCCGGAAGCTAAATATTTTACTTTATAATTTTTTAAAAAGATATTTTTCTCACACAAACCTGAAGGAGGCCTTTATTAACCCCCCGGAGCCATGTGGAGTACGTTTATGATGGAGAGATGCGCTTTTTTGAGCTTCAAACTCAATGAACCCCGTCACTGTCATTATAAAGCTTGGAAGCATCAGGATATTTATTAATGTAACTCTAATTGTGTTCATCAGAAAGAAGAAAGTCATATACTCCTAGGATGGCTTGAGGGTGAGTAAATCATAGGGTAATTTGCATTTTAAGGTGAACTACTCCTTTAATGATGTCACGCAGATTATTAGTTAATAACTTCTTTTAACTAATCCGTTTGAGATCAAATTAATGCCAGATTTTTGCTTTATTGCCAGATCCAATCATTGGCTCATTCTTATGTAGGCTACTACATAAGTTTAATTTAGATTTGCTGTGTTTGACAGAAAGCTGGCTAAAACCTGACGACTACATTACTTTAAATGAGTCCACCCCCCAAGATTATTGTTATAAACATGAGCCGCGTCTGAAAGGTAAAGGGGGAGGGGTTGCTGTAATTTATAATAATATCTTCAGTATTACTCAGAAGTCTAGTTTCAAAAATAATTCCTTCGAAGTTTCGGTGCTTTATGTAACGTTATGTAGTGTACATGATAAAACCCGTTCAACATTTGTGTTAGCTACTGTATACAGGCCACCAGGGCATAATACAGACTTTATCAAAGAATTTGCTGATTTTCTATCAGAGTTAGTACTGGCCGTAGATAAAGTACTAATTGTTGGTGATTTTAATATCCATGTAGACAACGAAAAAGACACATTGGGATTAGCATTTAAAGACATTCTAAACTCTATTGGAGTTAGGCAACACGTGTCAGGACCCACTCATCGCCATAATCATACTTTAGACATAATATTGTCACATGGAATAAATGTTGATACCGTTGAAATTCTGCAGCAGAGCGATGACATCTCAAATCATTACCTAGTATCATGTATACTGTACTTAATTTAGCTAAGGCTGCAAAGCCGTCCCCTCGCTTCAAAAATGGCAGGACAATCACTGCCCCCACTAAAGATTGCTTTTTAAATAATCTTCCTCATCAGTATAATCTCCTCAGCATCCCAGATAGCTTGGAAGAACTCGATGTTGCAACAGAAACTATTGACTCTTTCTTTTCCAGTACTTTAGACACAGTTGCTCCCCTGCGCTTAAAGAAGATTAAACAAAATAGTCCAACGCCGTGGTACAACGAGCACACTCGGGCCCTTAAAACAGCAGCCAGAAAAATGGAGCGCAGCTGGAAGAAACCAAAACTAGAGGTCTTTCGTAATTCGTGGAAAGAGCACATGATCGCATACAGAAAGGCCGTAAAAACTGCTAGATCTGCTTATTTCTCGACTCTCTTGGAAGAAAACAAACACAACCCTAGGTATTTATTCGATACAGTGGCTAAATTAACCAAAAATAAAGCATAAACTTCTGATGTTTGTAAACAGCACAGCAGTAATGACTTTATGAACTTCTTTACATGTAAGATTGATAATATTAGGAAGAAATTTTTAACCACGCAGCCGTCTACTACAGTATCACATCAGACAGAGCATTGTAGCGTCACTGAGGAAAAATTACACTCATTCACTGCTATGGGAGAAGAAGAATTAGCTAAACTTGTTAAATCATCAAAATCAACATGTATGTTTGACCCTATACCGACTAGGCTATTAAAAGAGATGCTACCAGAGGTCATAGATCCTCTTCTTAATATCTTTCATTCATCTTTGTCATTAGGATATGTACCGAAAACTTTTAAGTTGGCTATTTTTAAACCACTTATTAAAAAAACGCAACTTGATCCTACAGAATTAGTCAATTATAGACCGATCTCAAATCTACCCTTTCTGTCAAAAATACTTGAAAAGGCAGTGTCTTCACAATTATGTTCCTTTTTAGAAAGAAATGGTATCTGTGAGGATTTCCAGTCAGGATTTAGACCGTATCATAGTACTGAGACTGCTCTCATCAGAGTTACAAATTATTTACTCTTATCATCCGATCGTGGCTGTATCTCTCTATTAGTGTTACTCGATCTTAGCACTGCATTTGATACTATCGACCACAACATTCTTTTGAATAGACTCAAAAATTATGTAGGTATTAGTGGAACTGCTTTGTCATGGTTTAAATCATACCTATGTGATGGTTATCAGTTTGTAGCAGTAAATGAAGAGATGTCACACCGATCACAAGTTCAGTATGGAGTACCGCAGGGCTCAGTGCTAGGACCGCTGCTCTTCACCCTGTACATGCTACCACTGGCAGATATCATTAGGAAGCATGGCGTTAGTTTTCATTGTTATGCTGACGATACTCAGCTCTATATTTCTTCACGCCCTGAAGAAACTTACTAATTCACAAGATTAACGGAATGCATAGCTGATATAAAACATTGGATGACCAGTAATTTCCTGCAACTCAATTCAGAAAAAAAATTATTTTTAATTATTGGACAAAAAAGCTCCACAAGTAGTAACACTGTCTAACACTTGATGGCTGCTCTGTCAAGTCCTCGTCGTCAGTGAGGAACCTGGGTGTGCTCTTTGATACCAATCTTTCGTTTGAAAGCCACCTTATAGCATCTGTAAAACTCCATTCTACCATCTTAAAAATATATCTAAATTACGGCACATGCTCTCAATGCAAAATGCTGAACAGTTAGTTCATGTGTTCATGACCTCTAGGTTAGATTATTGTAATGCTCTACTGGGTGGTTGTCCTGCTCGCTTAATAAATAAACTCCAGCTGGTCCAAAACGCAGCAGCTTGAGTTCTTACTAGAACCAGGAAGTATGACCATATTAGCCCAGTTCTGTCAACACTGCACTAGCGGCCTATTAAACATCGCATAGATTTTAAAATCTTGCTTATTACTTACAAAGCACTAAATGGTTTAGCTCCCCAATACTTGAGCGAGCTCTTAACAAATTATACTCCATCACGTCTACTGCGGTCTCAAAATTCTGGCCAGTTGATAATACAGAGAATATCCAAATCAACTGCAGGCGGTCGATCCTTTTCCTATTTAGCACCTAAACTCTGGAACAGTCTTCCTAACATTGTACGGGAAGCAGACACACTCTGTCTGTTTAAATCTAGACTAAAAACACATCTCTTTACTATGGCATACACATAAAACACTTTTTCAATTAAATGATAGGTAGGCTGCATTAACTAGGTCAGCCGGAACCGGGAACACTTCCCATAACACCTGATGTACTCGTGACATCATCAGAAGAATGGCATCTACGCTAATGATAGTCTCTCTGTTTTATCCCGAGGTTTACTGCAGTCAGCCGGATCCGGGCCGTATCCAGATCAGATGGTGGACCTGCGCCCAGACATGACCAACGCAGGACCCTGAAGTGTCTGCAGAGACCATGTCAATTATACTCCCCCGAAATTGCATCGTCGACGCGGCATCCTCAATAAACTCGTTTCCAGCGTGTTGCCTCCGATCCTTTGAATATTACAATTTAATAATACTTAAATCGATATGTCATCCTCAATAAACCCGTCTCCGACGTGTTGCCTCCGATCCTTTGAATATTCCGATCTATTATGACCTCTGACCTGTAAAGTTTCCAGAATAATAATCATACGCTGTTTGTTAATTGGCCAGAGGAGAACTGGCACCCCGACTGAGCCTGGTTTCTCCCAAGGTTTATTTTTCTCCATTAGGTCACCTGATGGGGTTTTGGTTTCCTTGCCACTGTTGCCTCTGGCTTGGCTGGCTCAGTTGAGGACACTACATTTTTCAACTAAATATCGAAATAAAACAAATTATTAAACTAAATTAACCATATAAACTAAATTACTGATCTAATTATTGATCTAAAGGCCACACTGTCACTGTATGATAATTGAAATGAACTGATGACATCACCGTTTTCTCCAGAATGACTATACAGCTGAATAAAATTATGCTGCATTATTTTCCTGTTTAACACTGTAAAGCTACTTTGAAACAATCTGCATTGTTAAAAGCGCTATATAAATAAAGTTGACTTGACTAGAGCATATATACGCAGAAATGGTGCTTTAAATCTCTTGACAAACATAAATGACAATGTATATATCGGATATCAAAGATACTGAATGTCAGCTTGCTTATTTTTCTCAATATAAGGATTAAGCCTACATATCATAAAAACATGAACACAGAAACTATGCAACTTTGCAATGCTGTTTGCAAATGTTTTTTGGAAGGTTTTAGGAAACAGACTCGGTGAACTATGCTTGAACGACAGAGCTTGTGACCAACGATGCTTTTGGGAAATGCACCCCAGGTGGGGTTAATCTACTAACAAATGAGAAACCATTGAAACAAACGGATTGGGATGAAGGAAACAAGAACTAACAGAGGTAAAACCTCATGTGACAGTGATACTTTTTTTCAGGACAGATGAATAGAAAATTGTACTGATACTGTATATGATTTTTCATTATAGGGCACTCACTATAGCATGGCAGATTATGATGGCCACACTCCACACATCGTGGAGTATCTGTTGAGTAATGGGGACATGGTCTATGCCAAAGAGCGCTTTCGTCACTTCTCAATGGCTTTACCTCAGGTAAGGCTGAATGGATTAGCGTAGTACCTTATGCATGCAAAAGCATGTGTATTTAACTGAATGTGTACATGTAACCGAATGCTGTAACTGCGTATTATGTCGTTGTTTTCGCCTTGCTAGTGCACGGGTGTGGAGATGTGTATGGGCATGTTGAATAACAGGTCTTTTTCATGTGACACATTTCTTCCCTTTACTCAGATTGACACTTTTTATGTAATTACCATACATGCAATTAATTAGTTTTGTTCACCTCATTAATATAGAGCCATTGATAGCATCCATTTCTCTTTTCGTAGAGCTTTACTCATAGGTCCAAATTCTTCATTTTACGTTTCTTTCATTTTCTTTCTCTTTTTCTTTGTCTTGTACATGCATAAGAAATCAAAGTGCCAATCAAGGAAACATTTATTCGGAGCATGTGCGTAAACTCACACAATCTTCCTGCTAATCTCCTCATAATTCTGAGAACTTGCTGAAGCAGTCGAGATTTGTATGTTGCATCTCAATCGATGATTGGCTGACCCACTATGTGTTTTTTTTTTTTCTAAATGCCTGCCCTGGGCCATAGTCTCTGTGACTTGAAGTGGGTTTGCTTTTAAAATCACACCACTTGTCACAGCCATTGGAGTTCCATTTTGTAACAAATGCAACTTTTTTAAAATTACTTTTATCAGTTGCCATCGAAATGATTCAAGACATGCAAGACATTTAGCTGCCAAGAACAACATTTTATGAAAACAATTCAACAAAGGCATCAGTAAACTAGAATGTTCATCTTAATGTTCTCTACAGGGATCCCTCACCAGAACTAACCAGCCATAGAAAACGATGTCCTTTTAACAAACCAGACCAAACCATTTCGTTATTAAAGGGGCTCACAAATATCTCAATTCAAATTCCATTACATATTGAAAAAAAAAATCTACGCAATAAACTCCAGAAATATATGAAAAATCACATTCACCAATAAAGCGATAATAAAAATATATATTCAAATGAACAAATGACCCAAACACGTGTAAACCTACATTTCCCATAATTCCTGTCAAAAGATATAAAAAACTTAAGGAAATGCCACATCCTTTTGATATCCGGCCTTCGTTCCATGCTGCAGTCGTGGATTCCGAGGGAACCAAGGCTAAGAAACACAATCATTCAAACAAATTTAAATAAATACAAATGTTAAACCCATATCTTTGTCTAGTTGTGATTTCATTCATTCATTAGCGTGCACTAGTAACGAATTATTGGCGCTGTCACTCTTTGATCTCTAATGCGCGTATAAAGAGACAATGTAGCACCTCTAGTATACAACTATTTGGGTACAAAAACTTAAAGAAAACAAAATACATGAAAGTCGATAAGACAAAGAAAAAAAAAATCCCACAAAGCCAACGAAATATCAAGATCTCATACAAAAAAAAAACAGAAACAAAACATGAAAATGAGGAAAAGATCAGAAAACTATAACCCTTCAAATTAAATATGTATTATGTGTGGCCTTAGCCTTCACACTTTGGGATGGCTGTCCTTCAGGAAAGTCCATTGATCATTTGATCATCTGAAGTTTCAGTCTCTGCTCTGAAGGCATCACCATTTTTACCAAAACATTCATACAGTCAAGATTTTCACTTCATGCTACAGCAAAGCACCCCCATAACAAGATTGGACCGACTTTGTGTTTGTTTGACCATGGAGATGGTGTTCTTCTGCTCGTGAGCTTTGACATACTGCTGATCCATGGGTCCAAAAAGTTCCAGTGTGGTCATATCACTCCAGAACTCCACAGGTCTATCCAAATGAAGTTTAGCATATTCAAGTCAGCCTTTTATGTTCTTCTTGGTCAAGAGTGGCATTCGGCAAGATGTCCAAACATGAAGTCCATGCGTGTCTGGTGTTCATCTTATACTCTGCATTGAAATGTTTTTTTCCCTCCTTTCATCAGGTCATCTTGCAAGTCTTTGGCAGTAAATTGAGGGATTTTCTCAGTTGCTGTGATCAAACATGCTATTCTTAATGATACAGTGCTTTTTCTTCAAAACTATCAATGGTTTTCTGGTACAACAAATGTTAAACTTATATATAAGGCTGCCAGCTGTGTCTCTAGGAACTTTGGAAACGGTCTTATAGCCATAGACTTTCTAATAATAGAATTGATGTCTATGTACTGTATAAATGTAATGCTTTTGAGCCCCAGGATGTTTTTGTAATACAGCTATGTCATAAGTATTCAACCCCTATTCAATGCTACTGTTTTTAAGTTAATTATTTGTATGGTATGGTACAAAATGATGTTAAAACACATAGCTTTTTGGAAACTTCTACCCCTTACAGTCAGGGTTAGGTGTTTCTACTTCAACTATCATTTCCCTCTGATTTTAGGGATAACATGGGTAGTTTTAGGTTTAGTGGTAGGGATATGGTAAGGACTACATTTTTTGACAGAAATGTTGTTCCATGATCAAAAAATATGTTGATCCAGGGGAACATGTCTTAACTGGCAAAATCACGATGACCTAATGTTAACCTATAACCAATTTTCCTTAGCAAATTAGCTCATGAGTAATATTTATAATTATAATTTGCTAAATAGTTAACCTATTGAAGGTCTGTGCACTGTAAAAAATGATTGTGATTTTAACGGTTAAAGACTGTAAAAGTACTAAGGTGAAAAACAGTTAATTGGTTAACAGAAAGTTTTCGTACTATATACGGTGAATAAGCTTACATTTAGTTTTATTTTACAGTAAAATACCGTTACATTTACAGTTTTTGGAAGTGAAAAAGAACAAGTAATTGTGTAATTTACAGTGCAAAAAGTGTTTCTTCTTAGTTTTTTTAAATTATGTACATTAGGGTTTTATGTTACATCTAATGTTGTAAAATGAATGTTTATTGCATTTTTAAAATGTTGTGTGTGTTACCATGATTGTGTTTAGTGGTTGTGTGAATGACACTGTGTGTATTAATGTTGTCCTCCTAGAAGCTGCTTGTGATGATGGTGGTTGTCAGAACATATTAAAGGTATAACAGAAATTAGTATTTCAATAGGTTGGTAATTTAACATTATTTCAGTTAATGAAATGCATTTTTTTACTGTACATTTTTTATAGTGTACATGTAATTATTACAATATAAACCTTTAAATTATATGGTTTTGAACTGTAAAATAAAAAAAAATTTAAACAGTAATTATTACATTATAAACCTGTACCGTAAAACCTAAAACGTTACTGCCGTATTTTTTACAGTAAAGTTCTGGCAACCACAGCTGCCCTTTTTTTACCGTAAATTTTACGGGGATTTTTTTTTTATTGTGTGTTTTATAGTTTTTAGTTTATAGTCTTAAATATGTTTTGCACATCTCTGCTATCCACAGAATGACAAACTCAAAGATTCTTTGCGATTCAGTTTAACTTCAAGCAGCTTAGTAGCATTTTACAGATCATCAAAACCTGCTCTTCCTGTAATGTTCATTTTCCTGTGTTTTTCATCAGCTTTCTAGCTTGACAGTACAACACCGTGGCCTACACGGCAATTACAAATCTCTCCCGAATGCATGTTAAGTCTACGTCTGGCCTAATTCCTCAGACTAATAATAAGAATTTATCTTAATGACCATGTTGTAGTCTGTCGAGCAAAGCAAATTAAGGCACAACACAAGAAAGTAGGATAAAGTCTCCCCCTTTCTGTACTCAAATTCTCTATGGACCATCAAAACAGCCTCTAAATGTCTTATCCAGTCTCTCTCTGTGGAGCAACACATGATCAGAACTACATGTGGTGTCAACCTCATTAAGACAGTTTAAGAACGAGGCATTAATAAATTCATGTCAAGAGACAGATTTGACTAGAAATGCTTAATTAGATTAATCATGAGGTAGATCGTTTAGAATGTATTGCCTTGTTTTTTGCCTTCTTTTGAGTTCAAAGACATTAATGAACCTGAAAAAAACCTCTGTGGTTTTCAAAATAAGTGTTCTGCTGCTTGAGTCATGTAAGCTATATCTAGTCATCAATGGAACGCCACAGTTCCACGTCTTTTCTGTTTGCCATGCAAGTCCAGACATGTCGCCCCTTTTTAAAAACAATGACAGGTTCAACTGACCTGGGAGCAACAGTCATCTCTCTGAGTCATTGGAACCTGATGGAAAACACTTTTCTTTAAATGCACAGTGGCACAGGGTTGACACTTCCTGTCGGTGTTGTCTGGGCGTACAAGATTTGTTTGGATCCGTGGCCTTTTTTTATTATTAAAGATGACAACATAACAAGGAAAAATCTGAAAAAAAAAAAATGCAACAAGAGAAAGAAAGGTGTGTTTTCTAAACCAGCCCTACCTGATTCAAGTTTCATGTCTGGCAGATACTCTGACTAGTGAAGAGAAACAGAACAAACTGGAAGGGTGACTGCCACCAGATTTGTCAGAGCTCGGCTGGGAAGGGCCAAACTGAGGTCTGAAGTACCTGTAATAGATTAGGGAGCAACTACACCCAGATTCTATGCAAGACTGCTGCTCTATTTCACATTAGCACAAACTAAGTGCCACTCCTAGTCATATAACTAAGATTAATGAGACTACTAAGAAGGTTTAATTTGTGGTCTTTGCTAATGACCTTTCTCAGCTATTATACTTTCATCTGGTGGACAATAAAACAAAATCCAATAGACATACTAACATTGAAAGAGAGACCCAAACCATTGGGCACATTGAACTTGAGGGTGGGCTTTTTTAATTTGCACCCATATCATATCACATAGCAAACAACTCCAAGAGTTGTTGTTGCAATTGCTTTGTGACATGCATATTTTATTTTAAAATGTAAAAAAACTATTTGCACTGCACTGAAATGGATAGGTTTCTTATCAAGCCAGTACACCCAATGAGAGAAAGAGTTCAGTCCCATAATAAATTTCAAGTCATGCTTCAATATTCTCTTAATTGCGGACTACACCTCTGCTCCGCACCCTTATCCTATGGCTGGTATTGAAATGGCACTTAAATGCAATTAAACTGAGTTAACAATGATTTCTCAGGTGTCCTTGCTTGTCCCTGTGTGTCTAGACATTTGCCGCCGATGTACGATGGGCAACAATCGTGGTTATCTGCTTTAGCAACGCTTATTAGTGGGTTTACGAAGTCAAGTATCACTATAACAAGTATTACTGTTAGATTAAGGATTTTAGCAAACATTAACCACTAAAGGGATAGTTCGCTCAATTCAAATTCTGTGATTTACTCAGCCTCATGACGTTCCAAACCCACACTGTAAAAAATTATAGGATCAATAAGTTATGACAACATATGTTTTTTAAGTTAATTTAACTCAAAATCAAAATAAGTTAAGCAACTTTTTAATTTAAGTTATACAAGATTCAATTCAAAATTGTAAGTCAGTTGAATGTAAATTGTAATATAGAGAGTTGAAATGAACTTGTACACTGTAAAAAAATATTGTTGGTATAACTTTAAAAAAAGTAACATGGTTGCCTTAAAATTTAGTTCATTGGAATTAAAAATTAGAGTTAATACAAGGAAGGAAATTGGTTTAATAAATAGAAACTCAAAATATTATTGTATCTGAACCCCATAAATAAATAAATGTTGTGATAAATCTTGAAAACAGCACAATTTGGCATGTTTCACTGCAATAATTAAAAATAAAATACACAATTACGCAATATGCTTACAAAATATTTTAATGATATTTGAATAAAGTGTGATGTCGATTCTCAAATGTTCATTGTATTAACTAAAATTTTTCAATTAACTCAAAATGTTAAGGCAACCAGGTAACTTAATTTTAAATTTTTTTTTTTATTACAGTGCATAGGACTTTCTTTTGCATCTTTTGCGTCACAACCCATTAATACACTTTTGCGTACTGTAACTAGGACTAGTCACAGTACTTTGGCCCTGTTCACACCTGGTATTAAGATGTGTTTTAGTCGATCGGATCACAAGTGGACGACGCTAAATACACGAGTAACGATTTGAGCTTGTCCACTTTAGACCGCTTCCAGAGATAGTCGGAAACGCATTCAAACAGATTGTTTTTGTAGTGTAGATGCTCATGTGGTCAAAGGCATTCAAACAGCCATAAATGACACCTACTCTCCGTCTACTGACCTAACGTGTAAACATTACGGGAAGCGTGCTAGCCAGACGGGATTTAAAAATTGTCGGATGAAGACCCAAGTTTGGTTTGAAGACGAAAAACGTACCAAGCGCAGAGCAGAAACGAAAGGTGCTGCTGCTCCGTATGTTTTTTGTCATCTCCGGTTGCGTTCATGTGTAAATTGCGTCAAGCTTATTTCGTCCATTAGATCGAGAGATCTGAAAAAGTCCATACGTTTTCCCTGCCCATAGACCCTCCCTTTGAAGAAATCAGGACAGAAGTGTTTGAAAGTGGACAGAAGTGACAGATTGAAACACCAGGTGTAAACAGGTATGTTTCTCCCTCGTCTACTTGTGATCCGATCGACCAAAAAGCATCTTAATACCAGGTGTAAACAGGGCCTTACATATTGTTGCATACAGGCTGTTGGTTTGATTTGCTCTCCTCATTTGTAAGTCGCTTTGGATAAAAGCATCTGCTAAGTCATTAAATGTAAATGTAATGTAACCTCCATTGAAAGTACATACCCCCAAAACTTCAAAAAGTTCATAAAGACAAGTAATCCATATGAATAGATCGAATCCAAGTCTGTTTACCATATCTGATGTGCTCTATGTATGTGCGTTGATCAATGCTTAATGTGAATAAAAACCTAAATTAAATCTGCTCATCATATGAAGCGATCGTGTCTTCAAGAACTTTATGAAGCGTGAAAGTTTTGGTGGAATGGACTTTGAATGGAGGGACAGAAATCTCAGGTGTCATTAAATATATCTTAATTTGTGTTTCGAAGATGAACTAAAGGGTTGGGAACGACATTAGGGTGAGTAATTGATGACAATTTTGGGTGAACTATCCCTTTAAACGTCAGCACATAACAGATCTTTTTGTATTTACACTTTGGACATGAGTGATGCCTCAAATTATATGGCTTGTTGAGGTGAGGTTTCAGAAACAGAATGTTTAAAACTGGTCATGTAGTTTATATACACAGTTATATTTGACATTTGATTTGTTTAACTATATTATATTTCACACTTGATTTGTTTTTAGTTACCATTACAGAATCATCTGAGATGAACCATGTAGTTTCTAATAATTGCACCCCTGTGTATTTTTTTTTTTTTTTTTTTTGGGTCAGATGAGAAAACAATTGAAAGAAATGTTGTGCTGTTCTCTTCATATCAAAGCACTTAAAGTGACCAAATGCTGACCGTTCATCATGTTGTTTTTTACATAGTTGTGATTATGTACCCCCATTTAGAGTGCTGATAGTCTGGATTTAGTCATCTGGAAAAGTTGCTGGGGTGATCCAATCCAATGTTGGTTTGAAAAACCTGATCCTGGATAGCAAAACAAAGGAATTTCAAAATTCCAGTTCATTTTAATCCAGATTAAACTGGGTCCCCTAGACTAGAATATCATGGTGACCCAAAAAGAGACTACCCCAAATTTTCAAAATCACCCTAGCAATCAACTTTTGTATGATCAAGCGCCATTCACATTTTCTTCGTATAATTTAGAAATGTAGTTCATTTTGCACCGATTCAATTAAATCGATGGTAGAGCGCCGTACACAAATCGTAAGACTTTCATTTCTCTTTCTGTATGTCACATTTCTGTCTGTATGCATAAGGATGTTTTGGAGGTGCTGAGGAAACTGGATAATTGCAGGATACTGGAACTGAGCTGTGCTGGTCTTTTTTTTCTCTCTCTCTTTCACAGAAACTCATTTCTTTTTACCCTCTTCTTCTGTAGCTTTAACTCAGGTCTGACCAGTCATTCAGGGACTTTCATTAACTTTCAAAATGCTCCCAAACAACATTACATTGAAACGGCAAAAACATTTCTGGCATTTGGCTCTAAACACAACAAGTGTCGTGTGGCCTATCAAACCTTCAGTCGGTCAGCCCTAATGTCACTCGTTGAACGGTGTCCTCAAAGCAAACTGTGGTCAGATGACAGTAGGAGAAAAAGCAAGAATGCTCAAAGGGTATTATTGATAATAATAAAATATATATAAATTTTAAATTCTACCAAATAGTATTGTACTAGTTTACTGAAGAAACTGCTGTTTAAAATTGACAAGTGACATCAATTGAATCAACTCTGTGACTTCGAACATGGCTCAATCAGAATTTAGAGTCTGAATAATCTGTGTTATAAAATAAGATTGCAGTCATGTCTGGATATGATGGAAAGATGTTAGTTGAGTTCATGAAAAAACATGAAAATATCTGAAACAACCAATTCCTGCTATGCCTTTTCATTCATAATGCTGTATCAGTGGAGTTACACCAGACATATTTGCTTGTGATTTGTAACTTCCGATAAATATTACTTGCTAAATGACTACTTGTAAATGTGTCTTCTGTGTGGGCAAAGCAAGTGTCGAATGAGTATGTTATGATATGTTGAAAATGTTGTTATGCTTCCTGTAATCTTTCATGAATTGGCCTCGCTCATATTCAGGCAATATAGGCTTTAAACATGAGGAGGTTGTGGAACTCCTGAAGGCTGCTTAGTGACAAATTCACAGACTTACAATCACTAACAAAAAACAAAATTTAGATAAAATTGTTAAAACTCTTTTTTTGCTTTAAAGGAACTGTATGTAAGAAATGTATTTCAATTAATCATAAAATGGCCCTGATATGTCACTAGACATTAAGAAATCATGTTAATTTCAAATACTTATATCACTGACAACGGTTGTCCGGCCAAGATATTGTCATTTTAAAAGTGAAGTTGCAGCCCTCAACTGATGTTGATGTTGACATGTTGTGTTTTGGCCTGAAGCGCCACCCTCCACCTGTCTACCAATCACGAAGTCAGTAGTGTTTCTGCATTCGGGTGGCCAGCTCTGCTCTAGTTACCACAGCTGCAGCTACAAACTTTTTGGATAAACAATGTCTAACTATACGAAACCTAAACGACCTTGTTATGAATCAGAAAAACGTTGTGACAGTGTCCGAAATAAAACAAGGATTTGTATAGGAGATGCCTTTGAAAGATGGAGACGGCTGAAAACGGGGAATAATTTGAAGACTGATGCCAACGTTGCTAATTTTCTCCTGGACAGGTAAGGTTCATCTATGTTTGGCTAACTTGTACTTAATGTAAATGGACATTTCAAATATTCATGACAGTCGAACAAAGTTATGCATGTTCGTGCAAAGTAACGTTAGGTTAGCGCAGATGGAGGAGGTGGGTCATTGAATTGAAAAGGTAACGTTATGGAATTGTTTGGTAAATAAAAACGGCGAGTCGTCATTGCTAACATTAGTAATGCATTATCAGAGCCCGTTTCTCTGTCATTATGCTGGGACGCTGAGGAAAACAACATTAGCACGCCTATTATTGCAATGTGAAAACGTATTTGAGACAGTAGCCTAACGTTACCTTGGTAAAAATTATTCCTCATTTGTTCTTCGCATATATAGTGGACAAAACATGCTGCAAGTTGACCTATATGACCATTGCTAATGTTATTTAGCTTTGCTGTAATTTTACTATAATATACTATATTTTTTCATGTGGGAATGTACTGTCACATATGAGCGTTCATATTTACGATTATATTTGGCTAATCGCCATTAATAAAATTTTTGCGATTCATAATTACTTCACAAAACATCGCTCTTGAAGCATAAACATAATTAGCAGAAAGAAAAAAAACTTACTGTGTACGACTCGTCACTTGCCATTGAAAGCGCCTTGTAGCAGCCTACCTTCCTGCTGGATCCTGCAGCCTATCTGGCAACCTCGAGTCAGGGGGAGGGGGAGAGGGGATACACCGCTCTACAGTCATTTGAAAGTGATTGCAGTACCAGTTTTGGCCACAGTCCTACATACAGCTCCTTTAATATAAAGCTAAATGCAATTCTACAGTTTAAACCGCGCAACAAAAGGCCCTGTACACATGTGAATTTTAGTTTTAAAATGCATACGTTTTGCTAAGTTCGTCTGTACTCAGGCGTTTGCGAACCTCGGAACCTGAGACTTTTGAAAATGCCGCAGACCCCGTTTTAGGGTGCTTTCACATCTCTAGTTCGGTTCATTTGGTCCGAACCAAGGGTAAACAATGATACATTGTAGCATTTTTCATGTTTTTTGGTTCCTTTTCACGCCACACTGATTGCTTTGGTCCGAACCAGTTGAAACGAACCAAAATGCAGTCACATGACAACATCCACATCACTCACGTATTTCCTAAACTGCGACTGTGCGGGCTGGTTTTGTCCCATGCCATAACCTATTACATTGTTTGTATACACCACAATATGCAAACAATACATTTCTATAATGAAGCGCGGATGCGGCTTGAAAACAACGTTCAGACCCACTTTATATTAGGTGGCCTTAACTACTATGTACTAACATTTTAATTAATAATTTGATACAATGCACTTATTGAGTACATACATGTTTTTACATTGTACTTACATTTTAAAAAATACCTGCATGTAATTACGTCTGTAATTAGTTTCTGTAATTACATTTGTAATTAAACAGTTGACACTTCCCTTACACCTAACCCTACCCTTAAACTTACCCTTACCACCACACCTGTCCCTAACCCTACCCGTATCCCACCTCAATATCAGCAAAGGTGTTTTGCAATACAATTTGAACACAGTAAGTACATTGTACTTATTTTTTGCTGTAAGTACATAGTAGTTAAGGCCACCTAATATAAAGTGGGACCCAACGTTCTAATGCACTGCAAACGGCGAGCGCGCATCGCTCGTCACTTCAAGCGAAGATCGCGCTGTTCTTGTGAGTTTTCGAAAGTTGGGACCTAATATGGTCATCAGACCAAATTTCTATGAGGCTCCGCACCTTCTCACTACTCCAACTTTGTCCGCGAGCTGCCATGCTAAAGTGCAAACTGTCAACAAACACTTCCTCATATAATAGGGTGACCATATTTTGATTACCGAAAACCAGGACACTCGGCCCGGCAATGAGATACTCAAATGATACTCGAAGTTTACTCAAAGATTCCTTATTAATTTCAATACATTTAAAGTATGCCCCCTCTGTATGGATATAAAATTGTTATATTAGGGCCAGGACAGAACTTGAAAACAGGACATGTCCTGGGAAAACAGGACGTTTGGTCACCCTATCACATAATGCACAGCGCAGCTGACTACGGCAGCTGGTTTAGTCCAAAAACGATCAGTACTTTTTGCAGTTGGGTCTGTTCGAGGTCGGATCACGTTCTCACCACAAACGAACCGCTCCAGAGTTCGTATGAAAGCGTACCGAGAACACCTCTTCAAGGAGGTCTTGGTACGCTTGTTTGGTCCGCTTTTGGTGCGCACCCGAGTGCAATTGCTGCTTTCACACCTGACCAAACGAACCGCACCAAAGGGGAAAACGAACTCTAGTACGATTCAACCAAACTAAATGAGGCAGGTGTGAAAGCACCCTTAGTTTGAAAACTCCGGGGTGCAAAAATGCACTAGTGTAAACGGGGCCTATAAGACTTAGCTATACTTTTAATTTAGCAGATTTAGAAAACCTCTGGGGACATTTTTCCCCCTAAAGTACAGCTAGCATCCCTCCCCAGTATATACACTCACTCACTACGGCCACTACCTTGCTAGTACCGGGTTGGACCCTTTCACCTTCAGAACTGCCTTAATTCTTCATGGCATAGATTCAACAAGGTCGTGGAAAAATTCCTCAAGAGATTTTGGTCCATATTGACATGAGAGCATCACGCAGTTGCTGCAGATTTGTCGGCTGCACATCCATGATGCAAATCTCCCGTTCCACCACATCCTAAAGATGCTCTATTGGATTGAGATCTGGTGACTGTGGAGGCCATTTGAGTATAGTAAACTTTTTTTTTGTTTGTTGCTATCAGAAGACGGGTACACTCATCAAGGGATAGACATGGTCAGCAACAACTCTGCTGTAGTGTTTAAACAAAGTGTAGCGAGACAATTCCCCCACACCATTACACCAGCAGCAGCATAAACTATTGATACAGGACGGATCCATGCTGTCATGTTGTTTATGCCAAATTCTGTCCCTATCTGAATGTCGCAGCAGAAATCGAGACTCATCAGACCAGGCAACATTTTACCCATCTTCTATTGTCCAGTCTTGGTGAGCTTGTGTGAATTGTAGCCTGTTTGCTGTTCTCAGCTGACAGGAGTGTCACCGGTGTGTCTTCTCCTGCTGTAGCTCGTCTGCCTCAAGCTTTGACATGTTGTGTGTTCAGAGATGCTCTTCTGCAGACCTCGGTTGTGACGAGTGCTTATTTGAGTTACTGTTGCCTTTCTATCAGCTGGACAGTCTGGCCATTCTCCTCTGACCTCTGGCATCAACAAGGCATTTTCTCACACAGAACTGCCACTCACTGGATATTTTCTCTTTTTCAGACCATTCTCTATAAACCCTAGAGATGGTTACATGTGAAAATCCCAGTAAATCAGCAGTTTCTGAAATACTCAGACCAGCCCGTCTGGCACCAACAACCATCTCACATTCAAAGTCACTTAAATCCCCTTTCTTTCCCATTCTGATGCTCAGTTTGAACTCTAGAAGATCGTCTTGACCATGTCTACATGCCAAATACATTGAGTTGCTGCCATGTGATTGGCTAATTAGATATGTGAGTTGTACACTGCAAAAAAAATGCTTTTCTTACTTACTGCCAATGGGGTAAGCAAAATGTATATATATACAGAAAACAGAAAACAAGATTATTTTGCTTACCCCATTGGCAGATTATTTTGCTTATTTTAAGCAAAAGCTCCCTTAATTTTGAGTTATTTTCCCCCAAAACAAGACAAAAACTTTTGCTTGTCTAGTAAATGCTTCTTAATGTAAGATTTTTTAGATATTTGGACTGAAAACAAGACAAAAATACTAAGTAAGAAAAGCATTTTTTGCAGTGTATATTTATATAATGAACTATATATATATATTTATATTGTAGTTTTAGCTCCTTTGGAGACATTATTCCACAGTCTCAAATGCAAATTCAGAAAAAACTAACATGCTAACACAAATAACCCTTAAACTGTGATCTTGCTTGTTCTTTTTCTGTCTGTTCTCTAGAACGGCAAGTTTATCGAGTTCACTGCTTGTCCAACAAGATCTTGAAGAGGCCGTCCTGCCGTTATTGTCCACCCAGTTTCTCATTTTTAGCAAAACTAAAGAAAAACAAACTGCAACTGTAAGCACTCGGCTTAAATGCATTGTGATGTTCACAGCACAGGAGTCATAAAAACGATTTCTGTTTAATTGTATTTTTCAGGGAATTTTATTGTAAAATAATATGAGAAAGTATTGTTTTTTTCTGGGAAAGTGTGATCAGTACTTAATGTTAATTAAAAAAATTTTAAAAGATGATATTGTATTTTTAAATGCTTTACAATTCACATTAAAAACATATGAATTTTAAAACATAAAGTAAATGTACAGCATTTGCCATAGTATATATTTTGCCATGCACTATATAAATACCTCATTCATTCATTTATTTATAGTAATGACAGTGAAGCATATTAAAGCATACTTTATTTACAAAGATGTTTAATAAATAATTTAGAGTTTCATTAAAAAGTAAAATAACAAATTACCTTTGGGTAACTATCAAACAAGTATGTTCATAAACCAGAATGTTTTAAGCACAAATATTATTGACAAAAACATTTACTTCTATTTTTGAACAAATCGCAATCTGAAGTTTGATTTTGTGTCCAGCACAAAGACAAAAGGAAATTGTCTGAATGATTTCAGTTCTATCTCACATTATAACAATCAGCAAAGTTAAATATTGTTTTATCAAAACCCAATTAAGAAAAGCTGATCTCTAAATGACACCATTGGATTTAAATCCTCAACTTCTTCAAATTCTTTTGATCACATCTCAACCCAATTATGAAGAAAAACCATAAATAACTCGGATTTCTAAATGACACTATTTGATATCTTCAACTTCTTCAGATTCCTTTGATCACAAGAAACTCAGCCTACAAAACTCTATGGAATCCTGTCGATGAGTCAAATGACCTGGACATCATGACATTGAAGTTTTCTTATTGTATGTTATAATTTTGGGCTTCAGATGATATAACGCTTTTTAAGATAAACATTTGAGATTTTTAAAATGATAATTATATAACAACAGAAAGTGTTTAAACACATTCCGGTGGTCAAAGATTAGTGAAACGTGCCATAAACTACACCTGTTACTTTAGCATTATTTGTTTGTGGCCACTTTGATATTGTTATTTACCACACTGACATTCAAGTAGGCTACTGCTTAAATGCGCAAACACGTTTTTGGGCCACTGTTGGCTGGACCATGCTGATAATACAGAGTGAGGATTTATGTACCGACTAAACTGAAGTTTTAAGAGAACAGCATATATGCATAAGGTAAAAGGGACGTGTAAGATGCGGTGATGATTGCTCTTTCTGCCCAGGAACCCAGAAAAGCCGGTCGGACCTGAAGAGTCGTCATTCCAGTCTGAATGAAAAGCCCAGTGTGAGCTCTCCACACACCGCACAGTATAAAAGACTGCACACCCAAGTTTGGCATCGCCGAGGCAATCGACCGTTCCAGGAGAACTGCTTGCGCTTTTTACAGTCTTCTCGTGTCTTGGAACGCTCATGTCGGATGGTGATCGAAACAGGTGCTCCGCAAGAGATTTTTTTTTTTTTTAAGAAGTAATAGGCTACTTTCCCGAAAGTTACGGCGCGAGCTACGCTGAGGCAGTTCACACAGGACGAGTTTTCGCGTTTTTTAAATCGTTATTCTACGTATGTCTCGCTGTATTTAGGCCTCTCGTGAGCATTGCGTTTTCACGTCAAGCGTATTTCAACTCCTGGAAACAGGTGTCGAGACTTTCCTCCCCGTGTTGCTGCTTTTGAACGCGGTGTGAACAGCTGAAGAGGAGTCCTGGACAGCTTCAGATGTGGATGTCGGTCTTTCCTGGTCTCTCTGGTGCAGTGGTTCTTAACAGTTCAACAGTTCTATCTCAAAATTGTGAAATGTTTAGGACCACTTGATCAGGGAGGCACTGTCGTTGGCTCGAGGACAAAGATGACATTATGAAATGCTTTGGGACGATTTGTTTAACAACTTTTTATAGCTACAGGTGTCAGTCAAACTCTTGAGCTGGAACTATGACGTAATTTGTCCACTAAAACTGTTTTCAGCTGTTATAAAAAGTGAAATATCTTTTGTTAAAACGATTGTTTGTTGTAGACGCTGAAGGCTTGCTGACAGTCTATTTGAGGTCGTAGACATATAGTGTAAACTGTATTCTTTTGACTCACTTTCTTTCTAAAGGGGAATTGAGGTGAAAATATTTTTTAAAAGTCTAAATGGTTTTTGAGCTTTTTGGGGGGATTGGAGGTGGGTGTTCTAAACTAGCTAAACCTGGGGCAATGTCCTCAGAAATTAGAGAAGAGTTTGTGTGAGTTTAGGCTATACATGCGTGTGTATATATGTCTGTATGTGTGTGTATAGGGCTGTTAACTGATTAATCGCGATTAATCGCAAATCTAAAATAAATGTTAATGAATCAATAAATGTGTACTGTGTATAATTATTATGTATAAATACACACATATCTACATGTGAATATATTGTATTTAAAGGGTACATAACACACAGGTTCTGCCAGTCTCATGTTAATCTTGAGTACCCTTCATATCTCCGAAGAGTCTTTCATTTAAAAAAAAAAAAGACAGATACGCTGTACCGATTCTTTCCGAAAACACTCGAACTCGTGCAGGCATGCAGTTGGTGGAGGTAAAGAGTCATGAGCGTACGCACACACACACACAATACATCATCACTCCATCTCTGGATAACTTTCGATTCACTATACGTTCGTGTTGTTTACATTATATGCACTTATACGGCGTTTGCCAACAAAACACAGACATTTGATGCAGTTTCACTCACCGCCTGCAGTTTCGACTAATGACAGGGAACAAACAAACACACTTGCAGAACTCCAGAAACACAAACTGCATCCACTGTTTCCTTAACACTGGGTTATTTGGGAAGCTGAACAAGGTTATCTTTCCCTCACAACCAAAAACACACTTCTTTAGTGACGTTGTTGATTTTGTAGTCTAAAAACAAAATGTCAGCGCTGCCGACGGCTTCCGTAACCCGAACGAAGCTCGTGGATGAGCACGCTCTTGCTCTCGATGTGGTTGATGTGCGCAAGCGCTCATCCGGGTGCATTCAGGGCCATACTCTGAAAAAAAAACGTTCCAAAACTTGTTTGAATATTTGGCACAGATACACAGTTAAGCTCCTTAAGTAACAACCTACACAATCTTGCAAAAAATCTTGCCGTCTATTTTGATCCTCTTCTCCAATTCGAAGTAGCTTTTTTCAAGTATGATCTATAGCAAAAATGAAACACTTTCTTTCTAGTAAAGACCTTGAAATTGTGATTCATGCACTAATTTCCTCTCGATTGGATTACTGTAACTCCCTGTACGTTGGCCTACCTCAATCTACGCCGTCTCGGTTACATATGGTCCAAAATTCAGCAGCCAGATTGTTAACAGGAACTAAGAAAAGGGATCATATCCCTCCTGTCCTTGCCTCTCTACATTGGCCACCAATTAAATTTAGATTTTAAGATCCTTCTTTTCTCATACAGGGCTCTAGGTCACTAAGATATTGAGATCAGTTACTTTTATGTCCCTTGCTCATGTTAAATCAGAAGGTGATCGAGCTTTCTCTGTAGTTGCCCCAAAGCTCTGGAACAGCCTTTGTACATCAGGGTCTCTCCATCACTAGATGCTTTTAAATCCAGTTTAAAGACTTGTATACATTCGAGTGATGCTGTGTACTTTATATTAGCTGGTGTTCTACGTAATGTATTGTATGTATATACATTTTGATTTCTATTTCTGTTTTGTTTTTTCTCCTTTTGTCTCCTTTTGTCTTTATCTTATTTTATTGATTCATTTTTATTGTATTGTAAAGCACTTTTGATCAACTATGGTTGTGTTAAACTTGAGCTCTATAAATAATACTTGACTTGACTTGACAGAAATACTCCGTCATACGTTCAACTCATTCTTTTATTTTGGCCATGTTTAGCATGAGAATCCAATTTTTTAACAGTGAAAATAAGACAGAACACATGAAAAACCATTAGACACCCCCACCCCCCAAGAAATATTTGCATGTAGCCTAAACACACACACACACAACAAATTGAAACATTAGAAATTTTCATGTAGAAAAAAAGAAATATATTTATTGAAAACATCAATTTCTTTAACCAGACACCTGAACAAACACATTTATCCAGTTTTTATTGTATTACAAATTTCATATTTAATAAAAAGTAACATTTCAAATTCAGCTGTTGCTCTCAGGCAACATTGTACCATCGTGAAACACAAATATTATCAAACCATCATATCAAGTTATCATATCAAGTTATCATATCCATCTTCATCCTCGTCTCTATCTTCAATATCACCCTCACTCTCTCCCTGCCGGATTGTCACTATGACCTCATCTTCCTCATCACATGACACCTCATCCTCACCCTCATCAGTTGTGTTTTATACCTTTTTTAAGTGTTATAGAAAATGTGCAGATCATAATATGTGCAGTTATAGTATGCAAATTACTATTCTTATAAGTGCATTACAAAATCATGCAAAAAAGCAAATATATTATGAGAATTCAAACTCTTTTCCTTACAAAAATACTATATTTGTGTCCAACCCAGTGTGTCTGGTATGGCCTTATGCGATTCCATTATGGTACAATGTAGCCTTGAGGCAACACACAGTTTTTTGTTATTTACTCTAAAACAATTGATGATTATAATGTAAAGTTCTAGAAAATACTTCTTTACTTACCAGTGAAGGTGACTCATATTTTTTGGGGTGAGTAACTGGACGGAAATGAGTGAAAAATGCACTTTTCCTTGGAGAAAATTCATTGATTAGTATTTGAGTTCTTCTTCCCTGAGATAGGTTTGACAAACAAATTGGTGTTTAATTTTTAAAAAAATGAACTAAAATAGACTATGTTGCCTGGAGGCAAAACCGTAGAGGTGTGTGTGTGTGTGTGTGTGTGTGTGTGTGTGTGTGTGTGTGTGTGTGTGTGTGTGTGTGTGTGTGTGTGTGTGTGTGTGTGTGTGTGTGTGTGTGTGTGTGTGTGTGTGTGTGTGTGTGTGTATGGTTGGGTTTGGGATATAGTTAGTCTTTTGCAGGACATTTTAACAGTTTCCCTTTTAAAGTGGGTCAGCTTTTTTTCACTAACTTTATATATATATATATATATATATATATATATATATATATATATATATATATATATATATATATATATATATATATATATATATATATATATATATATATATATATATAATTATGTGCATCTTGTGGATAGGTCCGCGCCTGACACATTAAAGACATTTAAAACCTAAAAACAAAAAACAAAAACGTATATATTTTAAAGACTTTCTCTCTTGTGCCCCCTTGTGTTTCCCTGTGTAACTTCTAATCCTGCTAATACTGACTTCTAATTATAGTTGCTCAACTTGTATTTTCATTTGGCCTATATCAACATATCAGCCTCATGCCCCTAAAACACTCTTCACAGCTAAAGGGTAACAGGACACACACACACACCAAACTGACCTACGACTGTAGTGTGTCTTCACTGATGTGCTGTCCGTGGTGCTGAAGTCTCTTGGGGACCATCGACGGTTTTGCTGGTCCTTCGGTTGCCTGCATGATTAAATTGTCCGAGACTTAAGATTTAACACTTTGTCTTAAGCTTTGACAACGGCACGACTAGGTAACGAGAGCGAACAAACACAGATGAGCGCAAACTGTCATGCAAATCAATAGTCACAATTATCGCGTCTCAACAGTTCCATCAGTTCATTAAGCAAGCAAAAGACCGACCTGTGACCCTGCTTTTAATTAAAGAGTCCGACGAAACCATACAGAGAGGCTCCAAGCTGTGCATCTAACACCCACTGTACACACATCAAACTGTTTGTGGACAAATCGATTGTGCATGTGTCTCGTAATCAAGAGGGGCAAAATACAGGGGACTGGAGAAACATCTCATGAATTGCAAATTCAAGTGGAACCCTTTAAGATTAATCCATGTCACTGACGGAGCAAGACGATAAATAAACAAAAAGATGAAATATCAAACAGCATATACGAGTTACATATGCGCAATCTTTTTTAATAATAATAATAATAATAATAATAACGATGTTATTTGATAATTCGGCAAGTAGGCCTACAACGATTTCCATAGGCTAAAACATACATTCAATTGATATATTTTTAAAGGATTTTTTAAGTAATTTTCAGAGCACAATCTTCAAAGATTTGTCGTCTTTTCACGCCCCTATTGTCCTACATTAACTTGATTTTTCAACCTTATTCAAGCTAGCGCCATTTTAATTTTTGAGAGGAATAAATTGGCTGTGAGCCTGATGGACACGTGCGTTCATTGGTCCTAATGTTGTTTAACTACCAACCGATTGTTCAGCTGACAAAAGTCCCAGTTTTAAAAGTTGTGAGTTGTGGAAATTACGTCTAAGACCGTTATAGTGCGTGCCATTGTAAAGACTTCACGTCTATTCCTCACAGCCTCGTTTCCACACACACACACACACACACACACACACACAGACACACACACACACACACACACACACACACACACACACACACACACACACACACACACACACACACACACACACACACAGAGAGACACACACACAGACATTTTATATTTTCAACCCAACTTGGGTTATTTTTAACCCAGCATTTTTTAGAGTGTAATATTATCAATATTAATAATGATAGGTCACATATGTTGCTACATGACATACGAAAATATGCAATCTGACCAATTTTGATTTCTGAATTCAGACACATTGGGACACAATTTAACATTGAGATGACTGGGGGTCCCAATTATCTCCACCGCAACCTTTTGTTTGAAGCTTATATGGCACACCCAAAATACCCCCACCACCCCCGCCCATAATTCACTCCAAAAACTCGCTCCAATCGAATGCTTCAGTGGAACCATATAGCTGTCATTTGTTATTGATACATTATTCATGAGCGTTCAATCCAATCAGTTATTCTGTTTATCCGAGTCCTCTCGGGCGCCCGTCTCTTTCTTTCTTCTTGATCTCAGAGGCTCGCGTCCTAAATAGCGGCAATATTCGCTAAACGCTCGGTCTTGCACCCCACTGGCGGAGCTCAGTAGTGAGTCGCGGTGGAAGATATTTCAACAGTCTTAATGAGGGGCCCGGAGCGATTTGCGTACATGCGCAAGGGCAGCAGATGTCGAGCAGCGCTCCCGCGAGACTCGATCCGCGGAATTTCATCATCGTGTCGGGATGACCCTGCGCTATCCCGGAGAGGAGAGAGGGAGAAAGGCTTGTGTACGTGGTAAATCACCTTTACAATGGATTGTAATCATGAGGCCCTGAAGGACTAAAGCCCGAGCGACCCCCTTCCCCGTCCAAAACTAATCTGAAATGCTCCTTGCTCAAGCTGGCTATCAATGCAACTTACGACTTAGTATATTGGGCCAAGTTGACGAGCCAATATCACTTCTAATACACAATCAGACTTGTCAACAGTCAACTGCCTAATTCCCTTTAATCGGGCCGACAAAACCCCGCTCCTTCAAAAGACAGTCCGCAGGAACGAGTATATTATTGCAATAAAGCCGGCCTGCTTATCTGCAGCATGCTCCTCTGTATGCTCGAGATAAGAATTTTATTAAGAGGACAGCAGTAATGTCCTGTGTTCGGCTTTCAAAGCCCAGCAAATAACCGCCTTTATCTAGCGTATTAAGCCTCGTATTTAAACTGCTCAATAACAGCATTCGGCTGCTCAGAAATCACGCACCAGGGAGCCTTCTGTTCTGGCGGATCCGCTTTGGTGTCGAAAGATCCGGCGTTCAAAAATAAGTTTTAAAACTGTGTGTTGCCTTCCATTGCCACACAATAAATAAATAAAAAATGTACATACATACATACATACATACATACATGCATCAGGCATAACATTATGACCACCTTCCTAAAATTGTGTTGGTCCCCCTTTTGCTACCAAAACAGCCCTGACCCGTCGAGGCATGGACTCCACTAGACCCCTGAAGGTGTGCTGTGGTAGCTGGCACCAAGATTCTAGTAGCAGATCCTTTAAGTCCTGTAAGTTGGACTTGGACTTGTTTGTTCAGCACATCCCACAGATGCTCGATTGGATTGAGATCTGGGGAATTTGGAGGCCTAGTCAACGCCTCAAACTCGTTGTTGTGCTCCTCAAACCATTCCTGAACCATTTTTGCTTCGTGGCAGTGCGCATTATCCTGCTGAAAGAGACCACAGCATCAGGGAATACCGTTTCAAGGGTGTACATGGTCTGCAACAATGCTTAGGCAGGTGGTACGTGCCAAAGTAACATCCACACGGATGGCAGGACCCAAGGTTTCCCAGCAGAACATTGCCCAAAGCATCAATTCAGTTCAATTCACATTTATTTGTATAGCGCTTTTCACATTAAAAAAAGTTTCAAAGCAGCTTAACAGAAAATTAATGCGTCTACATTACAATTTAAAGTGTTTTGTCCACGTTATGTATTTCAGAAATGCACACATACAAAGCACACATATTAGCTAACAATGTATTATTAATCAATATAATAATTAAATTAAGGCACATCACACTGCCTCCACCGGCTTGCCTTCTTCCCATAATGCATCCTGGTGCCATGTGTTCCCCAGGTAAGCGACGCACACACACCCGGCCATCCATGTGATGTAAAAGAAAAGGTGATTCATCAGACCAGGCCACCTTCTACATTGATACAAGGTCCAGTTCTGATGCTCACGTGTCCACTGTTGGCGCTTTCGGCGGAGGACGGGTCAGCATGGGCACCCTGACTGATCTGTGGCTATGCAGCCCCATACGCAACAAACTGCGATGCACTGTGTATTCTGACACCTTTCCATCAGAACCAGCATTAACTTCTTGAGCAATTTGAGCTACAGTAGCTCGTCTGTTTGATCGGACCACACGGTCCAGCCTTCGCTCTCCACATGCATCAATGAGCCTTGGCCACCCATGACCCTGTTGCCGGTTCACCACTGTTCCTTCCTTGGAGCACTTTTGATAGATACTGACCACTGCAGACCGGGAACACCCCACAAGAGCTGCAGTTTTGGAGATGCTCTGACCCAGTCGTCCAGCCATCACAATTTGGCCCTTGTCAAACTCACTCAAATCCTTACGCTTGCCCATTTGTCCTACTTCTAACACATCAACTTTGAGGAAAAAATATTCACTTGCTGCCTAAGTGTGATGAAGAGATTATCAGTCTTATTCACTTCACCTGTTATGCCTGATCGGTACACACACAAACACACACACATGCATAGGCCTACATTATGTCTACATACATACATAAATAAAGAGCAACTTATCTATGTCTAAAAATTAAGATTATATTGTCTCAAGCACACACTAAATGTTCCTTTAAAAACACCCATTCAACTTCAGTATTACGCAATAAGCATTGGAATAGAACTACAGCTTTGAAAATGAACAATGTCGTATAATAGGTCAAAGATAAATTAATCAGGATTTTAGCAGCCCTGTCTGCAATAAAAGATACGCGTCACCCACAGCGCACGCATGGAATTGCAGCGCGCACTGGTTGAGCATCAAGCGCGAGAGCGACCACGCTAAAGCCACGAGGATGTCAGAGAGGAGGGAGAGAGGGGGTGAGAGAGAGAGAGAGAGGAGAGAAAGAGGTGGAGTTGTTCAAGGTAGTCTTCAACAGGCTCGCGCGAGTTCACTCCTAGACCTGCAGTGTAGACAAGACAAGGCGTGGACTGCCTACCCAACAAGGATGTATGCCAGAAGCGCATGGATCATGTATGGATTGTATGGGGTTCTTGAGAGCTTTGACGAATGTCAACATTTGGATGTATGATTTTATACGTGGCAAGTCATTTGGAAAAGAAACAGGACGATCTAAATGAGTCAACAGTTGGATGTACCTGAGAGGGACCCTCTTGGATAAGACCATGACACTGCTTTGGGATCAGAGAGAACCATCTGTAAAATGAGTCGGAACTCCAGAGCGCGGCGATGACTTCTCCACAATTGCTGTAAGCAGGGCGAGGAAATATATTCACAGCCGCACAATGGATTTACAAAACTCTGACGGGTCATCTGGGACGGACAAGCAGAAGCCCAGTCTGATTGACCTGGGGACGTTTTTCGTGGATGCTGACATCATTTTTGGATTTACTAGTCATCTGTTAAAGCGCAAAGCCAAGGTAAGCATTTCGCAGCTTTTGAGAGTACAAAAGACTCCACAAGTTGATTCATTTAGAGACTCTGTGTGGGTTGTTTCGCTTAAACACACTCATAGTCCTATTAAAGGCTAGCATATGTTGGGGTTAAATATGACATATTAAGTTATAATTGTTTAGCCTAGATGATGTATGGCGATTTATCCACTTCAGCACCACGAACAGCTCTCCGCGTCCCCATCAATTGCGCTTGTAGCAACTTCCTTTAAAGCATCCGAAATGGTAACGCAGCATAAACTCTTCATTTTGTATATAGGCCTATATATATATTCATCCTATAGTGAACTTTGTGCTTGATTAAAAGTTTTTTAAGATGCCAGGAATTTAACTATAATGATACAGGCACAACTAAGCTACCTAAAACCTGAAAATAAAAGCGTGTTAACCATAAAGGTGCAAAAACTGACATTAATGGTCAAATAAATTCTTTGAAAGAGTCTCTCAGAGTGTTCAAGTTATATTGATAAGAATGTTATGGAGTCTAGACGGTCACAAAAAAAAAAAAAAACATTTCTGTCAGTAGGTTTAGCTGTTTTGTTCACCCACGTTAAACTGTCCGTTATTGATGGGTTATTGGACTAGTGGCGCTGGCACCGACAAAGGACTGAATGTGGGTTATATGAAGGGGTAGATTGGCAGTATTTGGGATGCATTTTAAAATCACGTGATCCCAGCATATACATCATCAACATAAAATATTTAGCAACGAGTAATTAAATATTCAAACATTCCCAAAATCTCGGGTTGCAAGAGGCAGTTCAAGAAACCACCAGAGGGTGGCGCCAGAGTAATAAGCAAACGACATCAGCACACCCGTAATCTCAGTCGACACAAGTGAACACCAACATAAAAGATGACGTAATTTATGTTAGAAGCAATCATTTATTGATATATATATATTTATTTCGTACATACAACTTTTAAAAAAGTAAAATCAGTGTATGGCTCTTACTTACAATAATAACATTTTTGTAGATGTAGCCTACATCAGACATGCATTTGAAAGATTTAAACAATTTGATCAGTTGATTAGGTTAGGTCACATTCCTTATCACAAAACACACAATTAATATCCCAATTAATTAAATGGGGAATTCACATCAACTTTATTTTCGCGTTTTGTTTGTGCGCCCGCAGCCTATAAACTATGAAACGACGCATCAGTGTTTGAACGCTCAAAGCGCAGCTCCACCCCTCTAACCAAGTGACCCAGCCGCGCACATGCATTGACAGCACTCAAACTTCACTCCCGAGTACGCGCGTCGTCATGGAACTACAGCAAAGCAAAACTTTAGGGGGGATTTTGCTATGCTTTTTCCTTTGCGCTCCCACTGACTATCCATGAACTGTGTTCATAATCAATGTGTGCGGACAAATAGAGGCGCAATAAAGTACACTAGATGTCCGCTGTGCTCTGATCTTTTATACCGAGATGATGGATTTAACACAAGGGAACGCGCAAGGACGGTTCCAGATCAGCCGGTCAACTGTAAGTCCTATAAACAACAACTGATGCTGAGAAGTTACACTAATCCAATTGATTGCCAGCGTTTGCTGTTTGTGCATTGTGGTTTGAATAACTTGCAACACGTTGGAAAGTTTAATCACACTGTTGTGTTAAGAACAGCCTAACATGTGTAAAAAAGTTGCTGTCTTACATTTTTTAAAGTACAATCAACTTGGATATTTATGTCATTTCGATTTAAATGACATTAAACTGACTTAAAATGAGTTGGAACTTGTCTAACTGTGAAATTGCAGACTTTCGATGAGTTAACACATGTAACAACATATGCTGTCTTAACTTATTGATCATATCATTTTTGCAGCGTGGAATGGGTATTGATATAATAAACAATTTGTAATATGCAATTAACTGTAACGTAAAAGCTCTATAGCAATTTTTGACAGATGGTTGAAAAACGTGTGCTCTTTCTGCATTTTGATTTTGTTGTCTTTCAAAAAGGTGGAAGGCTGTTCGAGCGGAGAGTCTTCACTCTCACTTGAGCTGAGCCCGAGGAAGAGACTGTCAGCGGAGGAGGAAATGTGTGCCAGCAGACCACCACCTGAAGGCGCAGGAGCCGTGAGCGTCTCTGAATCCCACAGGGACGAGCCTAGGCCAGATCTGTGCAAGCAGTGTCAGATGACGATAGCTGAACTGAGAAGACAAGCCCTCGCTCTGTCCGACCCCGCTTCCTTAAAGGTCAGTGAGTGAGAAGCGTTATTTTGATGTATTGTTTGCAGTATTTTCAGTACCTGATAATGTTATCTTCCGAGTATCTGTTTGGAATCCTGCAGAAATGCGTGACTAAGAAGCTTTTGTTAGTCTCGAGAAGCACTTGACTTTCACCTGAGCTTCAAAGCTGTGGAAGTTGTTCTCTTTGTTGCATTGTGTCACTCTGCTCTTTTCAAAGCATTGTGAAAGCCTCGCATAAATCAGATGCGAGGCAGACACTTGTGTAAAATCTCACGATCTGATGAAAAGTTGACACAAATAAGCCCTGTCTTTCTAGTTTTACGACCCTCTTATCAGAAAACCGATATCCTATTCAGGCTCCTATTCACAAAGTTCACCCAGTCATCGAAAGGTTAATCTTTTTACTATACCTTCACAGAGAGCAAATATTTCAACCTCTTTTTAAAACTATAGGCTTTGTCGTACTTTAGCATGCTTTCAGATCATGGCTTCACCACACAACTTTAAATGGCTCATTGCTGGATGTTTGGTTTACGGTCAAACCGGTGATGAAGCCTCATCAAGCCTTGAGTGGGATGGTTGAGTGAGATGCGAGAAGCTCAGCTGTGTGGCACGATGTGCCCTTGTGCTTGCCAATGCAGCAAATGGATGGGCAAGATATACAGAGAGCAATCTGGATGAAAAATGAACTATTCAAGTAGCACCAAATTGACTGAAACAAATTCTTATCAGTTGTGAGGTTACGTTTCGAGTGGCGATTTTTAGTGCTGTTTAATCAATATCATATGCGCAAGAGTGCTTTTGTCGAATGATTCAACTCGACTCACGAAGAGAGTCACTTGTTGCTTTTGACTTCATTATTAGAGTGAATGATTCAACGACTCACTTATAAAGGTCATTCCTGAATGTTCCTTTGTTTCTGAAAGGATTGAATAAATTAGTTGAATGAATGACTCAAATGACCGTTCGCAAAGACCCGCCCCCTTTAGTTACTGTTGCTATGTCCGACAAGCTATGGCGCTCTCACACCACACACACGTTCTCACGTAGAGAAAAGACATCGCGGAGCAAAGAGGACACTGACAACACGCCGACAGACAGGACAGAGCAGGTTACTTTTGATATGAAACCAAGTTTCAACTTTGAAATTTTCATTTTTTTAAAAGAAATGTAAACAACAAATACCGTTTTGTGACTCTTTAATGTGTCGTGATCGCTGTAGCGCCTCAGTTAAAGCTGCCCGTGAGCCGATTATCTCTTCCTTGTAGTTCATTGATAAGCATGAAATAAACATGAATGAACACTAAAAGAAATGTTGTTTCAACCGAGGAAAGCGTTTTTCCAAGTTCAAGTCCACCAATGTTAATCTACCAACTCTCCTGACTGCTTTGTCAGACAAAACGTTAGATTCAGCGATGTGATTGGTCAAATCGCCTGTCAATCAAACTTGCGGCGAAGGGTGAATTATGAAAGTTTCATTCCTGAACGAATCTGTGTTTTGTGTGGATGATTCAAAGATAACCTCATAAAGAGAATCACTTGTTTCATATCTGAATAAATCAGTGTTTTGGAATAAATCTGTTAAGTGAACGATTCAAAGACTTTCTCATAAATACAGTCACCTGTTTCATTCTTCAATGAATCATCGTTTTTGAACAAATCGTTTGAGTGAATGATTCAAATGACTCACTGAATAAAAGTTTTAATAAATGGTTTACTACCTCGTAAAGAGTGTTACTTCTTTCATTCCTGAAAGAATTAGTGTTAGTGAACAAATCACTTAAGCAAATTATTCAATGACTCACTCATAAACTGAACATTTTATTGGCTCAATAAACAATGCTTTTTTATAACAAATCTTTTGGGTGAATTATTCAATGATTTATACACGAATAGAGTCATTGTATCATTACTGAATGAATCAGTGTTTTTAAACAAATTGAACGATTTAACGACTCACTCATGAAGAGAATCACTTGAGTGAATGATTGGATTATTCACTCAAACGATTTGTTCAAAAAAACACTGATTCATTTCTGAAATTAAACAAATAACTCTCTTTATGAGGTAGTCATTAAAACACTCAAATAATTTGTTAATAAAACACTGATTTATTCAATGAGTCATCAAAACTCAGATTTTTTAAAGAGTGAAGTAGATGACTCTCTTTATGAGTGAATCATTAAATGATTCACTCATAAAGAGAGCCATTAGGCTTGTTCGAGATGCATTTGCGCTGTGCAGGCCGATCGTTGTACGACATCAAAGTACAGCAAGAGCGATTCAAAAGCATAAGTTTGCTCTCCAATCGCTTATTTTTTTTGTTACGGAATGAATCTGCCTCTTTGAATGAATCGGTTGAGTGAATGATTTAATGATTCACTCATAAAGATAGCCACTTGTTTTGTTTCTGAGTGCATCAGCATTTTTGAACGATTTTGAATAAATGACTCATGACTCATTCATTAAGAGAGTCACTTGCAGAAAAAGTCACTGTAAAATCCTCACCGTTAACGCACAGTGACAGTCTGTGTGGAACGCGGAAACACATGATACAAAAAGTTTCAGTGCTTTTGGACTGTTAAATCAGCACTCTTGGAAGGCTGCTCGACCAATCATGTTTGAGGCCTGGAACTAACAGCTCTTTATTTGATAAAACCAATGGACAGTAATGGGACAGTATCAATCAAATGGAGGACAAAAAAAATTCCATTGTACTCGTTATGTATAGCAAAAGATGAACGGAAAAATCCCTGATACTTTGAAATAATCCACAAAAAAGTCTCACAAGAAATCAAAACCATCCAGGTCGGCACCCTTGCGTTAGACTTTTCTGAATTCTTGTGAAACCATTCGCCATTGTTTGTTCGGAGTGTTCACAGTCTATCTGCTCTTTCCTAAAGCCAACTTTTTTTTATTTTTTACTCACAACACAACCTTCCGTTTCTAGAGTTTTCAACAGCTTTTCTTACTTTCACACACTGTTTTCGTGCGGAACGTGCGAGTGCCAGTTTCTGAGAGTCTGTCGATAGGGGAGGGGCTATTGGAAGTGGCCCATTGTTTTGGAAAACAATGCTTATCTCCCCCCTTGTCCATCGACATCGGGGGGAGAAAACAGTCGAGCGGACTCGCTGTGGAGTCTGTGGAGGAAGTGGAGACCCAGTTGACCTTCATCATGCATTCAAAGTGTTCCTGTATACTCCTCACCAAATTCCCACCACAGTTAAATATAGGCTGTCGACTTTTTATTGTTGTCTGACTTGCTGCTTGGGTTAGCCTCAGGTTTTCCCCCTCCCTTCGCTTTCTTTTGTGGTTGTGTTTCAAGAGAGATCTCATGCTTAGGTAGGATTACAAGCCCTCCGGTTCGCTTTGAACCCCCCCCCTCAAGTTCTCTTCTCTCCAGGTTACCTCAGGGGATAAAGATAGGGCTTTTGTGTGGGCGTGCATCAGTATTGGTGGATGCGGATGACCTCGTCCCACCCTGAGATGTGTTATTTGGTTAGTGCTTCCAGAGATTGCTAATATACTCGCTCCTTCTCATCACCAGTGGTTATCTGAAATCACCCCGAGTTTGGCTGGCCGCTTCACTCTGGCTGTCTGCCCTGTGTGGTCCGCTCCAGGTGTGGGGGATAAAGCGATGGGGTCAAGCCGGAGAGGTTACGCCTCTATCGGCCCCTCTGCTGATGGCTTAATGAGACCGTGGAAGCATTGGCCATGGGAGTCCTGCAGTTTCCCTGCAGTTGGGAAAAGAAAGGATGCTTTGTCCAGCTGGAGATGTGTGGTGGTTACCTGACCTGAACTTAGAGACTCCAGTGAGATGGTTCTAGATGAGAAGCTACAGAGGGTTACTGTTTATCAGCTCCTACCAAAGTGTGGGTGGCCTGTAGGATTAAATCCTGGGTTTAAATTGGTTGAGTTTTCATTATTCTTGATTTTCAATTGCGACTCACACCTGCTCCCCCCATGTTCATTATGAAAATTGCTCTCAGTTTGCTGGTAAAGTCTGGGAACTGCAGCACTCAATAAGTTTCAGATATCAGGCTGCCCTAATGACCCAGCTGCACTTCACTGGTTCATACTAGAGCTCATTTAGTCCCAGCCAGCTTGTGTTGGCAAGGAGCACTGGCCTCATAGTCAGTTATTCTTCTGTAATTGCTGACATTTATGTTTTTTTTGTTTGCAGTTTAACAATCCAGTGGCAGCATTCAAGTTGGCTTGCAAAGCCAAACTTTGCAGCCTTTTTATGGCAGCGATAAAAAGATCTGTCTGACATCTAAAGTGACTTTAGATCAAATATTATAAAATAATATTATATATTAAATACATTACAAAACGAACAAATAAAAGTAATACTATAATAAAAATAATAATAATGAAATAATATATTCGACTGTAGTCAAATGATATGATAAAATAATTTTAATATCGTAAAATTGTATCATGCATTATATGATCTATCTATCATCTATCTGTCACTCTGTCTATAACCATACACTCACTCCCTTTCTCTTTTACTTACTGTACTTGCTTACTTACTTTTATCAAATAATCTTACTTACTTATTATTGTGCACTGTGCACTGTGTACACAATAAATACATTTAGTTAATAAATACAGTTTAAATTAAAACAAATTGCAATGTTTCCTTGAAAATATGACTTTATCTCCAAAGGGTGTTCTATGAAAGGCTGTGGCTAATGCGCAAACTTTAGGTGGATCTGTGAAATGTGTACATTAATAATTTGACACATATGTGACCCGTTCCGGCGACATGAGTCGGAAGTCGCAACGTTCCATTTTAAGATACGGGCCGATAATGTGGAAAAACAATGGCAAAAATCGAATTTTCTTTTTTAGCTAATTTCAAAGAACAGACATTCAAAAATAATCTCCCGACGTTTCGTAGTCCAGATAATTGAGTAAAGGTATTTAAATGACTATTAAAGTTGACAAAGTTGTACTAAATTCGCTGGAAATGAACATTGCTTTTCTCACCTCGTCTCGTCACTTCTGAGCATTTCCCGATATTCCAGGTATCCCTGAAACGTCACTATCTCTGCTCTCCGAATATGGCGTTAAACGTTGTATAGAACCAATGAAAAAGCTTAGAAATGTAGAAGCCCAAAAATTTCATCTTAAAATGAAATGGAACGTTACGACTTCCGACTCATTTAGCCAGAACGGGTCACATATGTAATGTCAGGACTGAAGTAATGAATTGCAATATGAATTTTAAGTACCGAAAATGTACCTTGTATAATAGGGGTGTGACGAGACATTAGCTCATGAGATGAGACCCGAGATTGGGTTCACGAGAACGAGAAAAGTCAAGATTTTTGCACAATATGTTTAAGAAATGCTCAATGACAAAATTCATAACAGGAATAACAGTCTGCAGGTGCGTTTTGAAATGTTTTAACTATTCATCTTGTTGTTCTTTCAGTTCTACTTTCTGAGTATGACTTATCAAACGCATTGAAAGACAACAATATACAAGCTCTGTAAAAGGTTTTGCCACAAACTCAACAGACTGGCTTCTGTCCTGTATAATTTCACACTTGTCTCTTCAGATCTTAAAACATGAATTAAAGGGGCTATATGCAACTTTTTCCCCAAAATAAACGTAACAATAGCCTTTTTATTTTACCATTTATGACTCAAACATCTCCTGATGAGCATACTGACACCTTGTCCGCTCACAGTGGGTGCACCTAAAGCCTGTATCCTATTTTTCCTATTTTCTGGCGGGTCGTCTTTTCCCGCGCTGTCTGCGGATGTGACGTCACCACTGCTGCGAGAGCGAGCAGAAAATGAGAGCAGTTCTGTTTTTTGGCCACAGGTGTCAGTCGCGAGTTTAAATTTCAGAAAAACGCATATAGCCCCTTTAAGCTTCCAGAACTAATGATTGAGGCTGTGTTTGACCTCCTAATTCAACTCCTTTCCTCAAATTGAACATAGAAATAAATAACTTATTAAGTGCAAACAATAAGTGCAACCATAATCAAAGTACTCTCTCAATATTCAAAGTGCAAACAGAGACCAAAGCTAAGGTCTTCTTAGCTCTGGTCTCTCAACTACATTGATTGCAACTACATAGCCCAGCATAAAATAGCTTTGATATTGGGAGACAGGCTGTTGTAAACACTGAAATGTCTGTATAACTTGCACATTAGGTAGATTTCATAAGCACCTGCTTCCATAAAATATTTATTATAAGGTAGCCAAAGTAAATTTATAAGTAAATAAGCTCATCTCTTGTGTTTTTTTTATTGACAAACGGGGAACATTGGATACCTTTCCTGAGGTAAATGCAATGTTAAATGACATTTTGTTCTCAAGTTGTTTTATTGACGTCTTTCCACGGGTGAAACTCGCGATTGAGCGACTGATTTGCGGGAATCAGGGAGCTTGTGTTTGCTTTCGATTCGCAATCGCACATACTCTGTGTATAGGGAGCGCCACTCCTGAACGCACATTCTTCAAGATAAGACATTTATCAGACACTTTCTGTTGTGCACAAATCTTCCACCATGGTCCTGTCAATCATCTCACCTTAGTCTAATATAGGCACGAGATCTCGTCACACCCCTACTGTATAATGAATGTATTGGCAAGTTCACAGAAACAAATTATTCAGAAGTGAAATCCTCATTGAAAATCTTAAGATTTGCTCAAAAGTGAGTTCCTTCCAGGAAATGCATGTTCAGCACTGCAGCCCGGCGTGTGACAGGCCGTTTCTTTACAGTCTTCTGCCGAGCACACGCTCGCAGGTGGCAATTAGTCTTTCTTCACGGCCCACATCTTTTAATGGCTTCACTCTTTTTCACCAGGTTTGCTTTCAGCCCGCGCCATCCTTTGTTTTATTATTTATTACCAGTGATTCCTTCGCCTGATATCAGTGAGGAATGGTCTCTTCTCTTCAAACAATAAAGAAGCTCTCCCCTCAGTAGTTCATTCACTTCAATGTCAGGGCACTTAACACCTGAACAATGCCTGAGGATGGAATGCCTGGAAGCTTAACACGGGACAATGGACAAAGACTTCATTGCCTACAATGATTGGCACTTAACTAGTCACAAAGCTCCAGCACATTACCCAAGACTCGCAATTGAAAAAATGGCCAGCGTTAACCCTAAATCATATGTCCGGCTACGATAACCATTAACCGGCGAGAATGAATCGGAGACGTCTAACGTCAAACCACTGGTTTCAACCCACTGGCTGTCCGCATCGATTACAAGATCATTCAACAAAATTTAAGGGCATTCGCACCTGGGTTAGAACAATCTAGCGGTATGGAATGTGGCATTCCCAATCCCATTATTGCGATGATGGACTACACGGTATCACGTTTAATAAGATGAATATGCGCTCGGGGGCGGCCGTTATTTCATCTCCATTGTCCAAAGAAAGGCACTGAAATGGCTGTCATCAATTATAATGACCACTACAGTTCTAAGGGTCTATAAGCTCTCTGTTGTGACATGTAAGAAGTTTAAAGTCCGTTCACAGGGCAGGTCGAAAACACCTGCATCCCTCCATCCTTCAAATGCTGTGTGAAACCTTAGATGACGGCTGTAATGAGAATACTTAGCTCTCATTTGCTGTCAGTCATCTCCTTGAACTCTCTTGTGACCAGACCCCCTAAAACCCCCTGGGAGGATCATCTAAAGCAAAGCTAGATGGATTTGCAGTTTGCTGTTTTCATTTCGAACACTTAACCCCTGCAGCTGTGTGTCTATATGTGCATATGAGCGACGCTGGGCCTTTAACTGCCACGTGAAAGGTCAGTGTGATAGGCTGCTGTGGGATAAGAATCATAACAAAGTATGAAAATGGGTGGACCGAGCCTGATTAGACTACATTGTTTTGGACAATAAAGATGGAGATCTTTTAAAGGCCAGCGGCTAATTGTCTCATTCAATTTGTAGTTGCGTAAGCCACTTAGATGCTACATTGTATGCCTGGGCTCAGAATAAGAATTATGATGTAGACAGAAAGGTGTTCCAGTTTAAAAAACAAAACATCCAACTCTATGTATACACTCTTCAAAATAAAGGTTCCAAAAGAGGGTTTTCAATTGGGCTACTTCTACAAGCCGCGGGCTGTTTTTCATGTCCGTGGGTTGAAGCCACCCCAATTATGTGATATTTAGCCCCGGGAATGAGAATTTTAGCAGCCAGCCCTGCAAAAAAAAAAAAACTTAAAAAATATTTAACCCCCCGAACAAGATTTTTACCGGAGAACCTCCCCGAAACGCAAAAAAAAAGAGGCGCTTTTTGATTTTTTGGGTTATAAATTCAGTTTTGAAAGTGTGTAACTCAGGCCCTGTGAGCTCTAGCACCCTGCAGACAGTTTGGCTGTTTCCACTAGATTCCAAAAAATACTGGAAAAAAGAATTTAGTCTGTATCATTTTGTATGCAAGATTTATTCAAATGGATCTGAAGGGAGGACAACCAAAATCAAAAAAGCGTCTCTTTTTTGGGGGGTGGTTATTACAGCTCAGACAACATATACTTACATGTTTATCACTTTTAGCAGTGTTTTATGTAACTTCAAAGGGTTTCTTGTAAAATGACACCAACATTTTGAATTTAGACCACTGTATGTGGGTATGGGACACTTTTCTATTTGGGTAGGCCAAATCCAGGCGGAAATGGTCCCAGAGTAATTAAGTGTAAATAAGTAACTTTGTGTAAATGCCAAAGTTATGCATGAAAAGTTCTCCAGAAAGTAGAGACTCTAAGCTTTCAAATGGTACCACACATGAGGTCAGAGCTCCTCCACAGACATTTATAATGTAAAGTATATACTTGATGATGTCATTCCGGACCCTGTACAGGGTCTGCAGTGTTTAAGAGGTTAAGAGTGTATAAATGTACTTAAGTGGAGTAAAAATACTGTCCACCTCTGGACCTGGTATTAAGATGCTTTTTGGTCGATCAGATCACAAGTAGATGAGGGAGACATATTCCCATTTTTAATCTGTCTCTGTGGTCCAATTTCAACCACTTCTGTCCTGATTTCTTCGAGGGGAGGACCTTTAGGCCGGTAAATGTATATTTTTCAGATCTTTCAATCTAATGGACGAAATAAGCTCACACAATTTACACATGAACGCATGAAGATGATGACAAAACATATGGAAAGCAGCAGTTCCTTTCTCCTCTGACAGCCACGTGTGTTAGAAATCAGGAATGGTGAGAGAACATTGTGCTTGGTACGTTTTTCATCTTCAAACCAAACTTGGGTCTTCAGCCGACAAAGTTTAAATCTCGTCTGGCTGGGGCGCTTTACATAATGTTTAGTGTTTAAGCGTTAGGTCAGTAGGTGGAGAATAGGTGGTCTTTTGTGGCTGTTCGATCGCATGAGCGTTTACACCAAGGAAGCAATCCGGTTGAATGTGTTCTCAGCTACCTCTGGAAGTGGTCGAAAGTGGACAAGCTCAAAAGGTTTTAGACCCCGTTTACACCTGTATTTAGCATCAACCACTCGTGTAGACAGGGCCATAGGTGCCAAGAATATTTGATTGTATCCTCTTTGTAAAATGCACCAATAAGCCTGACGTTGGCTCATCTGAATGTTGAGGTTACTTAATTGAGTGAAATCTGTCAATAAGCCTTTTGCTTTTGTAAGCTCATCTGAATTTTCAGGTTACTTTAAATGTGACTGCATGCCCAACGGCATTATTGGGATGTTTATTCCAAGGACATCAATTATTTCCTCACACCCCTACCAGAGAAAAGCTCTCGGTTCTCACGAGAAGCGAGGCTGGTTGAAGTGGAGTTGAAGGTCTACTGGAAGTCCTGGTTTGACTTGCTCGTCCCATTCTTCCCTCTTAACCCTGCAGGGGAGGTTTGCCTAGCACATGCCAGAGCAGTCACTATAAATCACTCAATTTTATTGCCTTTATTAGTTTCTCATTCAGTTGTGCTCCTATGCCCTTTTCTTGTACTTTCGTATGCTCTGAGTTTACAAGAAATTCAAAGCTGTTTATCAGAACATATAAGAGGAGACTTGTGACGAACATGGGGGCGGATGGAATCCAGCGAACATTCTTACGTCAACCTTCACCTGATTCCTTGAATTGTCTTTTCGTTACGTGTCTCTGGTGTTATTTGAAAGTAAAGCATTCTATGATTAATGGATCAGTTCTTAAAAATCTTTTAAAAACATTCTATTTTAAAACACGCAAAATTCTTAGAAATTAACATATGCTTTTGAATTTTTTTTTATAACAATTTCAAGAAAAGTTGACATTTTTAATGTATTTATTTCACATGTATTTATTTTAAAATGAAACTATATATATATATATATATATATATATATATATATTATCAAAGCAGAAAGTCTTACAATATATATATATATATATATATATATATATATATATATATATATATATATATATATATATATATATATATATATATATATATATATATATATATATATATATATATATATATATATATATATATATATATATATATATATATTATCAAGGCAGAAAGTCTTACAAATGTCATGCATTATTAATTCATAAATATCATACAGTTTTGAGGAGTCACACCACAATACAATTTTTAAACTAAAATGATGATGTCATGTTTTGTGCTCTGCATGTTTATGTAAATGACTTTGATCACACTTGTTAACAGGACAGACATTTATTAAACAGCGAAGCAGTTTTGTTCAAATAAAAAATTACTAGGTTTCTTTCATTTAAATGTTTTTTTTTCAAGAATTAATTATTTTAAAGGTTATGATTGTAATATTAGTTGTACTTTTAGTTGACATTTGTGGCAAAAAATATTGATTCAGAAATTAAAAACGGTGTTTGTTTTATAAAGGTGTATTATAAGTTATTGCTTGTCGTATGAATTGCTTTTTAATTTCTTTTTTTATTAATAAATCAATTTAATAGATCAGTGTTATTGGCCCTTCACGCAAATAGGTTCTTCCAAAAAAAAGATCCCAAAAATATAATTCAAAAAATGTACCCCAATCCTGAAAGACCTTGACAGCATGACTTTGTAAGCTTATCAGCCAGTGTGAAACCGTCAATACTGGTAGCGTTTGAATACCAAATGGTGAGTTTGAAAAATATTTAACAGTGTGTGTCAGTAGCCCTGGATTCACTCACCTCAGGTTCAGATCTGTTAATCTGGAGATGGACGTTTTACGCATGCCGCTCTCGTCTTCCTCTTAACCTTTCAACCCGACGCCGACCATAGGGAAACCAGAATGTAAACCCCAGGAAATGATGGGGGGAGAGAGCCAAGTACTACATTGCATTATTGATGTTTACTCCGGCGAGCCCTGCTATCTGATTCTCAATCAGTGAGTGTTTAAACTCATTGTTTGCATCCGGGCTGTTTCACTGTCAAGCTGTGTGCTCAGCTGATATGACTATGATAAGCTCTTCCTAAATTGTTTTATTCTCAGTCTCAGGCTTTTGATGTTGAAACAAAGCACTTGTTTTGCATTTGTCTTTCTTAGGGAATGTACTGATGCTCGCATATCGTAGCAAATTTCCAAGGAGGTTATTTGCATATTGAGACTTTGACCTATTTACTGTTTTATGTAGATTGTTCAGACATGCTGTTTGAAGCTGTCAGATATAAATCTTGAAGCACTTGAAGTTCCTCTTTTGTCCTCTAGAGGCATATGGGCTTCCATTTTGAATGCACTCTTGACCATTGGTTTATTACAAGGACTTTTTGAGTTGGTGAAAGTGGTTTGATCTGTTTCTCAATTGAAACTGTTTTTTCAAATGTATCAATACGTTTAAATAGGAGAGGTTTAATTAATTAAATGGATTGTGTATTTGGTACAACAGACAGTAATATAACTACAGTGGCCAGTATTTGGACACATAAGAAAGAAAGAAAAAATCCCAGAACTATCTTCACTTTTCAAAGTTACTTTTTGCAGTGACTTCTAAGCATATATCTTTGATATTGTCCAAAAATATAAAGTGGTTTAAAAATGTGTTTGTATTAATGTAACACTTTTTATTTAAACTGAAATATTTTGCTTGAAATATGTGCTTTTTATTTATTTATTATACCACTTGGTTTGATATTTTCAGTGGCATTTATACATTTTTAGGTGTGGGACAACTTTGTGTACCGAAAAGTTCAAACACTGCTGCAGGATATGCATGAAAAATATGTCAGAGGAAAAAAAAGAGTTCACACTGGCCAGTTTACAGCCATACTTTCTCTTATTCTGTATTTTATCCCGGGCTGCCGACAGCAAGAGGAAACTTCTCAATGTTGTAGGGTGTGACACAGGAAACTGCTGAAGCTGAAGGCTGTGTAACTGTGTGTGCATAAATGCTCGAGTGCATTGGCAATATGTGTGGTGTCAGACTTTGGGAATCCACATGACAGAAATCTGTGTGGAAAAAGAACATCCAGGAATGTTCCATCCAACATAATTGCTATTGTCTGTCATTCCTCTCTTTGTCCGGTCCTGCTCGCTATTACACTAAATATCAGGCTAACAAATAAGACATAAGCATGCAGCAAACCGCACCGGCTCTAAATATTTAGATTTGATCACATCTGGCCATCAGCTGATCAGTGCAATGTCTCTTTGATTTTGTTCTCATGGGCTGAGGGAACTTTCAGCACAGGACATTAAAGTGTGTTATTTGAAACTAGAGATCTCAACTGGTTTTGCTTTAGGATGAAGGCGCCATGTGCAATGCAAGTGTACGCCATGCACTTCAGACCATGCGCTCAGATCGTTAAAATAGGGCCCAATGTGTTCTCATGCTTTGAAGAAAATAATTCACCACACAAAACACACTGTGGTCAGTTTTTTTTAAGTTCAGATGACTTTGTGTGTGAATAGAATAAAACAGAATCTTTATTTTATTACCACTTTAGTTTATTTTCAAGTAGCCTATTTGACATGATTGCCATACAATAGCACAAGGACATTTGCTTTTGAGCAACCGGAGGTTAAGTGCCTTTCTCACTTCTTGTAGAGATTGAACTAGAAGCTACAAAACAACACCTTGATGTTAATGTAAATAACCCCACGAAATCAAAATGGCAGTTTTGTGGCCTTTAATCAATCTCTGTGAGATTTGATGCCATCTATATGCTAGTGTACTAAAATATTTTTTTTAGGTTTTAACTCTTTTAGCAGATTGTACAGTTCAGTCTACAGTTCCTCTCCAGGCCACCAGAGGGAACCTTCAAAAGCATTATAGGAAGTGACTTCCTTCCTCTACTTTGTCTGAAAATCACTCCCTATACCGTTATATGGTCCACTTGAGGGGACAGCCATTTGTAGTGGTGTCAAAAGCCATTGTGGACATTATGAAGTGCACTCCTTCAATCTCATAATGCACCTCATTAACAAGTGTACAACGAATGTTCACTCAACAGCTGGGCGCTAATACTCCTGCACTGTTAGCTTCATGCTGAATGAATTCCGGCGTCTTGACAGAAGATGGCATCTGCAGCACATCACGCACACTCAGTGTCCGAATTTGCTCGCTCATTTTAATTAATAACTGTATTAGTGAAGTAATGTGGGGAATAGGGGGCGGTTTTGGACACACCAATAGCAAACCACAACCATCCAATCAATTCCCAATGGACAAAATCATGTCCCGCCCTACATTTTTTCTTGTTCAAGAAGCTGTTTCAATCTGATGTATGTCACAATAGAAAAAAAAGACCACCACATCTTCCATTTCATGCTGACTTTTACAGATTGTGACAGTCCACCAGAGGGAATATTCACAAAAATTCTAGGAAGTCACTTCCCTCCCCCCAATACACCAGCCTCTGACTAGCAATAACATATAGCCAACATGCGAATGAGCCCAAACAAAAGTGATTCAATAAATCTCTGTAAGCTTTGAGGTTGTATATATGCTAGTGTATGAATAAAATGTGACTTTCGCACTTAGCAGATTGTGACAGTTCAGGCTCCTCACCCTCTCCATTCCACAAGAGGGAACCTTCTACAGATTTCTAGGCAGTGATGCCAGTTACACGTTACTACGTTTTTCCTGTAACGAGTAATCTAACGCGTTACTTTTTCCAAACCAGTAATCAGATTAAAGGGTTAGTTCACCCAAAAATGAAAATTCTGTCATTAATTACTCACCCTTATGTCGTTCGAGACCCGTAAGACCTCCGTTCATATTCGGAACACAAATGAAGATATTTTTGTTGAAAGCTGATGGCTGAGAAAGGCCTTCATTGGCATTCAGTACACTTATACTCCCAAGACCGATAAAAGGCACTTAAAATGTCATTACAAAGTCCATCTCACCACAGTGACTCTACAATAATCTTACGATGCGACGACAATAGTTTTTGTGCGCAAAAAAAAATCAAAATAACACCTTTATCCAGCTTGTTATTGCCTTCTGCGTGTGCCTCCACGACGCATGCGCGAGAATATGACGTAGCGCCGGGGCTCGGGATTCCATGAAATGCACACTCTAACCCCATTTTGAGCACTACGCCGAGACCTAAAGCACGATCAATGTAGAATCCAACAGCTGAGATACGCGCGTCTTCCTCTGATTGTAAACAAATCACTTCTGGGTCATCTGTCCGAACGCCGGATCTGCGTCATATTCTCGCGCATGCGTCGTGGAGGCACACACGGAAGGCAGTAACAAGTTGGAAAAAGGTGTTATTTTGATTTTTTTTGCGCACAAAAACTATTGTCGTCGCATCGTAAGATTATTGTAGAGTCACTGTGGTGAGATGGACTTTGTAACGATGTTTTGAGTGCCTTTTATCCGTCTTGGGAGTATAAGTGTACTGAATGCCAATGGAGGCCTTTCTCAGCCATCAGCTTTCAACAAAAATATCTTCATTTGTGTTCCGAATATGAACGGAGGTCTTACGGGTCTCGAACGACGTGAGGGTGAGTAATTAATGACAGAATTTTCATTTTTGGGTGAACTAACCCTTTAAAGTAGCTTATCCAAGTCACTGTGAGTTACTATTTTAGCCATTTTCCTTAGTAAAAATATATATTTTTGCTTTCTTCTTGCATCTCGGGGAGAGTATTTATATTAAGTGAAGTCAAGAAAGATGTCTTTATTACATTTTTATTAAAACATTTTTTTTTTTTTCAGGAAATATTTTTTTATTTCAACTTAAAATATCAGGAGATACATTGTTGATGTTACTGTTAAAAATGCACTGGAGTGAGTGTTGGCAAAAACGGTTGTCATTTCTATGTTGAGGCGGCAGGGGTGCTGTCGGCAACTGCTGAATGTAACTAATAAAGTAACTTGTAATCTAACTTAGTTACTTTTAAAATCAAGTAATCTGTAAAGGAACTAAGTTACTTTTTAAAGGAGTAATCAGTAATCAGATTACTTTTTCAAAGTAACTGTGGCAACACTGTTTCTAGGAAATCTTCCTCTAATATAGGCTACCTACCCCTGATTAGCAATAGCAAATAGCTCAAATGTTAATGAGCCCAAACAAAAGGGATTTTTAAGATTTGCAGCCACCGTTGAAAGAATTTGGCTAATTTTTTTTGACTTGTGATGGGAGAAACCAAGCTTTTCAAAGCTTCGAATCAATTTAACAAATTGGTTCCCAAAATGATTCGCTATGCGAAACGCCACATGCTGGTGACCCCTGCTTGTCAGGACACTGTAAATACAATTACAACTCAGGCCAAACATGCATAAAAACTGCTTTTACAAACCCATTGCAAATGTTTTATCGAAAGTCAAATCTATCAAATGCAATTAACTAGTCATCTAATCAGATTAAATATTAAGTGTCTGTATAATATGGGTTCTTTTATCAATTTTCAGGCCTTGTATTATTTGTTCCATGGATGGCTCAGCTAAAAAGGCCAATAAGAGACTAATGACTACTATTATTCCTTTTAATTATACTAATGTCTAATTAAAAAGTCTACAAATGTATAAAACTGATCATAGGCACTTGTTCAATGGTTCGCCGCTGGGGGCGATCTCTGACTCCGCATGATTCATGGGTTCACAGAAATCATGGTGAACCAGTTATGACGTAACGAAGCCTCGTTTACCGAAATCACATGACTTTGGCAGTTTGATACATGCTCTGAACCACTGATTCAAAACAAAAGATTTGTAAAGGTTTCAAAGCTTAATGAAGCAGTGTTTTGAAATAGCCCATCACTACCCATGACTGACTGGATGCCATTTAACAAACCTGAACAACTGTAAACTCATTTGGAAGGAAGGACTCTGCATCATTTGGCTAATCCGACCTTGACATCAGTGTCAGCGTCTGCTGGTCATTGGGTCAACTGTCAGCCCAAAGTGTCATTGTATTGTTGTTGTACGTGTAAGTTTGGCAGGATCCCCTGTGGTGTTTGGCTTGGCATGTGTATGCATGAAATGAGTGTGTGTGTGTGTGTGTGTGATGCCTCTTGTAAGCCCTTATTTATTCTCCATTCTGCAGAACTCATTGTGAAATGCGGGTCCCATAAATCTGTGCATGGAAATGCCAGTCAAAGTTCACACCTAAGTTCATTTCATGCTTCACCGTCTTCCTCTCTGTGTGTGGTGCAGCATGTTATTGTGTGCGATTTTGCATAAAAATATGCTGGTTTATCATGGAATGATAATCGTTTATTCTTTTTGTGTTTCAGCGTGTGTGCGTGTTCCGAATTGATTCAGGCTCTTCTGTGATAACTGTGCTATGAAAGGGTTTCTCTCAAAGATGGAAGATTTAATCAGCCATTACAGTAAAAAATTATTTGTCTTACCTTCGGTGACAGGATTCACTGGGTTAAACAAAAGCCACTGCTTCCAGTTCTTTGTCTTTATGGATAATAGTCTAGTTCAGAGGATCTCAAACTTAGTTTGAACTCTAGCAGTTGTGTTACTGACATGAGACAGCAGAAAAATGTATTGCAAATGTATGTTTACTGTCAGATCATTTACTGCTATGACTTAATCAGTCAGTCGTTTTAATGTACTGTATATGCTTTTGGCATGCAGTAATATAATTTCCTCTCAGGTCATCTTTAACCACTCTTACTTTAAAGTTTCTGATTCCTGAGTGAATTTCAGTCAGTTCTCCATTTCTGCCACAGTAAAAAGTTGATCACCTCAGCCTTTCACTGTCATTGTATGATAAATGGAGACTTCCTGCAAGGATCTTCTAATCTCTGTTTTATAGGCTTGTAATTTCATGGCATCTGGCTTCTTCTCACATTTTGCACAAACAGACTTTTTATGACAAAGAGCGGATATGAATCACTTCTGTTTTCTTCTTGTTACTATCTGTTCTTTTATGTGATGGACATGTAAACCGTTGGTTATTAGTGAGATATGTGTAACATGGTGGATAGGGGTGTAACGATACACCAATGCCACGGTTCGGTTCTTGTCACGGTTTTGGAGCCACGGTCCGGTTCGGTTCTGTTTGCTGTGGGTCAGGGTTCATGGCAGGGCACCAGCAATAATAACACTAGATTCACTTTTAACTTAATAATAACAACAGCAATAATTTTACTTATTAACTTTATCTTTATTAACTTTATACATTGGCTTCATGTTTTCTTTAGAGCAGTTAGCACACCTGAGTAAACTAAAATGAAATAAATGCCTCCACTGTAGAATAGTCAGAAATAATCTACTCATTTTACCATTTACCATAATGTTTAAAGGGGTGGTTCCGTGTTTTTTTTCTAGGCTTGATTGTGTTTATGGGGCGCAGTATAACATGTCTTAATACTTCTTCTTTTTTTTTTACGCCGTATTTTTCTTATATTTTACCTTTATTCCACACCGCTGTCTCCACTGTCCTTTGAACGGCTTGTTTGCTTCCTGCTTCTGTGAAGCCCATCCCTCCGAAAAACGCAATGGTCTTAGATTGGTTAGATGGCCAAATGTAGTTTGTAGTTCTGCTACAGCTCTCTCTTTCGTAATGACTGCGACGTGGCCTCGCCCACTTTGTTGCGTGTTCGCGGGGGCAGTGTTTATGTTAATAGCAAGGGTTTATGATGTCACCAACCCAGGATGAAGCTTGTTGTAGTCCAAACCGGCCGTTTTTGTAGGCAATAAACTACCATAACTTTAAAAGACAATATCTCCGTTTGCATTGAACTTTCAGCGCTGTAACTTTGCAGATACTGTTGATGCTCAAGCAGCAACATTACACACTAACTAAAGTTTAAAAAGTAAAATCGCAGGCAACCACCCCTTTAAAAAAACACAAGCACATTTATTTCATAAAAATTGATGACACACACAAGTAATTTCCCACTTTAGCCTACTTAACAAACACATGTTGTATGAATATGACTAATACTGATGATAGGCCTATAAGTTAAAGCTATTAAATAGCAGTTTTTATTAATACAATAAAGTACACCACACTAACAGTGAAAATAAAGTGGCATTTTGAGGTTATGGAAACAACAGTTACCATGGCGGATACACAATAGCCTACATCATGAACTGTTAATGGAACATGAAAACTGCTCCTGATGAACAGAAAGAACATCATACCTCCATGCAAATCCTTCCCAGCTAACACACGTCGAACCAGTTACGTGATTTATTGGTACTTCATGTGTCATGACAGAATGGACATCGTAGCGCTGCATGCTGTTTCTCTTGCGCTTTGCAGTGATATACAGAGCGCACTGCCGCATATGCACGTGTAACTAAAGAGTGCGCACTACGAGCACAGTATAACGGCTTACCGGACAGGAAAGCGGTTTTCTGAGGTGAGAGAGATTTTTTTTTATTTCGTAACAAGCTACGAAAATGACTACCTGGCTAAATGGGGAAACTGGCTCTCTTTGTCCTTCCACTATGCAGCTTGAGCGATCACCCAAGTCACGTGACATGTACTTGGAAGACAAAAGTTAGTGTATATTTAATTAATAATATTATTATAATAATATTTAGTTGTTAAAAGTGTACTAATTACTATTTAATCAAATGTCGGTGAAGGAAAAAATTATTTTGTGGCATAAGGTGAAGTGAGAGCTGGGCTGGGGCAGTAGGGGGCGGGGTGTGTTCGACATGAGAGTATCGCAGTTCGAACCTTGGGTCGATTCGAACCGTCGGTTCGGTTTGAATATCGTTACACCCCTAATGGTGGAAGATCACACTTTATTTTAATGGCTTATTATGAATAATGTTCTTTGAACTTTGATTAGAGCAGATGACCGTAGGAGTAATGAATCACTTGCATGTCTTTGAGTGCTGCGAGAGTGCCAGCTCTTTGCCCTTATTTTGTGGCAAGGGTTGGTCACAGTTCATACACCGACAAAGAGAGTTCCCCAAACCAGTTCCTGCTATTTACATTTTGTTCTTTTGACTATTCTGATAAAACTTGGGAGGTATAATGCTCTAGACCTAAAGAGGTAGTCAAGAACCATCTTTAACCTTTAACCTATTATGTCCCTTTTTATAAGATGTAATAGGTCTCAGGTGAAGTGTCTGTGAAGTTTAAGCTCAAAATACCCCACAGATAACACTCATTTTTGAGTGGAAGGAAAAACATGCTGTTTTGTGCATGTATCTTTAAATGCAAACGAGCTGCTGTTGCCTGCCCCGTTTCGAGACGAGGGCGGAGCCTGTACAGCTTGTGCCTCCGATACTCTGCCCAAAATTAAAACATCTATCGCGCAATGTCACGCTTACATGACATTGCAGTTCTTCATCATCATGAAAGTTTATTATCTGTATGCGTTTTAAAGTCATATCAGTGTAAACTTCTGATATATGGTTTTCTGAGCGCACACATCCGAAGCGCGCGCACAGAAAGCTGGATGTCAGATGGCGCGTCCTGTTCTCTTCCGTTGCGCTTAAACTGCGCTTAAATCTTATTGCGCTTAAACTGTCAAATACACACAAGGTTATGTAAAAAACACACAAAGTTCACATAAACACAGTTGGTTGTGTCTGTAAACAGCAGGGAAAGAAATGTGATGATGAAAGCTGTTGTTAAAGGAAGATAAACATGGCAGACTGTATACAGCTCATTCAGGGCGGAGTCTATGCTAACAGGGAAGTCTATCAGCATTTTGGGGCGGGGCCTAAGCAATGTGACATCACACTGCTAGAATCTACAAACGGCTTGTTCTGAGACACTGCTTGTGATTTATGGGGATAAAAAAAAAGAGAGGAATGGGTGGATTTTTACCATTATAGGGTGGTTGTGTACACACTTCCGACACATATCTAATGTTCAAACACCATGTAAAAGTGAATTTTGCATTACAGGTCCCCTTTAACAATCATTTACCGCAAAACATGCCAATCGACAAATAATTTAAACTGCAGTCAAGACAAAATTTCGATAAGGTACTCATGTTACTAGTAAACACTTTCAATGTTAAAAAAGCACTGAGAATCTTAATAGGGGTAGTACTAAATAGAAACAAAGTACAACAACAACTAGCAAAAAACTCCAAATGAAATCACAGTGACAATTATCACTATATATTTTGCTATAAAACAGACCTAAAATGATTGTGAATCACTTCTTGAACTAGTTCATTTACATGAACTGTCTGGATGAACCGTGTTTGGAGAGCATGTTTGATTATTCAGCTAGCTTTGTTTCAAAGACAGAGATGTAGCATTTTTGCTATGCCAAAGTGCTGCTTGTTAGAGAAAAAAAAACTTGCTTGTTACTTGAAAACTTTGGACAAATGTCATACTTATGATGTCAGTGCCATAGTAGACTGCTGGTTGGGCTGGAATTGCCTCTCTCGCTATTGTTCTGTATAACCCAATCTGTTACCATGGCCTTGCTAATGATGTCACAACAAAAGCAGCTCTGTATTAGCCCATCTGTTACCATGGAACCATTTATGATGTCAAAAATCTACCGTCCTTCTCCTAGCCTGTGGTTACTACAGCGGGCTTTTATGATGTCAGATTGCAGCGTGGTCCTGGAGAGCTTGTGTTTTATCCTTGCGGTGTGTCAGCTAGTTTACTTCACAGCTCCCTTTATGAGCCCCACTGCTATCTTTCCCACAGACATCAACCACTCTCAGGTCCTCTGTGTAAAAGCCAGTCACTTTTGGACACTTAAACAGCGCAGTCGGGAGTTTCACACAGGACTGTGAAGTCGCAGCCTTAAAACAGTTACAGTTACAAGTTGCATGTTTTCCCTGTGGTCTTTCCATTAAAGGAGGAGTTTAATTATCAGTGACGCAGCTATTAATGTACGCTTGTTATACTAGTAAAGGGGCAATGGGTGGTGTGGAGCAATCTCGTGTTCTACTTTCCCACACTATCTGAGCCAGCAGCCGTTGATAGAGTTGTTTGTCTTCACTCTTTCATGGTTTTTTTTGGGGGGGGGGGGGGGGGGGGGGGGGGGGGGTTTGGAAGTGTAGTTTTTTTTAGCAGTTGAGGAAATTGAGGAAACAAACAGGAATTGGAATATTTTTTACAATTTTGTTGAGACTTGAAATGTTGTCTTATAGGGCACCTATTATCCATAAGATGTAATATAAGTCTCAGGTGTCCCCAGAGTGTGTCTGTGAAGTTTCAGATCAAAATTCCTAACCGATCACTTAATATACCATTTTGAAAATGCCAATTTTTGGGTTTGAGAAAAATTAGCTGTTTTCTGTGTGTCTCCTTTAAATGCAAATGAGCTGCTGTTCCCGGACCCAGAGGGCGGAGCCTTCACAGTGAACACCTGTTTGTTTTGATGGTCATCTCTATTGCAGACATTGCTGTTCTTCACCATCATGAAATATTATCATCTGCATGTGTTTTAAAGCCTTATCACTCTCAACTTGAGCACACACACCCGACGCATGCGCACAGACAGCTATTAGGAGCTATAGGCTATTAGACTAGTCTAAACTTGTTCTCTTTCATGTGTTATTGCGATTAAACTGTCAAATGCACACAATATTATGTCAGAAACACACAAAGCTCACATGAAAACAGTTGATTATGTCTGTGCACATGCAGCCAGTACAGAAATCCCGTATGTATGTTAGATCTGTGTACTAAAGTGAAAGCAGTGTAATATACACTACCTACTGCTATATCTGCTGTTAATATGAAACAAACAACAGAAGAACAACAGAAAATCACTCACTGCTCTTGACTGAATAACTTTTGTAGCTTTATTAAGAACACATTTCTTACTTGAATGCTGCTGTTAATGCTCTGGCGAGGAGATAAACAGGGTCTATGCTAATATGGCAGTGTCCATCAACACTCGTGGGCGGGGCCTGTGAAATGTGACGGCACTTTACCAGGATTCTGCAAACGGCTTGTTCTGAGACAATGCTTATGATAAGTGGGTGGATTTTTACCATTATAGGGTGGATGTGTACACACACTGCCAACACAGTTATGTTCAAATACCTTATAAAAGTGTTTTTTTCATAATAGGTGCCCTTTAAGAAATCCTTGTTTTAATATTTTGAAAAAGGCCTTTAAGTTTGAAGGTTTATAGGCATTACTTGGATGAATGGATGGATGGATGGATGGATGGATGGATGGATGGATGGATGGATGGATGGATGGATGGATGGATGGATGGATGGATGAAATGAATGACAGACGGATAGATAGATAAATATAGATAGATAGATAGATAGATAGATAGATAGATAGATAGATAGATAGATAGATAGATAGATAGATAGATAGATAGATAGATAGATAGATAGATAGATAGATAGATAGATAGATAGATAGATAGATAGATAGATAGATAGATAGATAGATAGATAGATAGATAGAATGTCAGACAGACAGATAGATAGATAGAATGTCAGACAGACAGACAGATAGATAGATAGATAGATAGACAGACAGACAGACAGACAGACAGACAGACAGACAGACAGACAGACAGACAGACAGACAGATAGATAGATAGATAGATAGATAGATAGATAGATAGATAGATAGATAGATAGATAGATAGATAGATAGATAGATAGATAGATAGATAGATAGATAGATAGATAGATAGATAGATAGATAGATAGATAGATAGATAGATAGATAGAATGTCAGACAGACAGACAGACAGACAGACAGACAGATAGACAGATAGATAGATAGATAGATAGATAGATAGATAGATAGATAGATAGATAGATAGATAGATAGATAGATAGATAGATAGATAGATAGATAGATAGATAGATAGATAGATAGATAGATAGATAGATAGATAGATAGATAGATAGATAGATAGATAGATTGAATTGCAGACAGATAGATAGATAGATAGACAGACAGATGGATAGATAGACCAAACTAGGTATCGTTCCTCTATGTCGTTATCTTTATAGTTGTGGTGTGAACTTACCTATTCTCATAAAATTTGGATGATTATTAAAACCTTATTATAATAGTTATCTCTATAGTTATCTTTTTTGTCAGGCATTCAGTGTGCTTTGCATGGGCATGACTTATTTAAATGAAGTTAAATTAAGCATCAAAAATGCAAATATGCCTGTGGGTAGAAATAAAGAGTTGAATCTGTTTTGTCTGTGTGTTTTTGCGGGGCGTGTGTATGTAGAGCCAGGCTGCGTGATTCTTAATTAACTCTTGAACAATGGACGAGTGAAGATCAGAGAGGCAAGTGAGGGGCTTGTTGTGTCTCCTCATGAGCAGCTTCCTGAGCACATGAAAGGAACACACACTGCCCAAAAAAACACGTGTGGAGAGAGGAGGAACTTCTGTCAACACCAAACTATGGCCTTCAAAGTGAATGCCACCCCCCTGTCCCACCTCCCACCCGTAAATGCAGACAGCACAATACATTCATTAGGATGCTTTAAGCACACACACACACAGCATACACATACACGTATGCAGTTTTCTGTCTTTTTTTCTTTTGTTTTGGCAATCTGTCTGGTTATTATTGCCGAGGGTGGGGTTGTCAGAATACCAACATTTCAGTAGTTGACACCATAAAAAGCGAAATTTCTTTATTTGATGGAAATAAATATGTGATGGGAGTAAAAAATATTGTAATGTCTTTGTGTTTGCTTGCAAAACCTTTGTGATCGTTTGCAAAACTGGTGATGGAAATAATTTGAAATTAGACAAAAAAAAACCTGTATCTTAATGCCTTTTGCAAGTGAATGTAATTTTTTTTTCAGTGGAAGGCAAAAACAATAATATAGTAATACAATTTTCCTCCTATCCCAAATTTTGTCCATCAAGTCCTCCAGGGGCTTCATACATTTGAATCTCAGAGAAATATAAAAATAAGCGGTAATTGTGATGAGATGAAATGAAATGAATATAGTGAATATAGTTATTACTAACTACATGTAACTTATGTAACAAGGACACTGTAAAACACTAATAATGTTGCAAATGTGAGAAATTAACTCACAATTATGAGAAATTGTTACAATGACTATGTTTGTTTTACTCTGAGGTGCTATTTCAAGTATTCAGATGATCATAAATTCTCGGATCTGACAACTATTGAATTGAGTTGGTACTACTGATACTGAAAGACTTGATACAGTTGCATGAGTAGGTGGGACATGATACTTTAGGGTGTGTTCACACTTGGCATGTTTGGTTCGATTAAAACGAACCCAGGTGTGATTGCTCTGTTAGTGCGGTTCATTTAAAAACATGTGAACACTGCCATCCGAACCCTGGTGCGCACAAAACAAGTGGACCGAGACCGATGAAAAGATCGGACCGACTCTGGTGTGGTTCAACTGAAATATGAAGGCAACACAGACCACAGACATGTAAACAAACCAAAAACAGGACATGATGTCATAAAAAGGACAGAATGCTCAAGCATAATGCTTTCTTTCATCAAAGTTGCGATGTTGCCCATCACGGTTCGAAACAGACATCAAAACCACGTCTCCTCAAAGCAGATCTTCGTTTGTGTGTGTGACGGAGGGATTCCTGCCGCTGTTTTCCCTCCTTTACACTTTAAGCTCTTTGTGACTGTTTTAGCTGGTAAAATATCTAAACACACACAACAAGCACATTTAGCCCAACACACAGCATTGTTTTGGATGTTCGGCTGCAAAATATACAAAAGCCAAATTACAGTGTGAATGCTAAGCAATCCAAGACTACGGATAGCCCCGTTTCCACTGAAATTACCCGGAACAATTTGTACCAGGAACTTTTTTTATAGGAACTTTTTTCCCCCCAAACCTGCTACTGTCTGCGTTTCCACTGCGGTCTAGAGTACCGTGAAGATTAGACTAATTAGTCCAGAGACGTGGGACTGCGCGCGGCTGCTCCTCCCAGTCAGCGACGGACAATAATAATTTTTGTGCGACACTGTCTGCATCTATTTCGGATGCCTCCTGGACGCCTTCCCAGGGAGGTGTTCCAGGCACGTCCCACCGGGAGGAGGCCCCGGAGAAGACCTAGGACACGCTGGAGGGACTATGTCTCCCGGCTGGCCTGGGAACGCCTCGGGGTTCCCCCGGAAGAGCTGGAGGAAGTGGCTAGGGAGAGGGAAGTCTGGGCGTCTCTACTTAGACAATTGCGACCCGGCCCCGGATAAGCGGAAGATGATGGATGGATGGACTGTCTGCAACAATAACAAGTATGGAGGAGATTCAAGCAGCGCTGCTTTTGCTAGTTATGTATTGGTTTACTAAAGAGTAATTAACAAAATGGTGGAAAAGAGACGAGCACTGATACTAAAGCGTATTCTGAAAGCTCGTAAAGCTAGATTTTAAATAAGACAACGTATGTTATTATCAGCTATTACGGACATTGACCGTGAGATTGCAGAGACAACGCGCGCCATCATACAGAAAGAGCAAGACTGATAATTACTGAATGCAACCTCGCAAGACTTTTTAAAATGCCGGTTGAAATAAAATGCTGCGTGAGCTCAACCAATCAGCATGTTCAGCGCCCAGTCCCACCCCCGAAATTTCCGGAACTTTGAAAAAGTACTACCTCGCGAGCAGGGCCGTTTGGAGGGGGAAATATTTACCCGGAACTTCATTTAGACCCTGGTTCCTGCGGTTGAAACACACCGAGTACCACCCCAAAGTTCCTAGTTCTTGGGGAAAGTTCCTGCGGTGGAAACGCGGCTGATGTGTTCAGACTTGTAGTTCGTCTCGCTTGGTTCATTTGGTCCCGACCAAAAAAGTGTTCTCGGTATGCTTTCAAACGAACTCTGGAGCGGTTCGTTTGTGGTGAGAAGGTGATCCGACCTCGAACAGACCCAACTGCAAAAAGTACTGATCGTTTTTGGACTAAACCAGCTGCCGTAGTCAGCTGCGCTGTGCATTATGTGATGAGGAAGTGTTTGTTGACAGTTTGCACTTTAGCATGGCAGCTCGCGGACAAAGTTGGAGTAGTGAGGAGGTGCGGAGCCTCATAGAAATTTGGTCTGATGACCATATTAGGTCCCAACTTTCGAAAACTCACAAGAACAGCGCGATCTCCGCTTGAAGTGACGAGCAATGCACGCTCGCCGTTTGCAGTGCATTAGAACGTTGTTTTCAAGCCGCATCCGTGCTTCATTATAGAAATGTATTGTTTGCATATTGTGGCGTATACAAACAATGTAATAGATTATGGCCCAGGGACAAAACCAGCCCGCGGAGTCACAGTTTAGGAAATACACCTTGGCCAATGAGTGATGTGGATGTTGTCATGTGACTGCATTTCGGTCCGTTTCAACTTGGGACGGACCAAAGCAATCAGTGTGGCGTGAAAAGGAACCAAAAAAGCTGAAAAATGCTACAATGGTTCGGACCAAAGGAACCGAACTAGAGATGTGAAAGCACCCTTAGTCTTGGTGTAAGTGTTCACATTGGGATTTTTACACCAAACCTAAAAGATATTTAACCTAAATGCATAGGGATATGTTCACAACTTGATAAGTTGGCTAATGACTTATGATTCATGACGGAACATAGCGAATGTCCAAAACAATGCTGTGTGCTAGGCTAAATGCGCTTGTAGAATATGCGTAGCCTACATATGATGGTATTTTGACGATATAAGAGCTTATAAGGCAGGAATCCCTCCGTCACACCCACACACACACAAAGATCTGCCGCATTCTGATGCCTCTACCGAACTGTGATGGTAACATCACATATATGACAACAACAAAAAAGCTATGCTTGAGCATTCTTTCCTTTTTAGGGTCACATCATGTCATCACGTCCAGTCTTTGGTCTGTGTTGCTCTCATATTTCATTCAAACCGCACCAGAGATCATCAGAGACCCAGAGACTAACAGGGCAACCGCACCAGGGTCTTAGTCAAACCAAACACGCCATGTGTGAACACACCCTAAATGTATCATTTTATTTTTTGGTATGGACCAAAAGAACCAAAAGAAGAAAAGTGTGAACACACCGTCAATGGTCTTTGGTTTTAGCTAGAGGCAGGTGGTCTTTACATGTTTCGGTCATGAATATCGGATCCGCAGTCTTTGATTCACAGTCTAAAATCCTGGAAAATGAATTGACCGTAGTTCCAAGTTGAAGTGTTATATATAACACCGTAGAGTGTCCTGCCATGGGTCACACCCTTCATATCCCTGTTTTCTGAACTGTGGAAACAAGAATAGGATTCCAGCCAATGCACATCAATACAGCAATTTCCTATTTGCTCATTTCCTGTTTTGACAGGAAGCAGAGGAAGATGGTTCGCTCACACAAACAGCGAGAGCAATGATTGCTGGCTAGCGCAGCCAGCTGTCCTCAGGTAGTTCATCGGCGCAAGCGTTGATGTACCGCTTACACCCTGTTAATGAGATTGGCCTGCCGCGTGTGTTTAGGAAAGGAAGCTTTTGTGGAGAATGCTGTTAATCATTTCTGAAGTGCTGCCCTTCTTCCCAGGACGCTCTTTTTGACCCGCACACAATGCAACGCTTTTGAAAGCACCGGTTTCTTTTGTTTTTCCATCACATTCCATCCATCACTGCAATCCATCTTTCTGTGGGCAGGGAAGTCGTCTCCTCTGTTCACACCTAGCTTCCCACAGAGGGAGTAGAGTTGAGTTATTACATTGTACCTGAGAACCATTTTTCAATTGACATTTAAGTTCAAACGTAAGGGCCTGCCTGCCCTGCAGAGATAAACACCTGCTGATTCATAAACAGTGGATCACATGACCAGTCGAACATTCGCTTTATCTTGATAACTGCTATTGTTTGGTATTAGGGGTTGGGGGATGGGCTGGGACAATAAATTGAGGCTACTTATTAATATTTTGTTCCTACGACTTCAAAATGAAGTTCCTCGCTATAGGTCATTTGTTTTGATTTAACTAAAATGAGGGAATTAATTAGTACAACGTGGCCATGATGTAAGTAAAACGATGAAACAAATTAATAAAATGTGGCCACAAATTAAGTTAGCACATGCCACGTGGGAAAACAATAAATATTAGTTCCCTCGTTTTAAGTTAATCACGCAAACGTTGTAATAATTTGTTACTTCCAATTTGTTGAGCAAATAAGTACAACCTGGTCAAAATAAAAACATATTAGTAAACTGTGGCCACGATTTTACTAAAATGAGCGAACAAGTTCTTAATTCATGGCCATGATATGTATTGTATTGTCTGCAAGTCATCAGATATATATATATATTTTTTTTTTTTCAAGCTGTATTGGTCGATATTGTGCGTGCTAATTTCTTCTATTTTAATTTTGCCAACCTCTAATGCTCACATCAATTAATCTTTTAAAACACTAATACTAATCTTATTAAATCTAATCTCAAACAAATGAATATACATTTTCCATGTACTTTATTATGTTGTGATGCCTCGAATCACATCGCATGTACAATGATTGCTTGAAGTTTAGTCTTTTTCATTTATTGTTTATTTTAAGACAAAAGTAGTTAATTTCTGCAAGTAAATATATGATTTTAATAAAAAAAAATATTCAAAACAGTTTTCTAGTCAGTAATATATTTTTTTTACAAAAAATTAAATCGTTTTCTAGGCAGTAATAAATATTTGAACATTAAAGGGTTAGTTCACCCAAAAATGAAAATTCTGTCATTAATTACTTACCCTCATGTCGTTCGACACCCGTCAGACCTCCGATCATCTTCGGAACAAAAAAGAAGATATTTTAGTTGAAATCTGATGGCTCTGAAAGGCCTCCATTGGCACAATGCACGGTTCACTCTCAAGACCCTTAAAAGGTACTAAAGACGTCGTTACAAAGTCCATCTCACTACAGTGGTTCTACAATAACTTTATGAATCGGCGAGAATAGTTTTTGTGCGCAAAAAAAACCTAAATAACGACTTATATAGTGATGACGATTTCAAAACACGGAATCATGAAGCTTCGAAGCGTTATGAATCAGCGAGTCGAATCAGCAGTTTGGATCGCCAAATTTCAGCAGTTTGGCAGTTTGACACGCGATCCGAATCATGATTCGACTCACTGATTCATAATGCTTCGAAGCTTCATGATGCCATGTTTTGAAATCGTCATTACTATATAAGTCGTTATTTAGGTTTTTTTGCGCACAAAAACTATTGTCGCCGATTCATAAAGTTATTGTAGAACCACTGTAGTGAGATGGACTTTGTAACGACGTCTTTAGTACCTTTTTGAGAGTGAACCCCCCCGTTTTGGACACTGTTTAGAAGTTTTTGTGTTTAAGCTAAATCTTGAGACTAACCTCTTTCTCAGATTGCAGGGCAGACACATTGACAGGCAGCCAGACCCCCCCCCATACCATTATGCACTGCCTCAAATAGCTAATTAAGGAATTCAGTGATTATTAACCTTGGCTCTAGACAGCGATCTCCTCATTTCTTTCATTATAGCCTGGAGTTGATTTACTCTAAATGCTACTTTGAGTTTGACTGTAGAGAGAAAGCAATTGCACGCTGTCAGCTACACACAAAAGCCCTCTGTTTTATATTTTTTGGAAAATATTATGCTTTGACACACTGTGTACGGTACTCCCTTTCTTTAAAGAAGTTTGACCTTCTATTTACTGCCTTTTAAATTATTTAATGCTGCATTATTTTAGTTCTTTTTCTCTTTTATTTTCCCAAACCAGTTTTACAATGCCCTTGAACCTAGAATTAAATATCTTGCTCGAGAGCAAAACTGGCCCTTCTGGAGTTTGAACCAACAACCTTTTATCTACCAGACCTGATCTCTAACAGATTATGTACAGTCAGCTGGTTATGATCGCAAAATAAATGTGGTATTATTTTACAATAATGACCGGCTGACCATACATTATTCTGCATATTTCATTGCTAGTTACCAAATGGGTATGACATTTTTATTTTTATGTGAGAAGCTTGGTCATTATGCAAAGACATTTGGCCAATCAGAATCAAGTATTCCAGAGAGCCATATAACTAACTTACAGACTTTATGTAGCCCTGCCCCTTTTAATCGCTGCGCTCGTTGTGTCCTGTCTTCCGGTTTGTATTTCCACAGCATGAAGGTAAGATTTTAAGTTTATTTGAATGACCCGCTCATTTTAAAATCTTCCTGGTCTACTGACATGTATTATGACACCTGCTTCAAACATTATGCTCATGATAACTTTTGTTAATAAGTAAATCCACTTCACCAGCCGATTACTGTTCAACAGCGATGCTATCCACCTTATTCCTGACGAGCCTACTGCGTTTTGAATTATGGGTGGCACTTCCGGTTTGGGGAATTTCCATTAAAAACGACTGAAACTAATAATTTAAAATCATACGGTTGCCCTACAAATAAAGCTTATCCGTCAGTTTGACTGAATGAGCTGTCAGTGTTCCTTGACGTTTTATTTTCAGCCATCATGAGAATAGCATAACACTTAACGTGACATGCTATAGCAAGAATATACTGTATATGGCAAGAGCTCTTTTCAGTCGCTGCATTCTTTTCCTCATGATTATTTTCTTTTTTCCCTTTGCATTCTGCTTTAACAGTATGAAAAAGGACAACATATACTGCACATTTGTGGTCTGTTCTCCCAATTTAAAGGAACACGCGACTTTTTGGGACGTTAGCTTATTCACTGCGGGTGGGGGGTGTGACTGGCACAAATATCGATTTCGATCTTGATTCATGAATTCATGTGTATACTATATAGCCTACTGTACATAACGGAAAAAAAAGTTTGCCTTAGCACTATTTTAAACGTTTCTTGGGTTAAATTATATTTGCTTGAATTCATTAATATTCACTTGTGTGTGCTTATATAAGTATCATTAAAAATTTTAGGATGTAAGTTATTAACATTTTAAAATTTCACATTTAAAGAAATCTAGTGTTCGATCATGTCTAAATATTTATCAAAATGCAAATCCCAAAAATAAGTAAGCAGTTATGATCTGCAATACTTTTTTGAGCAACTAGACTAGATACATGTATATTTATTAAAGAGCCATACAGGCACCTGGTGGGTAATGGCATTACAAATGAAAATTATTATTTTTCCAGCCACAAAATGACTCTAATTTGCCTCTTTGAATTGGAATTCTCTATTTTAACCTTAATTACTATACTAACTGTAATATAAATAATTAAAATATTAGAAGATAAATATTTAAAGTGGTCATTAATTGACAATAATTATTGCACAAATAGTATTTAGTACCAAAAGATCTCCTTAAAATATTCAATCAATATTATTGAACTAAAATATAGAACATTTATTTAATTGAAAAATAGTTAAGGTGTATGGTCACATTTGACCATCAATGAGTATGAGTGTGACCAATTAGCAAGGAATACCTGAGGGCTAAATACAAGAAAAACATTAACATCAATGTTAACAATGTTGTATCTCCATCACTCTCCATAATAAAATGATCCTGTAAATATGGTTGACGTAATAATCAATGCACACTATGCTTCAAAACTTGCTGCAAACACCTGTATAGTTGGTGAAGCTGTTGTGTATCCGCTCAAGCCATTCAAATGTATTGACACAGCGCTAGAAGCGTTGAACTATTTATACACTTTTTTCCCATCTTTATGATCCTAAATTCAGAAAGCAGGAAAACACTGGTCTTCACTGAATGTCCCTCGTCTGGATAAAGAGAGTGTCCGTAATGCCGCTCAGCCTCGCTTTAACCGGGTACATGACTGCATGTGTCAAGCCATTAAAAATAATGTAATGAACCCTCAATGTAATAGGCTCTCATTCATATGCAAATCAGAGTGGATTTAGCCTTGGCCTTTCTTGCTACCTCATTGCACACTGACGCTTGTGACATCACTGTTGGAGATATTCTCCGAACGCTTTCACGTTTTAATTGCCTTGATGGACAGAGGACCAACAGGCGGTATGAATCCATCAACGTTTTCTGTAAGTGCAGGAGAGATGCATTTATGTAGGTGTAGTGCTTCTAGAGCATGACAAATTGAACATGTTTTCAATGGAGTTCAGGGAAAGAGTTTAAATAGGCATGGAGAGTTTCTTTTTTTTTGCCTTGTTTCCATAAAAAGAGACATTTTAGCACTGATAAATGACAGCTATAATACTGGTTCAGTAGAAACAATCTGAAGCACCTAGGTAATCTTTCTTTTTCTCTCTGTCCCATCTTCACAATCCCTCTCCTTATATAATTTTGTCATTTCAATTCTTCCCATTATAAGTCAGGGTTTCCTCACCTCATCCTGCCATGAATGAGTTGCAGATAGATTTTGCCTTTGTGTAGTTTACTTCAAGGCCATTTATAGTCGTTCCAATTGTTACTGTCACACAAAGTGGCTTAACACCTTTTGTTACTATTTTTGATAAGCAAAGATTTAAATAAAGGGAGAGAATGAATAGGAGAAAGCATTTTTACAGTCATTAAGGCGATTCATTTGTGTGTTCTGCCTTATGTCTGCTCCAGACGGAGAAGGGTTCGGGAATCCTCTGTCTATCAGTCTATCTTTATTCGCTGTGTCTAGACGTCTCTATTCACCCAAAGAAAACATTCAGACCTGCCAATCTCCGAGAGTCTTGGATGCCTGTCTTGATGTGTGTCCAAATATCTGCAGCACAAAGGCTTATTTAATCCTGATGTCTATTGGATTATTTAATTGACTTTTTTGACACACAGATTTAACAGCCAAACAAATATTACTTTTCTATTAAGTAATGTTTTTCCTAATGAATTCCTTATGAAAAAAAAAAAAATAGATAAATTGGGCAGCTGCTCTGCTGAATAGCATAATTCAGATAATTTTTGGAGAGTTGATGAGAAATATTTGAGTAGTTGCAATGTCTTCTAAAACATATGGAGACACTTGAGATTTGGAGGGGTTTTAAGGCTACATCTACATAAATCTGGATACATTTGAAAATGGCGTTTTCATTTCAAAAGTCTCAGCCTACCTAACTTCAGGATTTTCGGAGTCGTCATCAGATTGGTTTAATTCTACAGGATGTCCGGGAGACGTGTGTGTTGCATTCTTTAACAGTCCACCTGAAAACAAAGATGCCGTGATGCCAAACCCCCTCTTGAACGAAGAGCGCTGTTGTGTTTACATCTGTGACAATGAGTGCTTATCAGGATCAACTAAACACTGGATTTTCAAAAGTATGTAAAGTTTGCGGCATAGATTCTTTAAAATACTTCCAGGAGTTTTACACAACGGTCGGTTATTGTAGGGACATCGACGTTACACTTTCATGCCCCTAAACATGATGTGGAACAAAAGGAACTGTGATTGGTTGCTTTACATGTCAGTCAGACGGCCTCTGGGTGGTCCTTAGCCAATGAAAGCTGCGATAGAGTCCAGACCTTCTGGCTGCGTGAGACTATAGCTGCATCCGAAAAACTAGTCAGCTGACTTCTCAACTTGTTGCCTCGCTGCCTTATCAGGCAATGACTTGTAAGGCAGCATAAGCACACGAAGGCACCTCACGAAACTGATTTCTGACAGACTTCTAAGGCAGTGTAACAGTTTAATGATCTACAGCTAAATAAAGCGAGCTTTGGTGAGAACTATACAAAGATTGAATTACTACAGTAGTAATTTCTCACTAGAAATTACATTAGAAGTGGAAAAAGTTGGTCAAAAATGTTCATTTACACTAGACTAGAAATCTAGACACACCCTAGCGGCAGCAAATCTAATTTGCAGCCAGGGTAGTCTGGTCAGGCCAATCACATCGTGTATAGAGTTTGTGGGTGGGCTTAACATAATGACGGCAGAGTTCCGGCGGTTCCGCATGCTACTTGTAAACAAAGAAGCTGGCGAACAGCGGTCTTTCAAATTGGCTTTGGTTGACTCTGGAAGACTTGGAGTTAAGCTTTTCTTTGAGAAAAGAACAAAGAACGGCACTGAAGTCATTTTTAAGAAAGGAAGATGCGTTCTGAGTTTTGCAGACCGGATTCTGGTTGGTTGTAGCGTTATCCTATTGCGTGCAGAGGGAATTTGAAAGACAACCGTTTATCCCGCCCCTCGGATTGAGCCCTGCCAAAGGTGTGTTCCCAGACCCAACATCTTGATGAGGGTCTGGTTTGTCAGGCTACATTTACACACAAACTGATCAGCAACTGCAGCTTTGAGACACCATCTTTCTTTTTCTAGCTAAACTGTCACCAAATGGAACGCATAGGACTGTGGGTTATCAAAGGCAGCCAAGGATACATCTATGCTGCCTTCAAAAATCGATCAGATGAAGGTCTCTCAGGAGGCAGGAAGTGAAACTAACATTGGATTCAGATGTGCCTTGATGCCTTCCTACCTTGCAATGTGTCCTCCGAAAGGCAGCATTTTCCAGTTTTCGGATGCAGCCTTCATGTTTGGTCAAAAACACAACTGCTCTCATGTTTTGGCACAGGACAGAAATTGCTAGTACATTTTTGTCATCTTTGCAGGACTGCGATATGAAGAGTGTACAAAGTAACATATCTTTAGCAACAGTGTGAAAGTGAATAGCATATAACAGGCACAATATCGGTATAAACATAGAGATCTATCAGTTCAATATGCATCACATGACTAAACATGCATCGTCGTTTTCAAATTCCTCCATTTTCACAGTCCACACCACAGCTCGGAATGCAGGACAAAATATGTGTTATTTTGGCAGGGCTGCCTGCTAATATTCGCATTCCTGGGTCTGTATATCACATAATTGGGGTCGCTTCAACCCGCGGACTTGGCAACACAGTGCAGTTGAGTTCTGTTGACATTTGACAACTAACGTTATGCGTTGCTTCCGTTGCTCTGATTGGTTGTAGGTCTATCCAATTGAGGTCTTTCCTGGTTCGGTTGAAACACGCCCCATAATCACAGCCCAACGGATCGGTCTCAGACTCATATTCTGACTAGAATTGAGTATGACGACGTCAGGCTAGATGGAAGGCCAAAACGGAGAGAAAAAGATTTTTGGACAAGGCCTAAAACTCTTGCTGAGAATCTGGAAAATCAAGCAGGTTTCTCAATTTACTCTCCATTTAACACGAGTCGCTGTATAGGAGAAACAAATGAGATTCATGATTAACAAGACATGATTTTTCTTTCCTATGTGTACGTCCTTGTGAACTTGGCCTTGCTCCAATTGTTTGGGCAGATTGAATTACATTTGATTATGCTGAAAGGCAATTGTTGTTACCAGTGAAAAATGATTTAGGTCACTGGTTGCCATCTTTCATCATCTGTTGTTGCAAATGATCTGTATATGTTATCTGAATATAAGTTGTGTTTTAAAGGACATTTTGATTATAAAAAAAAATCTAAATACACATTTGATTATTGAGTCATTTTAACCAACCCACAAGTTACCTTACATATTTAGTGAATTGAAGTGATGTGAAGGCCATGTATGGTAACCCATACTCTGAATCTGTCCTCTGCATTCAACCCATCCATGTTAACACACACACACTGCAAACCGTGGACACACACACCTGGAGCAGTGGGCCGTCATTCACTGCGGCGCCTAGGGAGTGATTGGGGGTTAGATGCCTTACTCAAGGGCACCTCAATCGTTTCCTGCCGGTATTGAGAATCGAATCCACAACCTTCTGGTTAAAAGTCTAAGCTTTAGGCCACAACTGCCCCATGCAACTGAGAAAAATATATTTGTTTTCATACTTTCACATCTTTTGTCTAGCAGATGTCGTACTGTGAATTATGTAGCCAGAGTCATCTAATCACATCCCACTCCAGAGTTTACACACTCGGAGCGGTCTAAGACACCAGCCTCTTGTGTGAATTACTCTTCCTAATTATGCTGATTTGCTGCTTTAGATGTGACTTTAGAGATTGAGTTCTAGGGACGAGTGCTTTAGAGCGAGCAATCTCATCAGTTTCCGTGCTGCTGTTGCAGACGAGTGGAGCTCATGCAAATTACTGATGCATGTGTTTGTGTGTTTACCTCTTCCTGTTTGCATTTTTCACTAGGTAATTAACTTCTCTTCTCGCCCACATGGGCTTGTGTGTGTTAAAGCCGAGAGAGCAGGTCTCTGTTGAAAGCAGATGGCTCCGGTAGGGCTTACAAGAAGTTGAGAGGAGGCTTAGAGCTGTGGAAAAGTTCGTGAAAGATGGATCTTTTAGAGTGCAGTGTTTGTGGATTGAGGTACTTTGATTTTTTAGGATATGAATAGAGAGAGAAAGAGACAGCAGATTGGATTCATTGCCATGACTTCGCTCTCTATTGTGAGCGTGCTTGCTGGGCGTCTGCGTTTAAAATTATGAAGTTGAGCATGCAAAAGGCGTGACATGTGCGGCCCCTTAGAATGCCATATTTTGTGCTAGACCCTGCAAAAGATGCGAGAGGCAAGCACAATAGTCAAACACGTCCCTCTAGCATATTTTTACATAGAAAGACAACGCAAATGCAGCGCAGTGGAATAAAATGCTTTCTATATGAACAGGCCCTTACTCTATAGTGTGCAATGCTGCATTTAATTCCACTTTTAGACATACACTCACAAACTTCCCTAAGCACTTCCCCTCGGGGGAATCCCTACCACCATTTTGAAGTGCGTTAATTTTCGTCAAGTGGAAAAGGAAAGTTCTTAATTTATTAAGACAGACCCTCGACCTCTTGATTTTGACACAGGGAGCGAGTCTACTCTACATGTACACTTGTTTATTGTACACAGGCAGATCGACGTCACAGCAGGCCGCGCTTAATTTACCCCCACCCCACACAACTCTAGTGTATGATATTGGCATTATTTTGACATTTAACCGCATTTAATACTTGTTGCTAATACCTTAAGCAGACTGTTTTTTTTTGACACAGTTATAGTTTATTGTATTGTTATCATTTTCATTGTGTATTTTAAATATTTTATATTTAATATAAATATATCAATATATTCATATTTAATATGTTTATATTTATTTTTTCTAACAACCCAAGCATATATACAGAGCTATAAATTGGGTGAGTAATACAAATGCATAAGGAAAAAAAATGCAAATATTAAATCAGCTCCATAGCAGATACAAGTGATCAAGGGCTTAGGGTGTTCCATTTAAACACATTTCAAGGGTTCCGCCAGTAGTGGGCACTCGTGCAAAGTAAGCAATGACGTACATCAGAGTGAACGAGACAGAGGGAAGTTAGCAAGGGAAGGCATCAAAAATTGGACTTAAGCGCAGCCCTAGGGTGCCTTGAATTGTTTTGCATCAAGTAGTTCGTCCACAAGGTGGCGACACTGGCCCAGCCTGTTTTTCACAGTAAAAAGAACGGCTGCAGAGACGGAACAACAACGAACTACTGGATACGCAACCATAGTCCCTATCAAGAAAAGTCTGTTCACTCTGTGTCCATATTTGCATCGCCTCTGGGCAGCTATTTCGGGCAAGACCAAGTCCTATCTATTTGAATGGGGGAATTCTGGAATCTCAATAACTGCTTGTCGAACTCAAAATTGAATTAACATATTTCAAATCAGCAAAAAACTGTCCCATTAATTTTGTTTCTAATGCTCAAATAGCATTAAAAAGCGTAATTTTCAGGCTAAACGAGCCACCGCGCAGTCCTAAGCACGAGTCTCAGGTTTCTATGGGAACCGGAGCTTCTAATGGCAGCTGCAGTGGGGCAATGAGTTTACCGATCAGCGGTTGGCTCTTTTACTTTAGAAGGCGGGACAATTTTGCCATATTGCGCATTGCAGTTCCTCCCATTCATGAGTAATAGAAGTGAACTGTCTTTCAGCCCGGAAAAAAATGGCGTTGCTAAAATTCGCATTCCTGGGTCTAAATATCACATAATTGGGGTCGCTTCAACCTGCGGACATGGAAAAACAGCCCGCAGGAAAACCGCAGACTTGGCAACACTGTGTGCATAACTAACGTTATGCGTCGCTCAGTTGCTCTGATTGGTTGTAGGTCTATCCAATTGAGATCTTTCCTGGTTCGGTTGAAACACGCCCCATAATCACAGCCTAACGGAGCAGTATCAGACTCATATTCTGACTAGAATTGAGTATGACAACGTCAGGCTACCGTCTTTCTATATTTCCTCCCATTCATGAGTAATAGGAGTGAACCGTCTTTCTATATATATAGTCTTTGATGAAACTTAGTGCTTTTTGACTAGCACTTGTGGAAGGGGCTTAGAGATGACCGCAACTCTAGAGTACAAAGACATTTTTATCGCTCATGACTTCTGGAGAGAAATAGCGCAGACACTACACTAAGATTAATCTTTCTAGCGTACATTTGTTGACCGCCATCAAGTGGTATATACTTTGCTGGTCAACGTGATTTTGCCAGGTAAGACATGTCACTGGATCATCATATTTTGTTGATCTTGGAGGAACATTCTTGTCAAAAAATTTAGTTCTAACCCTATCCCTACCCCTAAACCCTACCCATAACTTATCCCTAATATCAGAGGCAAATGATAACACCTAACCAGGGAACACCTAGTCTTAGCCTCAGACGTCACGCCTATGGACTGTTGGCTGAACGTCTGATGCATATGGCACACTTATCTGGAAACACTTCAGGAGTTTCGAAGTCAACATCTACAGGATGTCCGTGAGACGAGCTTGTTGTGTTCTTTAACGGTCCGCCTAGAAACAAATGCTGTGTTGCCAAACCCCTTTGTGGAAGACGACCGCCGTCATGTTTACAACTGTGACAATGAGCGCCAACCAGGATCAACTAAACGCTGGAATTTCAAGAGCAGCCTATGTGAAGTTTGCACCTCCATTGTTGCAGTAAACTTGCAAAAAGTTATTGAATGAATCATTTATAGATGCACGCCGGTCTTTTATTGCAGGGACATCGAGTTTACATTTTCACGCATCTAAACATGAAGCAGAACAAAACAAACTGTGATTGGTTGCGTGTCAGTCAAACGTCCTCTTGGGCGGTCCTTGACCAATGAAACCTGCGATAGACTCCAGACCTTCTGCCGGCAGTCTGAAGGTCTGGCTACGCGAGACTAGGGAACACCTAACCCTGATTATAAGCCTAAACTTGACATCAACTGTAAACTTGTCCCTCAAATCTGATTGGTTGGTTGGAATGTTTTTCCAGGATCAACAAGGATGTTGAATCAAGAACATGCTGCACTTGGTGAAATCACATTCATCAGTGATTGAGCTGCTGTCAGCCTGAACACACATTGACTCTTCACTCGGATACTGCTCTTTCCCAAAGTGCTCAGTGGTGCCATCCACCCTGATTAGCTTATTAATAGTCAAGAACACCCACAATCCCTTGCAGCAATTACTTTTCCTTCCCTGTTCTTCACCTTTCTGCAGGCAGCTGTACTTCTAAACAGATTGAAGAGTTGATTTATTGTTTTCTTTAATTTCCATAAACTCTGGCTAAAGAGATAAATAAAGCAAGAGCACTCTGGAGAGTTTCCAAGCAGTCTCTGCAAATCAACTATTTTAATTAGTTGCAGAAAATAAGCCGGTGAGCATGTATAAATATGCATGCGTAAGTGAGTCTCTAGTGCAATGTAAGGAGGCATTGTTAGTTTAATGAAGTTTAACTATTAGCCCTGGGTCACATAAAACTCCAAGGAGTTATGAGTTCTGCTCTCAAACTTTGTGAGCTGCCTATCTAGACAGCATTTTAAGTCCAAATTATTGTTACCAGGCATCACCTGTGGGCTTTATGTAGAAAGCAATCACTGTAATGGGGAAAAACACCTAAGTTGGAGAGATTTGACTATAAATATATTTAATTCAATACTGAACTAAGCAACATGCTAACTCCCTTGGTTGTGAGTTGCCTCTCTTTTATATATAAATAATAATAGAGGTAATTGTGACTTTTTATCTCACAATTATGACTGTTTTTCTCACAGTCCAAGTTTTGTACACTGATGAGTCATAACATTATGACCACCTTCCTAATATCCACGTGATGTAAAAGAAAACGTGATTCATCAGACCAGTCCACCTTCTTCCATTGCTCCGTGGTCCAGTTCTGATGCTCACGTGCCCACTGTTGACGCTTTCACCGGTGGCCATGAATCAGTATGGGCACCCTGACTGGTCTGTGGCTATGCAGTCACATACGCAACAAACTGCGATGCACTGTATATTCTGACACCTTTCTATCAGAACCAACATTTACATCTGTTAACTCAACAGTAAAAGATATAAACTAAAAAAACTGCAATAAAAAAGTCAGAATAATGCATAATAAATTCGCTATTCAGAGAAAATTTGTGAAATATAAACTCAGAATTGCAAAACATTAGAATTGTAAGATAAAAATGCAATTTCAGTTTTATTTTTTATTCCGTGGTGTAAACAGGCTTTCCTATAGGATGCGGACAGCAAGGCAGCTTACAAGATCTGGGAATATCGTTAAGTTAAGTTAAGTTAAACATGCAGACAAGTGCTTATAGTTTGTCTTGCAGCAACAGACTGCAATTTAAGCTTAAAGAAGCTTTGGGAAAAAATAGTCTGTGTTTACAGCAGCCTCAATGCTGACTGGCTGCCCATCCAGGGTTTGACGAGGCACTGACAGCTGGAGTGATCCATGAGAAGATGAATGGGAGGGTGACAGACAGATGGGAGACAGTATTGTGGGTTATCCAAACAATTCGGGAGAAAACTGGTTTCTTTTTCAAGCCCCAGTGAACAGGAAAAGGCATTTAAGTTTCTTACAGTTGAGATCGATCTTTGATGGATAGGTGATTGGGAAATACCTGCATTCTTTTCTGCATGGACCCTGGAGATTGAAGAGGTTCATGTCTATAAGCAACTGCAAAAATAAAGTAATTCGACTGTAAACTACACATGAAAGGTACATTTTGCTAACTTCGACCACATGTGCATTATGTAGGCTACTTTTTAAATATGGCTAGCTAACTGAAGACAGTTTTTTAGAAGGATTTTTGCTGGTCAGTAATCTGGATTAATATGACTAAATTTCTCAGAAAACATATGCAAGATTAAATTGAGCACAGTAATCACGTTTTCTTCGCTTTAGTAAGGTTTAGTACAACTGATTCGAAAGCAGGCCAGTGTTTAAGAGAGGTTTTGATCTTTTGACTGTGTGATGCACGTTAGCTTTGATTTATGAAACCTGACACTTTTTCCAAATTTATAGACATTTTAATTGATTAATTGATATTGGAATCGTATAATTTATTGTGTAATTTTGGGAATTTTTATAGGCTTTTTATCCAGCACTCAACGTAAAGTGGTTGTAACTATAATAGATAGATGGATGGATGGATGGATGGATGGATGGATGGATGGATGGATGGAGAGTTTATTGGTATAATGCACAGCAAAAGTAAAGCTGTGATTGAACAATTACAATAAAGAAATTACAATTGCAATTTGAGAAAGCTGTGTAATAAGTAAAGTTGTATCATACGCATGCAGAATACAAATAATAATGCCACTGACAGAGGATATAATCAATCAGACTGTAATGAGAGAGTGCCAACTGTGGTCTGTGAAACATCTGTGTTTCTAATGACCCTGTGTCTCATTCTCCCGTGGTGTGTGTGTGTGTGTGTGTGTGTGTGTGTGTGTGTGTGTGTGTGTGTGTGTGTGTGTGTGTGTGTGTGTGTGTGTGTGTGTGTGTGTGTGTGTGTGTGTGTGTGTGTGTGTGTGTGTGTGTGTGTGTGTGTGTGTGTGTGTGTGTGTGTGTGTGTGTGTGTGTGTGTGTGTGTGTGTGTGTGTGTGTGTGTGTGTGTGTGTGTGCATGCGTGCGTGTGTGATTGTCTTACTGCAGATTGTGTTACTGGTTTTCACTGGTTTTTTTCATTCATTTATTCATTCATTCAACTTGCAACAATTGAAATGACTTATAAAATAACAGTCTAAACTATATTATGTAGACTACCAACAAATGGTGTCAGAATTTTTTTTAAATGTTTTTGAAAGAATTCTTTTCTGCTCACCAAGGCTGCATTTATTTGATTAAAAATACAGTAATATTACAAAATACTATTACAATAAAAGAAAAAGTGTTTTATATTTTAATATATTGTAAAATGTCATTTATTCCTGTGATGGCAAAGCTGAAATTCTTCATAAATCATTCTAATATGTAGATTTTGTGCTCAAGAAACAGTTATTGTTGAAACTGTGATAAATTTTTTTGACAAATAGAGAGTTCAGATGATATAGATATTGTAACAATGTAAACGTATTTCCTCTCACCTTTGATCAGTTTAATGCATCCTTGCTGAATAAAAGTAATAAAGTATTTCTTAAAAAAAAGAAATCTTACTGACCCCAAACATTTGAACATCACACTGCCAATATTTATAACTCCATTTCTACAAAATAAGAGCAGTGAAGTTTTTACATTTATGTCTTATAATAATGCATAATTAATTAATCACAAATTAATGTGAACTTTGTATCGTTTTTTAAATAGTCCTAGAAATAATCATAGTAAAGCTGATTAATCATACAAGGTATCGGGATTCTTTAATTAATCTAAAATCTGTTAATAAATCTCAAGATAAAGCAATTTTTTAAAACTCATAATTAGGTTCACATTTGAGAAGCTATAGCACCACCATTTTTTTATTGGCAGCCAAGGAAAGTCAAACCCCATATGCTCTTATTACACACATGCACACACACTGATATGGATGTCGGTACACGCACATGCACGCACACACACACACACGCCGTCCTATGCTCCTGTAATTACACCCATAGAGGCCCAGAGGATCTCAGAGCTCCTGGTCTATAGCTTACATTATAACCCTGTTTAGGAATCCCTCCTGGGCTACAGTGCGTTTGGGTGGTTTGACCATGGCATATGTGTGTGCGTTTGTGTTAGCGGTCCACAGGGATTAGCTTTGGATGTGGTCTTTAGCTTTTTAGAGTATAGTAAATGTGTATTAATGGCCTGCTGTGAAAAGACCCAGCGCTCACCTTTTCACTACAGGGTGTGTGGCAACAGCTGTTCCTGGGACTTTCACGCAACCTCAGAAAAGCTCCTCCCTCACATACCTGCAGCAAAAGTGCCAAATCACCTTTGCCAGTTGCTGGAGGCTCAGTCAAGTCACCTTTATTTATAGTGCTTTCAAACAGATTGTTTCAAAGCAACTTTACAGTGATAAACAGGAAAATAACGATTCAATGATGATTCAATTCATCTTATGTTTTTTCTCTCTTTTCACCTTCTCATTTGTCAGCTGTATCTTCTGCGTCTCCCTTTCCTTTCTCTCTTTTTTCACTCACATGTATCTCTGTGGCTCATCCCCCACCCTTGTATTCTCTGTCCTTTCCCCACACTCATATCTCATCATCATTAGTTTTAGAGACAGTCTGACTAGCGGGCTGAGGGCACACATGTAGTCATTTATCCTTCTGTTCGCTTTCTGTTCTTTAGTGCATCACTAATCAGCAGATAGGCCCCTGCATTCATCCCCAGAGCTTCATAAAAACCCGGAGCTGACTGCCAATAAAGTCACACAATGGCCAACTACAAGCCCCAAGGCTAGGGGTCTAACCCTCATCTTACCTCTTATCCTGTCTCTCTCGCTCACTCTCTCTCACTTCTCAATTTTTTATTAATTCTCTTTCTGGCACTGGTAGACGGATGATACCATCCTAATGGCGGTACATTTTACTGTACCGCAGCAACTACATGTATGTCTTCAAGTCCATGCGAAATCAGAATTCACCCCATGTAGAGTCTTAAAGTGCCCCTATTATGCTATTTTATCTTTCTAATTTTGTTTTAGATGTCTCCTGCAATAGGTTTACATGCACCTCATTTCTCAAAGAGTCTGAAAACGGTTAGTTCAAAGATTCAGTCTCTCTAAACCCCTTTTTTCTGAGAGCCTGCTCTGCTCTGATTGGTCAAACGGCCCAGTCTGTTGTGATTGGTCAACCGCTTACGTCACGTGTCAGAAACCAAACACCTATTACCATATTTTAATTATAGCTCTGCGTCTTCCTCAGCGCTTTATAAACAGTGACTCAAAAAGTAACAGTGCCGTCGTTTTTTCATATTTTCCGTATGAATTCCAGCGCGTGTTCTCATCCTTTTGAAATACAGCAAAGTGGATTCACACACAGCACTGAGAACAGCGTCTTCTCGACATGTCGACAACATTAACCAAACTCTTCCAGTCTCAGCCACAAGCACAGTGTTTAAGGGCGGGGCAAAGTTGTTCGCAGGCAGCCAATGAAGATCAGAGGCTGGCATTGTGCAAATGTGTTACATTGTCATGTAAATAGGTGTGTAACAGGAATTGAGACTGGAATCGCTGACGACTTGTTTTTGGCATTTCAGAATCGATTCTATCTTGACAATTACTTTACTTGTAAGTGCACTTTGATCTTTAAACCTTTGCAGATCTTTTACATCCACAAACAGCTATATTACACACTGCATGAAAGGTACAGTATATTTGAAAAAGCAATGGGCACTTTAACACAAGTTCCTGGTCTTGTTATTCACGATTCTGTCTGTTTTTTCAAGGATTGTAAAACAGGTTTGCAATTTTTCACTAAAATTAAACTTGCTCTACCTCTGAAATGACTTACTTTTTCAAACCCCTCCAAGCAACTGGCTTCATTCTGATATGTAACAACCACTTTTCAGTGGTTCAAGTGCAGATGGATAAAATCCCACCTTTCATTTTTCATTGAAAATCCTGTTTAACCTTGAAAATGTCAGATTACATCCAACCACACATAAAAGATTGGGGTCAGTACAATTTTGAAAGAGGTTTTGAAATAATGTTCTTATGCTCACCAAGACTGCATTTATTTGATCAAATGTAGTAAAAACAGTAATCATTTTACTTTTTTAAACAACAGTTTCCTATTTGAAAATGTCATTTGTTCCTGTGACGCAAAGCTGGATTTTCAGCATCATTACTCCAGCCTTCAGGGTCACATGATCCTTCAGAAACCATTCTAATAGGCTGATTTCGTGCTTAAGACCACATTTCTTATGATTATTATCAATAATTATCATCAATGTTGAAAACAATTGTGCAGTGTAATATTAAAAAAAAATCTTGACGCCAAACTTTTGTGTGTAAATATAGTGTAAATCATAAACGTCATGAAAACATCTGTAGAATGTCGTTCTACCATTTGACATGAAACATTTTAGAAATAAATTGCAGATGAGCAAACATTCTAAAGTGACACACACACACGCACATGTTTTATCAACCATGTTTTATCACTCCCAACTCGTCACATATTGACGCTCGGTCAGGACCCTTCGTCGTCAATTTTCAAAGCACAGGAGCACACTTTAGCTTAAATTTTCGACATGCAGGGTGCTCCATTCATTTATTGTATTAATTTTTTTTATTTACGCTATACCAAACCCCATTCCAAAACCTACCCATTTGTGTATTTTATGAAATAAAACACAGGATATAGCCGACTGAAGACACAATTTATTCAAAAAGTACAAATATTCCAAGTGTTCCGGGGCCAAACGATTGATTTGTGTGAAGGAAATCCCCAAAAGCGATCAGCGTCTCCATCGGCCAAAGATCACAATCAAAAAATGCCTTCTGAAGACATATTACGTCAGCTTTGATAGTGAAATTGCATTGGCTCTCGTGTGTCTCGCGACCAATTGCGTCAACTGAAATGAATGGACTTCCCTACATGTCAGAAAATGACTCTAAAGGTGTACCCTGTGCGTTAAAAAGTGAAGCCAAACACTCTAAAAAAAAAGGCTCGTAATCATAGGGGAACCTTTTTTAGTGCTATATAGCACCAATTTTGGTGCTTCAGTGGTTCTTCAGCGGTTCTTCAGAGGTGCTATATAGCACCTTAGTCAAAGAACCGGTGAAGAACCTCTGAAGAACCGCTGAAGAACCTCTGAAGAACCGCTGAAGCACCACTGAAGCACCAAAATTGGTGCTATATAGCACTAAAAAAGGTTCCCCTATGATTACGAGCCAAGAACCATTTTTGGTGCTATATAGAACCTTTTTTTTTTTAGAGTGAAGGGATCCTGACCAAGCGTCAATATGTGACGAGTTGGAGTGAGACCGTGTAGGTTTTATGGGGACTTTCCATAGACATAATGATTTTTATACTGTAAAACTGTATATTCTATCTTCTAACACTAACCCTACTCCTAAACCAACTCCTACCCATCACACAAAACGTTCTGCATTTTTACAAACCCAAAAACATCACTTAGTATGATTTATAAGCTGTTTTCCTCATGGGGACCAAAAAATGACCCTACAAGGACAAGGATGTTGGATATTGCATCTTTGTGGGGACATTTTGTCCCCATCATGAAGGGTTTACCTGAACCACACACACACATATGTCTGATTCGCTATCTTTGTGGGTACTCTCCATAGATGTAATGGTTTTTATACTGTACAAACTGTATATTCTAACGTCAATTTAGGTCCCCACGGTGACACGAGTCCCCATGGGTCTGTGCATTCAGGTTGAAGTCCCCACCAGGATAGAAAAATATGAAAACACATACCCAGGCTACGATATTCGAATATTTATCTAAATGATCATCTTTAAATATTCATGCCCTTTTGAATAGTCCCACATAGAATATTTTGTAATTGGACTTTAGCACACCTGAGCTGAGAAGTTTAAATTCAGGGCGCAAATCACAAACATATCCGCCTGCATTGCCAACCATCTGTAGGAGAGCCCATATTTTATTTAACAGAGGAGTTGAGGATGATTTTTGCTTGCATATTGAAGTCTGTTTGAGGGGTTTGTGTAGTAATTATGATTTAATTGCAGTAAATATCCTAATTTAGTGGTAGTCCCTTTGGGCTCTCGCTCATCCAGGTTACTACTGTGGCTCTGAGAAAACCAGGCTCCATAAACATTAATGCAGTCCTGGGCTTCATTCAGTCATTAATACTGATCTAGAGTGTGAGATTTGTCTCACATTCGACCAGAAGTGTGTGTGGATGTGAAAGAGTAATTACAGCATTAGAAACGAGTGCTGCGAATGAATAGTTTGCTGTGAAATTAGCATTCTGTCATCATATCACCCTCATGTCATTCCAAACCTGTGGTTTCTATCTTTTGTGGAACACAAGAGAAAAAATGTCCATGAATAGATGACTGAATTTTCATTTTTAAGTGAGGAATCCCTTTAAAATCCATACAAGCATGTAATTAATTTCCTATCAATTCACATGTTTAAGTGTTTTAATACAGGCGCCTGGTTAATCCTTTATTTTCGGTTGTAGTATCATGATAAGTGATCTTGTATTGTAGCAATAGTTACCTGCTCCGAGCACTTCATTGTGTTTGAGTGCGAGTACACAGACATAAGCCCCTGTCCATCAGGTAGACTGGCGTCATGCCCCTGGCACTGAATGGGAGATGATTATTTTCATGCTGGGTCTCTTGTCATATCTCTCCCTGCTGGGAGTCTTATCAAATGTAAATACACGCCGCAATGTGCTTCATGCCCGGGCTCAGCTGTTGTTTTCTTTACACCCTAACGCCCACCACCCCACCCCGCCGCTCAATCCTTCCACCCACAAAACTCTCACTTTTCAGCTCTGCTTAGTTTGAAATATTATAATTACGATGAGGCTTCTGGGACAACTAGGAAAATCTTATCTAAATGTCTGCAGGCTATGGCTGTGCTGGTTTTGATCAGCAAAACTCACCCAAATACACATGGTTCTGCATATTTTTTTAAATGACTGGCTAATAAAATGTTATTGTTATAAAAACAATGAGCATTTTCATTATTAATGTTACTTTGAAATGATTCGTTATTTTAGACCGTGAGCATGGATAAATCTTGAAATAAGTATAATATAAAAGTAATGATATTATTTTATTCTATATTCTTTACAACATAAAATATAACATTTATATATAATTATAATATTTATATAAACATAAAATGATAATTCATTTATCAGGCCTATTATTTGTATTATTATAAATAAATGTAAAAGTATTTTTTTTATTTAAAAGATTTACAGCATTAAAAAATAATAATAATAAATAAATAAATAAATAAATAAATAAATAAATAAATAAATAAATAAATAAATAAATAAATAAATAAATAAAAATAAATAAATAAATAAATAAATAAATAAATAAATAAATAAATAAATAAATAAACACACACATACACACACATTCTAAAATTAATAATAATATTATTATTAGTGATACTACAATGATAATAATAATAAGGTATTTATTATTATTGTTGTTGTTGTTGGTGTTTAAAAAATTATTTAAAAAATAGATATAATATATTTTTCAGTTTTTAATTTTCAAAATACAGAGATTTGTAGATATAGCTAGCTCATATATATAGAATATATAATTATATAATTATAATTATAGCTAAAATACAAAACAAATTGTTATCGTTGTTGCTGTTGCTGCTGTTGGGGTTGATTACAGAAAGATCATTATTTATTTATTTATTAGAATTTTCAAATTTCAGAGATTTAAAACTTTGTACTGTTATTTTTAGACACCATGCCAGAATTCATCTGCAAAACATAATGAAAACAAGCATTATTTATACCTGTAACAGCTCTTTTCTCCTCTTTTTTCTCCTCTCTGTAGGACCCTGGATTTGCTTCCTTTATCATTGACCAGCTGCAAGTGCCTGATTGGCCGCTGAAAGGAGGACATGGAGGAACGAGGTGCCAGGTGTGCGGAGCCCCTGCACAGCAGCTAAAACAGCAGGCACTTCAGACTCTCCAAGAGCGGTACCCTGGTTCCGACATGCCATCCCTGCCTTCCAACACCTTCCCTGGGCATCCCACCAGGCTGACGACTCACAACGTGGTCACTCTTTCCTCCAGACCTACCAAATCGAGGATACCTCACCCAGCGCACAGCGTCCTGCCTGTGGGGGAGCGGCAACGTGAGCTGGGCTGGTCTCAGAGCCCTTCTCCCAGCGCTGGTGCGCTGAAACCCAGTGTGCAGGTGACCATGGGAGGAAGACCTCTGACGGGGACCATCAGCTCAGTCACCATTCAAGCCCAGCAGTATTTAGAGGGCATGTGGAGCATCTCGCGCGTCAATAACTTCCTGCCTCAGCCAAACCCGGTATGCAACCCAGCCACAAGATATTTTGCGGCAACACGTTTGTGGCTTATTAGCATGCACAATACTAAGATGTTGGCTGTTATTAGTACTTATAGAACACATATTAATGCCTAATTCTGCATTGCCATATTCTACATCCCTTAATCCTACCCAATACCTAAACTAACTATTAATAAGCAGTAATTGGGAGTTTATTAAGGTAAAAGTTGTAGTTAATAGTTAGTTGATAGTGAGAATTTGACCCTAATCTAAATTGTGACCTCTTTTGTTTATGCATTTAATGAACTGGTGATCATTTGATCTGATGTATCAAATCACATTTACTACTATACTAAAAAACAAACTCCTAATGTGTTCCATTTATACGTGATCATGTGTATCCCCTGCAAAGAATTCATCGTCCACAGTAAGAGTAGAGTATAGGGGTTGAAAATAACAGTAATTTGGATGCACTTTGACATCTTTCCAAGTCAAATGTGCTGCTGTTATTTTCATATAATGTTTGATGGGTATGGAAAAGTTCACTTTGAAGGGCTTTTTGAAGCAGATTGTTCTGAAGTCCTCAGCATGGCATCAGTTATAACGCTGGGTCCAGTGTGAGCTGCAGCTGTCTGATTGAATCGCAGTTGAAAACACCTGCATAACTGAATCACATTAGACATGGAGAGCATGCTTGAAACATAATGCACTGAGACTGTGTGTTAATATTTTATGCTGTCTCATTTACAGATTTTACATTGTCAGTGCACCTGTTGATTTATGGAAATGAGTATCACGTTGCCAATGAATGTAGCAGGGATCGGTATTGCTGTTCCAGTTACACTTTACAATGAGGTTTACTATGAGGTAGTATGCACTACCATTCAAAAGTTTGGGGTCAGTAAGATAAAAAAAAAAAAAAAAATCATAGTTTTATCCAGCAATGGCAAAAACTGCCTTCTAAAAATCAGCATCTTTAGAAACACTTTGCACAACTCAGGATTTCAGTGGCATATGTATTTCATCTTAACATTGTAATATACATCATCTACATAATTAATCCGCTATGTTGCTAAATATAACAAATTTTCATAGCACCAAATAAAATACCGGGGGGTTACCCGGCTTCTCTTGAGACCCTGCTTCACAGCATAGTAATGATATGCTAAAGCCCGCCCACATGTTGACGTGATTGGTTACAAGGTAGTTTGTGACGTCAGAAACACCAGCTATTTCAAACCGTGTTCACTGGACTTGAACAGTAGTGTATATACACTGATCAGGCATAACATTATGACACTGACAGGTGAAGTGAATAACACTGATTATCTCTTCACCATGGCACGTGGTAGTGGGTGTGATATATAATTAGGTAGCAAGTGAACATTTTGCCCTCAAAGTTGATGTGTTTGAAGCAGGAAAAATGGGCAAGCGTAAGGATTTAAGCGAGTTTTACAAGGGCCAAATTGTGATGGCTAGACGACTGGTTCAGAGCATCTCCAAAACTGCAGCTCTTGTGGGGTGTTCCCGGCCTGCAGTGGTCAGTATCTATCAAAAGTGCTCCAAGGAAGAACAGGGGTGAACCGGCGACAGGGTCATGGGTGGCCAAGGCTCATTGATGCATGTGGGAGTGAAGGCTGGCCCCGAGCTACTGTAGCTCAAAATGCTCAAGAAATGAATGCTGGTTCTGATAGAAAGGTGTCAGAATACACAGTGCATTGCAGTTTGTTGCGTATGGGGCTGCATAGCCGCAGACCAGTCAGGGTGCCAATGCTGACCCCTGTCCACCGCCGAAAGCACCAATAGTGGGCATGTGAGCATCAGAACAGGACCATGGATCAATGAAAGAAGGTGGTCTGGTCCGATGAATCACATTTCTTTTACATCACTTGGATGGCCGGGTCACTTACCTGGGGAACATTTTGCAACAATTACCTAAGCATTGTTGCAGATCATGTACACCCTTTCATGGAAACGGTATTCCCTGGTGACTGTGGCCTCTTTCAGCAGATAATGCGCCCTGACACAAAGCAAAAATGTTTCAGGAATGGTTTGAGGAGCACAACAACGAGTTTGAGGTGTTGAATTGGCCTCCAAATTCCTTAGATCTCAATCCAATCGAGCATCTGTGGGATGTGCTGAACAAACAAGTCCGATCCATGGAGGCCTCACCTCGCAACTTACAGGACTTAAAGGATCTGCTGCTAACATATTGGTGCCAGATAACACAGAACACCTTCAGGGGTCTAGTGGAGTCCATGCCTCAACGGGTCAAGGCTGTTTTGGCAGCAAAAGGGGGACAAACACAATTTTAGGAAGGTCATAATGTTATGCCTGATCGGTGTATACATCAATTAAAATAAAAGCATATATATTTATTGTTATTGACTGGTGACAATAATCGTATACATTGCCCGCAGCCATATATTGATCAATCACCAGAATGCAGGTTTGGCAGATTGAGAGTTTGAGGAGTTCATTTTATTACTCTTGTGTTTTATTGACTGCCTGCCTTACTGCACTGTTACATTCCACAGTGGACTGCTGAAGCTGTATAAGTGTACAGCTTCAGCATGTTAATCTAAACAAAACTCACCACCACAGGTGGACAGCTCAACTATTCCTGTCTGTCTTCAGAGCGGTATCTAATTGTAATACATACCACATCTTTTTTGTGCTGTTGATGTTGCTTTTACAATCTTTTGCAGTTGCCTCTGACAGAGCCTTTTTGTTCCTGTCAACAGTTACATCTATTGACAAAGGGGGGTTTACAATAGTGATGCCTGTGCATTTGCTTTTTGCGTTAATGTCAACAAGTGCTTTTAACCGACACTGAAGCTTTTAGCTACCAGCGTGTGCTTGTGCACTGACAAAGCAAAAAGCCTTTTTATACTGGTCCGATATGTCTTGAAAAACCAACAGAAGCTGTCTGCCTTGCGGTACTTACCCGAACACATGACTCGCACATGTAGTTTATGCATGAACGGGAATAGCTCTGAGCTCTATGCTTTCCCCTAGTTCAAAGATATGCATTGTATAATTTGGAACGGCTCCTTCCTTTCATTAGATTGGAGGGCTGACAATAATACATGCAGTGCACTGGGACTTCTGCAGAGCCTTGAGCAAAGAGCTTTAACTCATCTGATTTCTGTGGGGAGGAATGACAAGCGGCAGGAGGAAAGAGGAGGAGACAAAGCCATTGAGATGCACTGAGTCTGACAGGAAGTATTTGGAGGGCCCTTGTGTTCTGTGAAGTAGATTTTTAGGTCTGTGCTAGTGGGTGAAGATACATCACTACTTTTGAAGCAGGTGAGAGTTCCTGAAAAGCAAGACGTAAAACATCAAATGGCAAGGAGTACTTTGATGCGGAATCAGGGCATTCACCATCAACACGAGATGAAGAAGTTGACAGCTGTCAAGTTTAGATTCAAACACACGCCTGAAATGCTTAAACAGACAGCACTTACTACACTATATTGTCAAAAGTTTTTGGACGCAAAGGCAGGCCTTTACATGCACATGAACTTTAATGGCATCCCATTCTTAATCCGTAGGGTTTAATATGGAGTTGGCCCACCCTTTGCAGCTATAACAGCTTCAACTCTTTTGGGAAGGCTTCCCACAAGGTTTAGGAGTGTGTTTCTGGGAACAATTTGTGAGGTCAGGCACTGATGTTGGACAAGAAGGCCTAATTCATCCCAAAAGGTGTTCTATCAGGTTGAGGTGAGAACTCTGTGCAGGCCAGTCAAGTTCCTCCACACCAAACTCACTCATCAATGTCTTCATGGACTTTGCTTTGTGCACTGGTGCGCAGTCATGTTGGAACAGGAAGGGGGCATCCCCAAACTGTTCCCACAAAGTTGGGAGCATGGAATTGTCCAAAATGTCTTGGTATGCTGAAGCATTCAGAGTTCCTTTCACTGGAACTGAGGGGCCAAGCTCAACCCCTGAAAAACAACCCCCACACCATAATCCCCCCTCCACAAAACTTTACACTTGGCACAATGCAGTCAGGCAAGTACCGTTCTCCTGGCAACCGGTAAACCCAGACTCGTCCATCGGATTGCCAGACAGAAAAGCATGATTCGTCACTCCAGAGAACACGTCTCCACTGCTCTAGAGTCCAGTGGCGGTGTGCTTTACACCACTTCATCTGACGCTTTGCATTGCACTTGGTGATGTAAGGCTTGGATGCAGCTGCCTGGCCATGGAAACCCATTCCATGAAGCTCTCTACGCACTGTTCTTGAGCTAATTGATGTTTTATAAACAAATTTCGGGAGGAACACATTCAGGAAATTAAAACTGTTAAGTGGAGCAGACCCAGATAATTAAACCTAATTGAACACAAGAGGAGCTCATTAAAAAATCAACGATAGGAGGTGTATATAGACTGCCGATTTACCTTCCTGTCGTTGACAGTTTCTTAGCATCCCTCCACCACCCCTTCTCCTCACTTAATTAAACTCACATAAGACATCAAATTAATATATGTAGTCTAGTTCTAGACTATTTCCATCACGGGGGGGTACTCTGGGTTCGGGCAAAATTCCAAGCCCGGAGCCCTCCCCCGGACAGCACGCCAAATACGCATAATATTTACTCTATTTAATTTGATGTAAGTGTGAACTCGTGAATCTGAAGGCCACACGAAGTGTGGAGGTCTGTAGCTATTGATTCTGCAGAAAGTTGGTGACTTCTGCGCACAGTTGCTGTTGTTCCCAATTGCTTCCACTGACATTATAATACAATTAACAGTTGACCGTGGAATATTTAGTAGTAGGGTTGTAACAGTATGAGATTTTCACGGTAGGATAGTCTTCTCAGAAAATATCATGGTTTCATAGTATACGATATTAAGCAATCAAAACAGTGGGGTTTTATTTGGTTGAACAAATTCTTGAAAGCATTTGTTTGTTTTGTTTCTTCAAATTTCATTGATCAAATTACATTTAATAATTTGTTATAGATTAGTTTAACAACTTATATTTATTAATAATTTATTAAAATTCTGAAATTCTTGATTGACTGTATTCTTCTATTCTGTACTGATTTAATACAAATATACTATCAAAAAATGGTGGTAATGAAATGAATGCTTAAAACTTTAACAATTTAAATAATGTTTTAAAATTGTAATCAAATGAAAATAACTTTTATCTTTTTATGTTTTGGCTGCACAAAAGAGATTTCTTAAATTAAAATATGGGCGGAAAATATATATTCCTTAAACAATGTTTCAAATAAATTGTAGTAGCGGCTGTTGATGATTATTATTATTAATTTTTTTGAGAAGTACATTCTATTGTACAATCATAATTTCTGTCAATTTCTTTGCGTTAACTTTTATTTTGACGGGTTGAGGTGAAGAGCTTTGAGTTTCTTGGTGTATTTGACAGTATTTTTTCTCAAATAAAAGAATTAAATGATTATTAAGCGTTCTCTCAGAGCAGGTCTGGAGATGTTTGTCTTCATTTCCTTGTATAGTGAGACGGCAGATGCAGTGAAACTCTATGAGCATTGCGCGTACTTAAGTATGTAGTACATGAAGCCAGCGCCGCTCATTCACAGAGAGAGACACGCAAAACAAACAGATTATATTTATAAAGCAGTTTTTTTGCGCTTTAATATTCACAGACACTAGACCGTGTCGTGATTTGACAGCTCTGTGTTCAATTTATTCATCAATCCTTCAAATCGCGGTCGTTTTAGGAGACATATGCGTTATACTGTAAATTCCATTGTCATGACTGGATTCCGGGATTTACTCTGCATCACAGAAATCATAAAGCCTTAACCTTAAGTTATAAACAGGACATACATGTGCACGGAGGGATGTGTCCTCAAATATAGGTAAACATGTTTTATATGTTTCCTCCTTTTCAGGATATCTGTCTTTGAGGACAACCACTCGTTTTTTTTTCTTCAATATCCAAAGCATTCCCGCTCTGCAAATTTCAAGTTAACTTTTAAAATATAGATAGAAATTAGAGATAACAGCCTCTGTTTCAGACTGAACGTGGAGCAAGTTGAGAGTCTAGTAATGTGGAAAGTTGCTATGCGCAGGACTTTGTCTGATTAACCCCCCCCCCCCCCCCCCCCCCAATACCGTAGATAAGCAAATGTACACGGTATGATAATCATGTGTGTGTATACCGTGGTATACCTCCATAGCAGTATATCGTTACAACCGTTTTTAGTAGTGAGGTAATTTCACAAATGGACTTATTGCACAGGTGGCAACCTATCACGGTACCAAGCTTGAATTCACTGAGCTCCTGAGAGCGACCCATTCTTTCACAAATGTTTGTAGAAGCGTCTGCATGCCTAGGTGCTTGATTTTATACACATGTGGCCATGGAAGTGATTGTAACTCCTGAATTCAATGATTTGGAGGGGTGTCCCTATACTTTTGGCAATATAGTATATGTTAAAACCATTGCATTCCATTTAGGTCCTTTGGATTACCTTGATAAAAACCATGATGCATGGATATGTATCATGGTAACAAGTGATTACAATATTCAAGTACCATGATATTACCATCTGATAATACCAGTGTGCTTCCATCATAATATTTGTTTATATAGGAGTATAAAAACACATTCAGACACACACTTAAGAAAGTGTATATAATTTTCATGTTTTTACACATCATAGCCGCACTTCCGACATGAAGTCTGCACCAAAAGCGACAGCTTAATCTTGATTCCTCTTAAGCTTGTTTTGGCCAAATTTTAAGACAGTATCGCAATAATCATTTTCAGTGAGGATTTCCAGAATGCATTGCAATGAGCACAGTGAAGCTAGGCGCATTCTATGATAAAAATATATCATCTGACGAGTAGCACCTTTATAAAGAGTCTTGAGAGCATGTTACTGTCAGCTTTATTGCTCTTTACTCAAGCTGGCAGATAAAATTATTAGAGCATATCGAGGTGGGATTTTCCACGTGGGCTTTATATGGGCTGGAATGACCTACTGGTCTACTGGGAGCCCCAAAACAGGAATCCTTAAGCAGCATGAACAGACTGTGATCTACTTCCCTCTGAGCTGGAGAAAGAAGGGGATAGAGAGAGAGAGAGAGAGAGAGAGAGAGAGAGAGAGAGAGAGAGAGAGAGGGGGGGGGTGGGGGGGGGGGAGACTTTTTGACTTTTGACAGACCCTTTATTATACATAATTAAAAAAAGACATTAACACATATTTAAATCACATTCACATGACCACCAAATAAGTATATTATATTGTATTCCTACATATCCAATGTAAAAACACTCAATAAATAAATTACATTACCAATTAAAAACCAACCCTCCAAACTCACTCACTGTAACCAGTGTATCCTTAACACCCCATCGCCATTTAAAGAAAAGAACATTATTAATGTGTATTCTATAACCACTCGTGCTTCCACTAAAGATTTAAATAAAGCCACCAGATTTTTCATCTCATTTGTCCTGATGAGATTTCAGAATTGCTCATTTAGCTTGTCCTATTACAAAATTAGCAAGTACACATTGTTCTTGTAAGGATTTCCTATAACAACAGCCCAATATAAATAAACTATTAGTATATACAAAACCCAATTTGGTTATTATTTTTCTCAACAGTACAAAAATAGGATCATGTCAAAACAGAGAGAGAGAGAGAGAAAGAAAGAGAGAGATTATGCTGCTCCTTTTCAAAAGCGAAGGGAAAGACACAGAGATTCAGGAGGAGATGTGAATAGCTGGATTTTCTGGACTCTGGTGGGGTGTTTACAGGGTGTAGGGTGTAGCATAAAGAGAATACCTGATTTTATCGAATGCTGGGAGCTCTCTGCAGCTGTACTTTAATGACCCGACCTGGGGATACAGCGTGCGCACCTCGTGCTCTGTGTCTGACACTCATGAAAACAGCTTGACTGGAGGGCTTAAGTCCTCAAAAACCCATAGTGGTTTTTTTTTTGACAGCTGCTTCAATGTGTGTGTGAATGTGTGTCTAATGTCTGTGTTTGTGTGTCCCAAATTCGGTCTCGCTCCAACTGTGTAGCCCCTTAAACATCCTGTTGATGTGAAACCTGACACTCGTTTCTTCTTTATCTGTACGTGGGGATTACCATTCTGTCCAGATAGACACCATTCGCTGTCAGTGTGACGCTGTTTTGATTTATCACGGCTCATCTGAAATCGGAATGCCATGCGTTGTGATATGACTTTGTCATGTCACAGATCCAGCATGGTGTTTTTTTTTGTGCCTGTGAATGCATGGGTGCCAAGTTCATCTGAGCCCTTTGCAGACATAAAAACCTGGACACTGTAAAACAGCTCGCATAAAAAGTGGCAGGAACAACTATTGTGTACTTGAGTGTAGACATTCACAGAGAATTTCGTTTAAGTCATGTCCACATGAACACACATTGGCCAGTTCTACAACCGAACTGACAGACATAACAACTATTGATTCCAGCCATAAACAGAAAGCAAATTAAAGACGTAAACGCAATACTTAGGCATCTGAATAAACAGACATAAACAACTCAAACCAAACAAATTTGTTTGCAATCCCCCAACCCTCAAATAAGTTGAAGCTTATGTAACAGTAATTATTCAGCCAAATGTCACAGTTCACCAAAGTGCAGACTGGAAACATCTCAAAATGGATGCTACTTGTAGTACTCCGTCTCATGTGAGTAATCCTTCCATGTGCCCGAAGCTTTGTGATTTATGAAGCTCGTATGTCATCCTAGGTATATAAATAGTTCTCCTGTCAGAGTTCTGTTGACACATCACGCACTGGATGGCATATGCTTCATGAAAAGATTGTTAATGATGTTATTTTAGTTGCCAGACATGAATCGAGAGCAAACACAAATCCAGCCATTATGCACAACCACCACAAGGTAGAAGACATGCCATGCTAAAGCCATGGTTGTCTATTGCTCAATGTGTTTAACTCACCATAGTCTCTGGGAAATTGCCCAACCTTACCTGAAGCCTTTTAGCACACTGCCTACTTTCAAAACAAGCACTTGACAGATCATATTGATTGTGGGTTTAAGCTACTTAGTTACTCACAGGCCTCGGAGACAAAGGCTGACTTTGGTAAAATAATGAAAACGTCCCTGAATGAATGGTTTCCAGTGCTGGGATATTTAACAGCCTGCAAAAGAGCTCAGAGAAACTCTGTTCCTGTTCCTTATCTGAGAAAAAGCAATTCCTCACAGACTCCATGCAAGAATTATGTAACAGCATTTCAAATGAATGTAGAAGGTATAGTTGATTCCTAGAACTTTTGCTATCCCTTCGCTGAGCTTTTGTGTGGAAACCATTGGAGACACTGACAGAAGACTAGTTTCTTGGCCTCTTTCTCGAGTGCAGAGGAAGATGCGCCTATATTGCCTCGGGCCATGAGAGACCTGGTGGACTCATGTCTGGATTGACAACCTCTGCATCTTGTTTTGGTTCTTGCTAAGGATTTCACGTTTCCTGTGAGCATGTCTAATCTCTACCCATTGAAACCCTATTCATACCTTCAGTACAGGGATGAATGTTCCTCCCTGGTAGCTAATTATGTACTTTATAATAAACACATGCGAGTAATTGTTACCACCTCGTTTTTATATGTGACCTTTGAAACATAATTTGTAAGGGAACTGCCTCTTGCTCCTTGTAAGGACTTGCTGTCTGTTTCTTCTAGAAGGTGTGATCCACCGTAGCCTAGGCGTAGGATTCTTGGAACTGTGTATGAGGGTAATTTAGTGTTCCATTATTGAGTTTCAATGTTTTAAACGTCACCTATCCTGCTTCTTCCCACCCCAGTCACAAGGCCTCGTGGGTCAGACAGAGCAGAGCGAATGGTCTTCAGACACCACCATCTCCAGAGTGTCCTTAACTCCCTCCAGACAGAGAAGTCCGGTTCAGGTTGGCCAGGCTGTGCCCTCTTCCTCCGACCATCCCACTTCAGCTGCGGCATCCTTCTTCATCAGGTAAGAAAACACATTTACCCTAACACATTTATCACTAAATGGCCCCTCAAACATCCATATACAGCAATGCATTAGGGCTGCACGGTATATTGTTTTAGCATCGATATTGCGATGTGCGCATCCACGATATTCACATGTCAAGATGTGCAATGTCAAGTATAGGGATCGTAGTTCCAGTACGGAAATTAATAGCAAAGTTTAACCATCATAGACTGAAAGTTTATCATTTGCATGTGTTTTCAAGTCCTATCAGTTCAAACCTTTTGAGCTTAAATGGACACATGCACGCAAAGTAAAGTCAAAATGTCCTTCTCGTGAGTATCCTCGTAAACACAGTCGGTTATGTGTTGTAAAGAATGGACAAAGAAATAGCGGTTATTAAAGCGGATGTGTATCATTATATTGGATACGTGTATTCATCTTAAAGTGACAGCAGCCTATTATATCCACAGCTGTTTGTGTCACCACCAATGTTAATCAAACAACAAAAGAGAAAGAGAAAATCACTTTTGTAGCTTTAAAAATAAATATTTTATTAATTAATTATATAAATTTTTTACAGTGAAAACTGTACAGTGTTATTTTATGTTTGATTATTCAATGTCTGTACCTAAATACAATTAGATTTACCTGAAAAACATAAAGCACTACTTATTTAATTTTTTTGTATTTATCTATGCTTGTAATTTATTTATTATTTTTTATGCAGATGCACTCTCCTACAAAATCACCCCACTTATCCTAGAATAATTAATTCTTTACAAATAGAGCTATTCAAATCACTTGCTGAAATCGTTTTAATATCGCAATATATATTGGAGAATCAATTTTTTTTTCTTTTCTTTTTTTCCCAATATTGTGCAGCCCTACACTGCATTGTTATTAAAGGTACACTATGCAACGTTTTTGTTCAAAATTAGCAAAATTTAATTTAATTTAAAATGAGTCAATACATCAGTTCTTCTTCCGAAATGTTTTTGACTCAAGCCACGTTTCCACCGCGGGAACTTTCTCCAGGAACTAGGGACTTTGGGATGGTACTCTGTGTGTTTCAACTGCAGGAATCGGGGTCTAAATAAAGTTCCGGGTAAAGATTTCCCCCTTTACTTTTTTAAAGTTCAGGAACTTTCAGGGGTGGGACTTGGGTGGAAACAGGGCTTTACACTGACTTTTTGAGTTACCCTGACTCACTATGGTAAGCCTATTATAAGTGTTTAGACCTAACGGGATGTTTCTTGCGGGACATTGCATACATATGTCACTCGCCTGTGCGTGTCTTGTCATATCAATAAATAGAGAAAAGTTTCTCAGGCTACTTTGACGCATGTATGGTGTGGGAGTGGCATAGGTTAGTTGTCACAACAAGCGAGAAATGTTGATGTGAAGCAGCTAAATCTTGAACCTCTGAGGAATCACCCATTTAAAAAAATCCAGAACAGAAGAGAGTCTGCTGGCAAAAAGAGAATACGACAGAGCTCATAATGAAACAAGAATCAACATTGGCTTTGCTTTTTGGAGATGGCAAGAGCAAAGGGATTTGAAATCGGAGATGGCGTTTTTATTACTCAACAGGCGAGTAAGATATTTTATTAAACAATTAAAATGCCATATGTAGCTCTCTAACAGAGTTCATTGTAAAGCATTATCTATTGTGAAGGGTCATATTCATTCGCACAGCCACGCAGAGCCAAAGCACAACCTTTCTTAAAAGGCATGTAGTTTTGATTTTAACTGCCAGGGGGCCAACAGTTACATAGTGTTCCTTTAACTAGATACTTCTGGATCTTCACCTTCAGAATTGAATGTCAAGGTTATATATTTTGGACTTGGTGTAATGTAGTATATTGAGGCATAGAAGCTATAGACAGGCTGCTTTTTTGAGATAGGTTGCTCTTGGAGGATTGTCCCTATGTGTACTTAAAGTTTCTTTGAATAGAGAAAAGCTTAAATTAAATGATGGCATGATTTTAGGAACATGCATTCTAGTCCGTTTTCAATTCCACTGGTATGTGGAAAGGAGTGGTGACAGGAATGCTTCTGGAATGCTCCTGAAAAACACATTTGACATATTTCTCAAGCCAAGTGAAAGCATGGGACATTAAAGAGTGATCAAGGGCCTCTCCCTTTGTGGAGAATGACGGCTGCCGAGTTTTTCAATCTGCTTGGGATGCTGCCACCTGCCCGAGCACTTCCAGGTCATTCTGAGACAACAGACAGATGTGACCCCATGTAGGACGAGGTTAATTTTTGCAGTCTGATTAATAATCGCTTGTCTGTTTTCTTTGGAGTTGATCACAAAGGAAGCGGATAGCAGGGAGGCTGTTGCGTCACATAAAGAGAAAGATGAGGAAGAGAGGGAGAAAATAGATTTGTTTTGGCCTCTTAATTTAAACTCCTGGGTGGATGAACAGAAGAAGTAGGAAATTATGTTAGGTACCACCTCTTGTTTCACCTCTTGTTGCCAAGAATTTTATTTTTATGATTAGGAATGAGGTCAGTTATCATTTTTGGACACCCTAGAGTCTGGAATACTGGTTCCAAGACTAGGACGTACTGTACGTTGTTAATAACAGCCATTAATTTTCTAACCGTCATTAAATTAGTAACCAAAAACAGACATTTTTTATAACTGCACTAGATCAGGGACTGTATAAGGCATAGACAAATTTGTAATTCTCAATATTCTCAATCTGTTGCGTGATTTGAGAGACTTTGACTAGATTCAGACTGACATAAGTTTGCATCAATGTTAGTTTTCTATAAAAAATGACAAGACCATTACTATTTTGATGTCTTGCTCCACCTAGAAATGTATTACGACTTTCAGACACCTTTCCCCTCAAAGATGTTTGATCTGATCGGAGTTTGCAGAATAAGAAATGCCAGAGCAGCACCTTGCTTTCAGGCATGCCAAAAAATTAATGAAGGGCATCCTCTAAAGGAGTCATTATCAAACTTCTACAATAAATTAGGAGCTGGAAGTGGAACATCCAGACCTGCAGTTATTCCTCTAGTGTGTGCTGGGCCTTTAACCTGCTTGTACAACAAGCAGGAGGCTGGATCTTCTTGTAAGGGAAATGTTAATTAGAGTGCAATTAGAGTTGCACAGCGGAGAGGAGAGCGACGGGGGACAAAGTCAATCTGTTTCCAGTCATCCATTCGGTGTTATGATCCTATCTATTTGATACAATATCAGCATCTCACCTTTCATCTCCAAAACCTCGATTGTGGGATTGCCTTAGAAACGGACATGGTACCATTGTCTATTGAAGTACCATTTAAATACATTGATCTATGAAAAAGGCGGTAAGTACCATGATATTAGATGTGGTGCTATTGTTGAACCATGCTACTGCCACAGTCCTTATGTAAGGCATCTTTGGCTGTGGTAAGGGGATTTAACTTTCTTTTATTCATACGGAAAATATTAGCGAGTATCTATCGAGAAAATAGAAGCGGATGCATGGCTGAGAAGTTGACTTTTCCCTAACCCCCATTCTCGGCATTTGCTCCAGAGTGACGGAGCATATGATTAGTGTATTGACATACTAGCTGGCTCCTGTAATGAATACAGACACAAGGCCCAAAGAGCTTCCCAAAGCTTTAGGATGCCCTGTCACACTCAACAGCATGGTCTGTTTGGCTATTCCAACTCAGTGCTCCACGAGATGAAACGGTGCTGAGCATTGTGTGCAGGGTCATGTGAGTGAATCATCTGAGCTTTTGCTAGGTGGGAGTTGGGGTAGAACTGATTACAAGGATATGACTATTTTAGACGGCCACATGCTCTATTGACTCCAAAGAGGATGAGACAAAGAGAAAGAAAATGAGGTTGAGAGATTTGTCCGTCTAGAGATCAGAGCGACTTTCCTTGTGGGTATAAAATGTACAATGAATGCTAAAAGATATTGTGTGTGTGTGTGTGTGTGTGTGTGTGTGAGAGTGTGTGTGTGTGTGTGTGTGTGTGTGTGTGTGTGTGTGTGTGTGTGTGTGTGTGTGTGTGTGTGTGTGTGTGTGTGTGTGTGTGTGTGTGTGTGTGTGTGTGTGTGTGTGTGTGTGTGTGTGTGTGTGTGTGTGTGTGTGTGTGTGTGTGTGTGTGTGTGTGTGTGTGTGTGTGTGTGTGTGTGTGTGTGTGTGTGTGTCTTGGGTTGTAAATGGGAAGGTGCCAAATACAAACCTTTCACAGAAGCTTTAGGTTAGTGGTCTAACTGAAAGGTTCTTTGAACGCGGAGTTACAGAAGCCTTGAATCATTAGTAGTTCTTGGCAATATGGACATTGTATTGAGCATGGCTGCTAATAACACACTCTGGGGAAAATCAAAAAAAAAATTCTGCAGAATGTTGTTGACTAATCAGAAGTGATTTTCTTCACAACCAATCAAACATGATTTTGCTTTACATTGCTTTCCTATATAGGCACTAGTTCACACTTGTTCCAAATAGAATAGATAGTACATTTTAACTTTTCAAAATTGTATTATTTATACACACACTGCCTGAAATATAGCATAATTTCAAAATAGATTTACATTCTTATTATCTACCAGTGGCATAAACATCATAGACAAGTCCCACCCCAATAATTGGAAATGGCCAAATTGTCTAACAGCGCTCATCAATGTCAAAATGATGGCCAATCAGATTAAAGAAGGCGGGGCTTAATTTTCACTGAAGATGAGTTTGAATTCCAGTGCGACGCTTTTAGTTTTTACCGTGCGTGGTAAGATATAAGCAGCTAAACATTTAATGTTTGACAACTGTTTTATGATGGATGTGTTTAACAACCTACAGCAGCATGTTGTTGACTAATCAGAAGTGATTTTCTTCACAACCAATCAAACAGGAGTTTTTTGCTTGTACATGGTAATATAAGCTAAACCTTTAGCTGCTACATTTAGCACTGAATTTGTTTGTTCCTTCTGGAATGTAAGAAATAACACCAGGTATAGACACAAAAATCTTTTGATTTTATTAATTTAGTTCGTTTTATTAGCGATCACTTACATATAGCATGGAACACAATATTTACAATAATCACACAGATGCCGTCTTTGAGCCTGTGTTAGCGTGTTTCTCAGCGTCATCAATATGGAAGACAAGATGTAAGAAATGTATTGTTGAAGATTGCAAATTTGTGACAAAAGCTCTCCTCGGAGGGTTGTAGCATGCTGTGCTTTAGCATGCTAATAGTCTAACAGTCCCTGTTACACTGTGTCTACACTGGAAGTCAGTGGTGTATTGTGACATGACAAGACTGTTCCTGTTATTGTAAGCAGTGCTGATTTCACTGTCTACATATGATGCGACATTAATTTGTGTGACGCTGAAGTTGTGCTAAAATTCATTCCTTTTAAAGCGCTGACACAACTCATTAGCTGACCACCCAGTCCGAGTTTAGGGTTGCAATTTCAAGGTGTGTAAAAGGAGGGTATATGTTTGTACATGCATGTATGCAGGTCAGCATGTAAGAGGCACAGCTGTTTGACGGTATGTGGACTTGCAGCGGCATTGAACACAACACACAGTTAAACATTTTTTACGGCCTAGCACTCATTTTCAGTTGCCCGTCCAGGTGAGCTTCAACAGTAATGACTATGATTGAAGTAAACATTCCACGGTAATTACTTGGACAACAATCCAGACTTTCACCAGACGAGTTGAGTAGTCAAAGTGCTTTGTTGCGCTGGTCTTAGGGAGTAACCATAGAGACAAAGCAGCGTTAATTTATGGGATGTTTATGCTGTGCCTCGAATAAACATAATTGCCAGTTGAAGATAAAAGGATGGGAGGCATTAGCCCACATGAACTATGAAATGACAGTCATTCGTGTGCCACAACTGAATTGCTTTCCTATAGGTAAAAGTTCACAGTTGTTCCAAATAGAATAGATAGTACATTTTAACATTTAAAAGTATTATTATTTAGTAACAGGCTGCCTGAAGTATAACATCATGTCATTTATGTATTTGTAGTTTAAAATTTTACATTTTTGGCTGGTCTGCCTCAGCGGTCTAACAGCACTCGTCAAAGTCAAATTGATGGCCAATCAGATCAAAGAAGGCGGTGCTTAGTATTAAGATGAGAGTGAATTCCAACACGACACTTTTAGTTTTTACAGTGAAAGAATGCATGCGTGGTGAGATATAAGTAGCTAAACCAAGCAGCAATCTCCCGCAGTTTCTCTTGAAGCCAAAACGGAAGTGACATAAACTGAAATTCTTCGACTGGCCACTAGAGACAGGCTCCAGAAGGGAGCAGAATCTCATTGAGCCCCATGTTAAAATGGCCAACTTTACAGCAGAATAAAACATGTTTACAGCCTGGTACAAATTGTGGATTTGGTCTATACAGCTAATTTTGCCCTTCATGACAACTGTGACGGGGGTGAATTTTTTTTATAACTCATTCGTTTACATTATATAAAGCATTAAAGTTCTGCATAATTAAGGCCGTGGCCACTTCGAGTGACAGGTGGGTAGCCGTTTATCTGCTGTCTGTTAGTCATCGCGTCACTTCAGCTCCGCCCAAGTCCCGCCTTTTTGCCCATTTTCTATTATCCAGGAGTGACGCGCGATGACGCGCTGCCAAGATGGCAACGGCCAGCTCGTCCCTACTTTATGCCACAGAATCCTATGGGGGACGTCACGGACACTACGTCCATATTTTTTACAGTCTTAACAGAGCTTAACATGTAATATTTAAAAACTGGGAACAGTGATGCAAGCTACTCAACTTTTTAAATGTAATTTCGCCATTTTGAATTGAAAATATACAATCATTTAAATGATGTCATTCATAACTGGATGAGAAAATTCCGTGACGAGAAAAACAAGAAACCTTTTTTTTTTTTACACTTTTGACATACAAGACATATTAACAAGAGTGAATGTGTGTATATTTTTAAATAAAATATTATTTGTGTTAGTGTTTAAATGGATACATTTGCAACAATTTAGACTATAATTTAACCTATAACTTGTTTTACCGTTCTTAGTTCTTCTTTATTCCCTTAAATCCCTTTTCATTCTTTAATTTAATTAAATAATAACTTTAAATACAAAGACCAAACTTTGGTCCCCCAAATGTTCAAGACATGGTTACGACCTTGTAATCTACAAATACTTCCTGTTAAAGAGCCATTCTTTAGTTAGCATTAGCATTCTCTACAAGTGGGTCATGTGATTTCAACATGGCAAAATGCATTGAGGGTGTTCCCACACCATACACAATTAAAACACTATTATATAGAAAACTATTATGAGTACAGTCTTCATCTCATGTGAGCGTACACCATTCAGATGAATCTTCTTGTAAAACTTTTTTAAATTAGCACTAAACTACTGTACACACCTTCAAATATCTACCATTTTGCCTGTATATTTGATTTGCATATGTATAAACTACAAAGCTTTAAAGGGACCTTTCATGAGTGGCTAACTGCGCATAAGCTAGTAGATATTTAACATTTATTCCTCTTGTAATGAAAGGTCAGTTGATGCATTTTGGTACCCCTTTGGGTAACCCTTTATGACTAGCATTGCCCCTAAATTTGAGTTCTCACTGTGCGCTCCAATTTAAAGTCAATTAGGTACATAAATGCATCAGTTTAATCTCATTGTTCAGACGATTTGCTTCCTTCTCCTGCTGTAGTGGGGCAATAATGATAAAGCATCCCGAGAGTTGTAAACAGGGGGATGCCATTCACCTTTCCAGCCACATGCTGTGTCAATGCTAATGTGGACAGTGGCCTTCTGATGGGTGGGACAAGGGGGCGGGGCTCTAATGGAGCTATTGGGATGGTGACATGGGGGATGGTTGTCTGTGGAGTAGAGAGGTGAGTGAAAGAGAAGAGAGGGTTTGTTGAGAGTTCTTACACGGTCAAAACCGCTCTCGGCTAAAGCTGATAAAGTCGGCTCCGTAGGCCACCCATCACAGTGGAGGATTACAGCGAGAAAGAGATCCAGGAGGGGCAGAGAGATGGAGAGATAGAGAAAGTACACAGAGGAGAACAGCAGAGGAGAAAGAAACAGGCAAATGATCCATGTGGATGGCTGTTTTTGAGTGACAGCACTAATCCCTGACAAGGACAAATTGGGAAAACAGATTAATGCTGAGTGGTCGGGGCCCTGGAGCGGAGCCGGGCCCTGCTGCGCAGCTGAGTGACGGGAGCCGGGAAACAGGAGCACTTCAGTCAAAGCTGATAGTGGCGGACACTCACACGTGCAGTTTCTTTGAGAACACTGATGCAGTGAGCAGGTAGGCGGTGAGGTGAATCCACACATATATCCACTCATGGTGGGCAGACTCGGACTAATGCCCCACACCAACACTCCCAGCTGGAGGGAGAGAAAATCATGCACTGTGGAGGAAAGTAATTGGAGCGGCACCATGAAACTGAAGTAAGTCACCATGTAAGAAAAACTTGTCTTTAGAGATTAAAAGTTGCGACTTCCGTCAAAAGTGCTGGCTTAAATTGAGGATTCTTGGATCTTGCAGAACATAAAAGTTATTTTTAATGATTCAGTTGAAACAGTTTGCAAAGCATGACTATTTCACTACAAAACTTCTGTCGAAACATTTGAGTGATTAATGAAATGAATCAATGAATCGTTTTTCAACTGATTCAGTGAATGAAATGAAATGTTTCTCAAATGAACTGGGCTGTGCAAATACTTCTACATGTCTTTATTTTTAGTGATGACTCGAATGAATCAAATAATTGGGTCACACTTTAGATTGGGGTCCAATTCTCACTATTAACTATGACTTTTGCCTTAATGTACTTCTAATTACTGCTTATTAATAATTAGTAGGGTTGTTGTTCAGTTTAGGTATTGGGTAGGATTAAGGGATGTAGAATATGGTCATGCAGAATAAATATGTGCTTTCTAAGTACTAATAAACAGCCAATATCCTACCAATATGAATGTTAATAAGCAACTATTAAATGTGAGAATTGGACCCTAAACTAACCCCAATCTAAAAAGAGTCTGACAGAATCAATGAATTCGATATTTCTCAAATGAATCAGGTTTAGCAAATGCTTCTCCATTTGTTGTTTAAAGAAGTAGTGTATTCTCCTTTATCGTTGACTTTAGCTGTAGTAGGATCAGTTTTGTTGACAGTGCTGAGTTGAGATATGCCTTGTTGTTTTACCGTTTATTTACTCTGGGTGAACCTCCAGCTGCTGGTCTCTACTCCTAATCACGCGGTCAAGCTTGTGTTTGTCTGTAAGTGTGTGTGTGTGATGGTCATGGAGCAGCTGAGGCTGGTGCTCGAGAAGTGGAGGCTGGGAAGGAGGGGGGCACTCTAGGCGGAATGTCCAGGTGTGAAGAGCCTGTGGTGGGCCGTGAGATGTTCTGGTGTGTGGGTTTTGGGTGGTGAGGGTGGATGATGGAGGTGTTGATGGATCTATCACTCTAGGCCAGCAGCCCCAGGGATCTGCTCAAGCCAAGCCCACTTCCTGTCCTCAGGGGTTTTGGACTGAAGTATTGATGTTTTTAAAGGGACTGATCACAAACTCCCCAAGGTTTTATGTATACACTATTTAACACCATTATTCCCAATTTTTATTGTATAATTCACATTTTCCCTTATTAATCTACTGCATTTAGTTTTCTAGTAAGAGGGATTCATACAAGAAGATCAAAATCAAAGGATAGGTATATTTTGCGTCCAGAAAATGATGCCTGGTTTTTGCATCATGAAAGAAGTTTCTGGATTTTATGTTTTGTTTTTATTATTATTTTTATTGGTGATAATTCCTCGAGGAGACGGGCTTATGTGTCATCAAAATGATGCCCTAAAATATGATTATTTTATTCGATTTTGGGATGAATAATTACCACCTGATTATGTTCTTGACAGGTTTTGTGTGATTCACATACAGGAAATAAATATTGATACAATTCAAGGCTAGCCTTCAGATTTATTTGTATATAGTAAAAAAAGAAGCTTTCCATTTCCAAAGCATTAGTAACATTATACACTGCCTGGCCAAATGCGTTAGAGTCTATGATTGGATCATTATTGCACATGTTATGTGTTTGGCAACAGTTCTTATAACCCTAATTGATGGAGTGCGTAGCTTTTCATTTCTTAAACAATCATGTAGGAAGACACACCATGGCCATATTCCAAGATGACAATGTCAAGATTCATCCGGCTCAAATTGTGAAAGAATGGTTGGGAGGGAGCATGAAGAATCATTTTCACACATGAATTGGCACCTCTGAGTCCAGACCTTAAATTCACTGAAAGTATTTGGGATGTGCTGGAGGAGACTCTAAAGAGTGCTGAACTCTTGCATTGTCAATACAAGATCTTGACCAAAAATGTATGCCTCTTGATGGAAATTAATGTTGTGATGCTATTTCCATCAAGAGGTGCATAAATGGTTGGTCAATATCTTGTATTGACAATGATCCAACCATAGACTCTTAAGCATTACATCAGTAACAGTAACTTATCTACAACAAAATAACATTGAAATTATAATGATACGACAATTAGCGTTTTTTTTATACTGTGCACACACTGTTGATGTCAAGACGGTGGTCCTGTGTCTTCTGTCCTGTGTCCACCCCCCACATCTTTACAAGATGTCACCACTTAAAATCAGTCCCCTGTAACCTGCGACCACCTCCTCTGAATGTCTCCCACCCACTCTCTCCATTATTCCCCAGATCTTCCTGCTTTTTACACACCCCCAGGTTGTGTGAATAACCCCCATTTTGTGAGTCTCTCAGCCCAAACAGTTCTCACAGGGGTGATTATCACCTTCGAGAAAACACGAAGAACACTAAAGCTTCTTTGTTTTGTCTGAAAGGAGGCAGACTCACCTTTGAAGCACTTGTGAAACAAATGTACTGTCAGCGGTTTAGCATCACAATGGATTCTCTCTAATATGTCACAATCTTGAAACAAATGCGTTTCTGTTAACTGTATGTTCCCACTCTGTTTAGAAGTGTAGTGCAGCGATTCATTTTTATGCAATAGACAACCAAATAACTAAACCTCATCAGATCATCACAAGCTTGAACAGCTTTACGCACATCTGTTTCTCAGGATAAAAATGTTCTCACATGATACAACCGCATTCAAACCTCAGTTTACTGACCAATGGCAAGACATCTGGACCCCATTTACACCTATTGACATCTGTCTTGGAAGATCGGATCACCAGCTGAGAAAAATGTGTTTACTTCTGGTATTAGCATGCTTCTCGTATGACGTTTTGGTGCAAGTGGAGATGCACTATACTGTTCAAAAGGTCGGGGTCATTATTTGCAAGGATGCCTTTAACTGATCAAAAGTGACAGAAAATACATTTATAATGTTACAAAAGATTTATTTTTTAAATGCTTTTTTTCAAACATTGTTCAAAGAAGAAGAAAAAAAGTCAGCACGGTTTCCACAAAAATATTAAGCAGAACAACAATAATAACGAGAAACGATAGAATGATTTCTGAAGGATCATGTGACTGAAGGCTGGAGTGAAAAATCAGCTTTGACATCAATAACATTTTAAAATAGAAAACACTTATTTAAAATTGTAATACTATTTCACTGTTTTTATTTTATTTTAAATCAAATCAAATAAATTCAGCCTTAGTGAATATATGAAAAAAATATTTCAGACCCCAAACTTTTTAACGGTAGTGTACATCACTTTTTGTCACTTTGTTTTGGCACAATGGTTGTTTTACGCAAGTAGTTGACCCTTCGACGTTGTCCCAGACACATTTATGCATATTCTACAATTGTGACACATAGTGCATTGGCATTTGCAATGCGGTATGCATCCCTGGATGGGCCCAAAGGTGGTTTGAGGGAACCCATACAGATCCTGTATTTTTATTGGATCACCCAGGGTAGATTCATATCTAGTATTAAAGGGCTCAAATTAAATTTGAAGTATTGATACTGAAGATATAGAACATGACAACATGTACCGGTTTTGGGGACAATTATGCAAAGTGGTCGTAGAATAGCGCCCACCTAAACCTTTATCCCGAATAAACAAGGACATAAGCAGCAAACAGTTGGTGTTTTTCATGCTTACAGTGGGGGTCTGTGACAGCTCAGGGAAAAGCTCGAAAACTGCTGTGTCAGGAAGCCAAGCCTGCCCACTCGCATACAGTCGCCACAGGAAGAGAAGCAGGCATCAGCGAGCCCCCCAGACGGCATGGATCTGCTGATTCATGTCTATGGACTCAATAGACGTGGGTTTGTAGGAGAGCTGATGTTTGCTGCAACACTATGGAAATAAATGCTGTCAAATCAGTCAAATTCCACGTGCCTTATGGCCTGGGGGTATTTATATGCCAAAGTGATGTTTGCAGGCCTTCGGGTTCTTTAAACGTATTTTTTTGAACTGGGATTCTGGTTAATCTCTTGTATATTGTTTGAAAATACTTGGTGTCTGGAATTACGTGCTAGCACTCTGCACATAATAGAGTCTGAAGCTGCTTTCAAGCTTCCCACGGTGCGGAAGCGTAACAAGGATTGATTCTTAATTGCTTTAGCACTGTACTTCGCACAGTAAGCGTGATAGACAAGTCACCGTCGCCACCTTATTAGTCATCTCAAAGCTTGCACTTCTTGAGAATGCTGATTAAAGCAAACCCTAAATAACAATTGAAAGCCATTTCACAAGGGAAAACAGTAAATAAGGAAGAAGAGGGAAGCGGCGGCTCTTTTAAAGAGGTCTCTGGTTGCCCGGATTTGTGGAATACAGATCAGATCAACCGGGGTTATTAATTGTGTTACCAGACCGAATGGAATATACATTTAAAGGTTTATTACCTATTGTCTTTTCAGACAGCAGATGTGGTTGAAGTTGAAAATTCCCATGAGGTCATCCAGCCCGAATATCCTCTGTTGTGACTGGAGAGTACAAAAGCAGCAGCTCACAATCCCATCACAATCCACCCGGTTAAGCTTTGAGTCTGAGCAGAATAATTTTTTTTTTGTTGAAAACAGCGTTCTGTCTAATTAGTGTTCAACCTTCCCCTGATTTCCCAGCCCAATACCACCCAAGTGCACAGTTCATACTTATTCATGTAGCATGTTTTACCGCAACCCAAGCAAAATTCCCGACTACTTAATGAGATCCCTGAGATACACTACTGATTACACACATACTACTGATTCGATAAAGAAAAGTTTTATTGTCAAAGAAGGAGATGCTATAGCCTAAATCTCTCTGCATAATGCTGTCACCTCAAGGATGTCGAGAATATGTTAGCATTCACGTGAATCTCGATAGCGGTTGCCCAGCTGGTGGAGGAAATTGAAATATGCCATCTTTACTCATGGGTGCTCAGTTTTGATTCCAGGTTGTTTGCTAACGCTTTTTGCTGCCCCATGACAGTTAGCATTCTAACAATTTGGTCGACCTGCTGAATCAATTTGAATCTTAGCTCATTTCTTGTAAGCTAACCGTGCTTGCTCATAGAATGTTAGCTTAGCCTACACACGATTCAACAGGTGGACCAAATTGTTCATGAAACTTTACTAAAAGGGGCCAACGGAACCAGTTTCCCCCATTTTGGTTATTTGAATAGTAATGTTTGTTAGTTAAAGGATGCCCAATTGTTTTCATGGCAGATTACCCTTACGAAAATGAACCATGGTTTTACTACAAATAAATATATTATAGTTAAACCATGGTAACCACAAATTAACCATGGCTTTGCTACTCTAACCATAGTTTAACCATGGTATTTGTGGTAAAACTGTGGTTATATAATAGTAATCAATTAGCCAAAAAAAAAACGTGGTTACTACCCTTTTAGTATAATAATAGTTGCTAAACCAATTAAACCAGAGTTAATTTTCGTAAGGGTTGTTTGCTTCCCATGATAGTTAGCATTTCAGGAAAAGTTTGGTTCGCTTGTTTATTGGAGATAAATCTTAGCTTTTTTGTAAGCTAACCAGTTAGTGTTAGCTCATAGCATCCTAGGTAAGCCTACATTCGAGTCAACGGGCAGACAAAATTGTTCATTACATGTTAACTAGCCATACATTGACTTCTTGCTGTTCCTAGCCCATAGAAATGTTCAGGCAAGTGGTCTGTAAAACTAATCTCAGTGGGTTAAAGTTTATCCATTTTAGCATTAATGTTGATTTTAGAGGATGTAAAATTGTTTTCACAGCACATTAAGGCAGTTTGTGGTAAAGTTGGGGGGGGGGGGGGTAGTGGAAATGAGAGAGAGAGGGAGTTTATCTGCTGTTTTTATTTGTTGAAAGCTAGTCTGAATGTAGATTGTCTGAAATGGAGTGGATTACAGCCTGTAATCAGTTCATGACCCAGCATGTGAGAGAGCCTGTTGCAGAGAACTGAGAATCCCATTAGCGCTATCTCTCTCTATTTTCAGTATTAAGTTGCTAGTACCAATAACCTGAATTCCTGCAGTAGCACCAGAGGGCGCTCATAAAAGAGTATGTGTAGGGCTGTTATTAATGGACATACTTTTGGGTTATTGCCATAACCTATGGGTTTCTTAATGGTCCATAGCAAGACTATAACCTGTGAGAATGCATCACATGGTATGGATTGATAGCATTCCTGCAGTTTAAGAGCACATATGCACATTGCAATAGTAATGATTATATTGCAGTGTGAAGGTCACCACTGACTGTAATAATCTTCTCTATATGAAGTCGTTTGAATGACGTTATTAGTCTTATAAACCCGGTAGCTTTATGGTTCTCATCTTGTATGGTTAGGGAAGCATCCGTCTTTCTGTCTATGACAACATGATCATTAGTCAATAAAGACTATTGACATATTTATTGCACTTTGGAATGGGATGGAAATGGCATAGATGGATGTTCACGTCCCTTGGTGATTATACTGCCTCCTGTCTTCACCCGAATATTTTTTTTTCTAAGTTATGCTTTACATATGCAATTAATTCCTTCTTTTTTTCATTGTTAATTCATCTTTCAATTTGACATTCATAACGGTTTCTTTCTCTTCTGTCTGTGTGAGGTCTAGAAACTGATCAAAACCTGATTGGTGCTGAAGTACACATATAATAGACACACTTTATGGTTTAATTATTTATAAATCGAACGCAGATCAGACATTTCAAATAATTAGCATCCTTTGCATGGTGAAATTTAATTATCAGCAAAATTACCGTAGTATTTTTCCTCTCATATTTTTTTTTCCCATTCAGTTTTGTGTTCGCATTTCTTGTACATTTAAAACGTATATTTATTTATTTTTCTATAATTTGCAATTTGCATGTTTATAATGTATTTTTTTATTATTATTTTCTTAATTTAACCTATAATGGTAAACTTCCCTTTGCTTCCATATTGTCAACTTGAGCCCACGACAACCAAAAGACAACCTTTGTTCCTCATCACCCCTATTTCCTGCACATCTGTTTTTTTTTTCTCTGTCCTCTAACCTTCCATGGTCGCTTCTTTCATTCTTTCTCTCTTTCCCCTCTTCATCTCTAACCCTGATGTTCCAGGCTGTCTCTGATTAATCATGCACAGATATTCCCAGAAGCCAATGGGGTTGTTTGTTATAATAGCCTCCGAGTGAAAGAGTGCAAATAAATAAGCGTTAGGTGTCCTCCCTGCCAGACAGTGATTAATGAAAGAGAGCTAAGGCATGGTGGAGCGGTAGGATGATCTTGTTGTCTCCTTTCCGTATCTACAGGGCTTGGCCACCCGGCGTTGCAAAGCTTCTGTTTGTACCTAGTGGGCAAAGTGACCGTAATTTGTAAAAGTCAGTTATACGCAATTAGTTTTAGGTCGGAAAAGGCTGAAACATCTTAATCACGCAAGCATATTTCAAGGTCCTGGTCAAGATCATGTCTGGTCAAGTGTCTGATCGGACCTCGCGGTGTCAGCTAATTTCACTGACTCCTTACTTACTTGGGTAGCACTTTTCGTAGCGTGTGTGGACAGGATTATCCCATTCCACGCACTTGTCCTGTAATTAAATTCCTTTTCCTCAACACCCTTTTAGTGAAACCTGATGCTGCGGGTTGTCTACCTGTAGAACAAATCCCAGCGGTGCATAGGGAAGAGATAGAGAGATGTATCACGGATGAGATGAAAGTAGATGCTAATCTTTGTAAACAGGGAGAGAGAGTGCGCGAGGGAGACGCGAGTCTTGGTTATCTGTCAGTTTTCTGCTAAAATGGAATTGATCTTCCTTAAACGTTAGCTTGCTGTGCTTTTAAACAAACTCCAGGCTTCTCGCATGAATAAAAAGAGAATATCTTCCAAAAATGACAAGCCCATTACTATCTTCAATTTGTGGCTTTCCAGAGCTTTTCTCTAGGGGCTCGGGATTGAACGCTGCAACTCATTAAATAACAAAAAAAACCTGGCCACGTTTACGGCTTCTGTTCTGCCTCCCCACCGTGGCTAAATCACAGCAAGCCAAGCCTGGATTAGCAGCACATCCTGTCTGTTCAGGGATGCTATTGAGGGGGTCATTTAGGAACAGCAAAAAGATAACAATGCTTCTCTCGTTCACTTGCTCGCCTCTCTTCAAAATGCTTTCGCTGCCCTTTTTTCATGCACTTGTAAACAGAAAAATTCTCTCTTTTCTTTGCTGTTGGTATTGATGGGGGCGATAGGCTTGACTTTGTGGACATGTTTGGTGGTACTTTGATTTTTACTTTACTGTTTTATGAGCCACAAAACTAGCACAGGAAGCAGGAACTGTAGCGTTAGCACCTAGCTGCTAGCCAAGCATGCTAGTGAATGCACAATAGGCCGCAAACCTATAGTTAACACTTCATAAAAAGAACATGTTTGCTAAAGAGAACATATTGGATGACATTCTAGTCTTGTAGAGTAGGCTGCTAGTTCGACATTGGGACATTAGCCTACTTTCTCATGATCACAGTAACGTTTTGACCAAAAGGCTAATGCTTAGTTTTACTTTAATTTTCTGTGATATGCTTCTTCTCGCGCACAGCTGAGCACACAAGTCCATGCGGACACAAATATAGAGCTGTTCGCGGACATTTGCAAACTGTGCTAACAGAGGAAAATTGTGTCATGTTGACTGTCCGTAATCTGGACAGACAAGGGAAATATACTTTCGGCTTAACCCACACAAACAAGCTTATCAATTTACAAAATACAGACAGATGGATTCAATTGTGATTGGTACTAAGGTGTACAACTGCATATGTATGAACTTCCCAAAAGACCTACCGGTAAGCCCCTCCCCTCAAATGCAGATGAGCCAATGGCAGTTGAGTATCAGTTGCACGGGGACCATAAGTCATAGAGAAATAAGATCAAAAGCTCTCATTCGTTTGATAGTGTTTATGCTACAAAAATGGTAAAATGATGTGCCTGGGTTTGTTGTAACATTGTGTCCAGGTATCCTGAGAGGATTTTCTGGTTGTCATACTCTCATTAAGTAACATTTAAAGTTAGTGAGTCCATGCTAACCTACAAACCTAAATAGCTAACTGTTCTCCCGTGATGTAGGCTACAGTGCAGGTCAAAAACACAAAAAAAACAAAGGTCTATATTTCAATGCCTCTCTATATTAAACTTGTTAAATGTAAATTAATTTAATCTTGCCCTGCGGTACATAAACAGTGTTGATCCTGGATGTTGTCATCTGAAATAGTGATGACCATAACATGAGGCTTCTCCCGCTTGCATTGTGATCTGTAAACCGTCACTTCCAAATGAATCTTGTTACCCACCATATTTATTTTTAAAATATTTAGATTTCCCTCCATGGCATATTTAAGTCCCACTTGAATGTTCCTCGACAAGAGGTGGTCCTTCTGTGTCCAAAATTGATCAAAAACATCTTGGGACAAGGTTTTCACACTGAAAGCTGTCATTGTAAAACAGTTAGCAACTTTGTTTGTCCGAGTTAGTAACAGTAACTAAGGAGGGGGGGCGGGGCTTACCGATAGGGCAATTGGTTAACTGGTCTGCTGGTCTTACCTGGTCTCCCAGATTGGTCAAACATTAGCCAAGCTGTGTGGCCAGCTGATCTCATAGCCTGACCAGCTGAAAAGTGCCCAGAACCCAACAGAGTATCTGACCAGGCTGGGAGACCAATGTAGATGAGCAAACTTAGGTTGGTTTAGGGAAAGAGGTTTGGAATTATCAGCATGCATGATAACTCCTTCAAGGCTTTTAAAAAGCATCCCATGATGCACCTCATGAAGTTAATTTGAGAAAACCCCAAAGTGAGCAGAGATTTCAAACTATTTGCAACTATTTGCTTTCAGGGAAGTTGGTGTAGGATTTTGCTCTTTAAAATTCACACAATGTAAAAGTTCAAGCAATTACTTTGCATAAAATAGATAAAGGGATTAACATGCAAATATAAACATAGAGTCTAAAGAAACACAGCATTTCCCAATACAGTAATTCCTGGGGATTTTCTTGTCCTTTTTTTTTTTTTTAATTAGAACGTTTTCCATTTAGACTCAGACTGCTTCATTTATTTGGGTCTGACTGGGGATTTCCACCCTTGGCCCGCTGAGGGAAAGAGACAATCCCTAGCTGAGCCCGGCCCGACTTGAGCGATCATTTTTCAGTGTGCTACTCTCGGGCTCAAAATGATTTACCTCCATTCAGACAGCCGCTGACTGGCTCCCAGCCAAAACACAAAGACCAGACTGATCTCTCCCGCTATCTACCTTTGAGATGACTCTCTCTCTCACTTTCAGGATGTTTTCTGTCTCTCTTCACACTCGGGAGGTCCTCACCCTCTTTCTTTTTTAATTTCCATCTCATTTTCTGATTTTTGGCTCTCTGCTTTTTCACCTCTGTGTCTCATACTCGATTTCCCCCTCCCTTCCTCTATCCTTCTGTCTCTCCATATATTTCTCTCCCTTGCTCTCCACACATTTGATGCAATTTTATGCTTTTTATTCTTCTTCCACATTGTCCTTTGTCCCTACTTCTCTCTTGATTTCACACTCTCTGTTCACACACATGCCTCTTTGAATCTTTCAGTGTTGTGTGGACAATTTTCTTTTAATATAGGTGGACTGTACACGTGTTGGAAACATTAATACTCTGGGATTTTTTTGTTTTGTTCGATTTTTGTTTTGTTTAAAAATTAACATCTATGGACTACATTCAAAGTGTCCCAATCAACCTGAATTCAACCTAATTATAAATAATAATTCTAAATGTATTTAATAACTGTGACCAGAGCAGTTTTTATAGCATATATTCGTTCCACAAAGGGAACTAAGGAACTCTAGAGTGCATTTGAACTCATTTACACTGCTTTGCAATAACACAGTAGCCCATCACTTTACACATTTTAGTTACTTATTATAATTATGAGCTACACTGCATTATGATTAGGCAATATTTTACAGTAGTAGCTCGACGAACAGCCAAAGCTGCCCTGTGGTGATTTCCGTATTGACATAATGCACCAATTTTACAGATATCGCACAGCATTCTCTCATGTACATTCTGTTTTAATGAGGGATAATGTTACCGGGTGACTAAAGCCTCAGGTCATAAGTGCTCGAAGGAAGTGTTTAGTAATTGAGGCTGAGCGCCCCCCAACCCCCACCCTCCCTCTGCTCACAATAAAAGCATATCCATACCATCCCGTCCATCTAATTATTCCATTGATTGAGATTTAGTTTATTCTGGTAGAACTTTATTTTACGGTCCTCTTCCACAAGCACATACCATGTACTTATTATAGTAACAACTGTGTAAAGGCCTGTACACACTGGGACGAATATCGCGCACGCTTATCGCCAGTGTTTTTCGACACATATTGAGTGTTCAAAGCGATCTCATTGGTCGGCCAGTTTTTAACGCGCCACGTCAAACCACGTCGGTTTTTTTTAAATGGTGCTTTTACTCCTGGCGTTTTGTGCATCACTTACCTTACTTTTGTACTTGGTACCTCCTTGAGATTTTTGCTTCGTACTTGTGATTTGACCCTCTTTAGCACTAAATCATAACGTGAGAGAGTATGCTGCAGAAAATCTATACAAATGATTGATCATTTCAGTCAGTGTGCAGCTGTGGAACAACATCACTTTTAAAACTTTCTCACATACTCTTTCTGGATTCGCTTCTGTCACAACACTGTCTCTTACTTCCGTGGGAAAGAAACCTAAGACTCCAGGTTACTTGTATAACCAACTCCATATGTCTTTGGTTATTTAAAGAAATCCTGTTCACATGTCTTATGTTGCATCTATGGTTCTTATTATGGCTAGGAGACATTGGTATTAAATAGGTGAATATTAAAGAACGTGCAAGAGATTGTAGGGAGAAAATGAACTTGTTGTTCCAAACTCTTAGGATTCGCTTTCTTGTGTGAAACACAAATGGATGTTTAGGAGAATATCCTTGCTGTTTTTTACCATACAATGGGAGTGGTTAAGGACCAGAGACACTTTCATTGTATGGAAAAGAGCATCTTGAACATCCTGCTAAACGAAAGTTAGATTAGTTTAGGCCTTTAAATTAGTCTTAAATGAGTCTGACTTTTAAAAATCAACATACACATAAACGCTCTCTTATTGTACTGTAAACTGTTGCAATAGCTGAATCTTGCTGTACCCTGAAAGCTCTATCTGTGACGCATTGGGTTTCTACTCTCAACCTCTTGACCTGACTGCTAAATCTTGTTTCAGGCCAGTGGCTGTGGGTAAAAGAGGATGACATCATCTTCCGATGCCCATGAAGTGATGTCATTTATATCGTAATCACAGGAAGAGGTAAAATGGGGAATCTTTAATCGGCATATGCAAGTTAATGCACCTTCATTGATAAAAGAGAAAAACACTTTGTACTAAGTGTTTACCCAGTACATATTCACATACTGAATATGTTTTGCCTCTGGTTTCAAATTGAAGATCATTCCAAGCTGGCAAATTGATCTAGTAGAGGTTAATTCTCATTGAACAGTCTGATTATTGGAGTTTATGGCACACTATTTGATCTCTCTTTGTGGTCTAAAGCACAAGTACTATTTGATAGGTTGTAAAAGCCTCAACTTAATTGATACCAGAGCAGTTTTTTGTTGTTTGATAACTCATAGCAGCTATACAAGAATCAAAAGCACATGTGTTTGCTGGAAACAACCTGCTGATGAATGATAGTTGGAGATATAGGTATGGAAACGTTGGTAATGTAGCCTGATATCATCCACTGTGATCCATAGTATCCGGAGCTTTGTTATCCTCTGTCAAGAGAAAGAAGAAAGACCTTGTTACTATAAAAGAAAATGTCAGGGATGGTAAATAGGGCCAACATGGCAATTAGTTACAAAGGCTATCTAGACGAAGAGAGAGACAGACTGAAATCCTTACAAACAAGCTAATGGCTCTAGAGGCTAATGACTCGGTCAGCTTGAGGAATTCCTCTTTCTAATTTGACAAAAGCTGAAAGGCAGACAGCCTGCAAAGATTATTGACAAACAGCCAAATGCTTTGGCTCTCACAACTGAAGATAAGCAAGCCAGGCATGATACGTGCATTGGTTCACAGTTCCACACATGCTTAAAATCCCCTCCCTCAGCCCCCAACCCTACGTCCACACACACAGTCCATTCTGATTTCCACAAAAGCTCAAAGCACCTTTTATGTTGCTTGACATCCATGTTTTCCATTTATTTTAGCCATTTGTACGTTTCCATGCTATTTGCAGAGGAACATCGGAGAACCTGATTCCTCTTGCCTTTCATTGAGTATTGTGATAAGACGTCATGCACCATTGAATTACTTTCGAATGTTTTGTTATATTCAAAAAATTACACTCACTACTATCAGAAAGAAAATTAATGAGTACTGTGATCATTATAAATATTGATTAATTCAAATAAAAATACAGTATGGTGCATATTTTATTTACAGATTATCGCTAATGTAAGCTTTCTCATTGTTGTCATGCTTTTTTCTTGTTCTAAGCTTAAAGGTAAGTCAATTTATTATTTTAGATTTAGATATTTTCAGTGTGTATATTAGAGATGCACCGATGTATCTGCCAATAATCGTTATCAGCCAATAAAAGCTATTATTTTCACTATTGGCCATTGGCTGATTGTTTAAATTTCGCCCGATGATCATGGCCGATTATATCCTGTAATTCGAAAGGGTGTGGAAAAACGTGTTCAGACTGCAACTCATACTGTGTATGAAGAAAATCTCTCTTGTGTTGAATTTAGGGCAAGTTAACCAATGTTATGAAACTAAAACGTCATTTCTTTCCCCTCTCATGATAAGTCATTTAACAAATCATGGCAACGGATGTTGCTAGGGTTACATATATCACAGCCACAGCACTAGCCATTATTTTTTATATATGTTAATATTTTAAAATGATTTTTAATGGCAAGGAAATTACAAATTGTGCCATTTCTTTGTTGTTTAAAATCCAGTATTCCCGTAATTCTTTTGTCTTTTATGATTTTAATAAAGAAATCTCGTCTTCTGTTCAAACATCCCGCGTCATCTTTAAAGAATGATTGACTTTTACGTACACCAGGTGATCTGTAAATGTGTATCCATACTATCACAATTTTAATTTGCGCACTTAGAAAGGTAATTGAAACGCAGCTAATAACACATTAACAGTTTAAACATCTACATTAAAGCAGGCTCTATTTGACCTATGAATCACCCATAGTTCCAGACAGGATTGCCAGGTCTGTGGTTTTTCCCTACTCCAAACAATTTTTTTTTTTTTTTGTAGCGCGCCTCCCATCCAATAATTTTGGTGTTTTGACACTCTTAAATGTGATGTGACAAATCGCTGTAGTGCCTCAGTTCAAGAGTCTTTTCTTCCACTTTAATACAAGTTATAGCTCGAAAAAACATGCATGAACATCAGAAGGTATGTTAGAGTACAAATTACAGAAATTAATCATGTCATGTAATTGCTCAACCAGTGTTTCAACCGCGGAAAGATGGCAAGAAAACAGCTTGTTAACAATATGTCACTTAATATTGCATTTACCTCAGGAAAGTTATCCGATGTTCACAGATCATTAGTTAGCTATATAAAAACACTAGAGAGGAGCTTATTTACTGTTAATGATATATGTATGTTTGAATCAATTTGCCATGAAGATAAGTGCTTCTGAAAACCTTATGTAAAATATTTCAGTGTTTGAGTGTAATTATCATATCTGAAAATAAATAGCAGTTGAATATAATGGCTCTGTTGTTAATTGCAACCTCTAATATTATAGTGTGCCAAATGAGAGGGTTCCCTGTATAGTTTGCAGCATTATTTGGGAGAGATTTTATTTCATTAAGAAAATCAAACTATCGGTATCAGCAGGTATCATTCTGAATAATCGGCTATTGGTATCCGTGGAGAAATTTATTATAAGTGCATTTCTTGTGTGTGTGTGTATATATATATATATATATATATATATATATATACACATACACATACACATACACACTCACCTAAAGGATTATTAGGAACACCATACTAATACTGTGTTTGACCCCCTTTCGCCTTCAGAACTGCCTTAATTCTACGTGGCATTGATTCAACAAGGTGCTGAAAGCGTTCTTTAGAAATGTTGGCCCATATTGATAGGATAGCATCTTGCAGTTGATGGAGATTTGTGGGATGCACATCCAGGGCACGAAGCTCCCGTTCCACCACATCCCAAAGATGCTCTATTGGGTTGAGATCTGGTGACTGCCATTTTAGTACAGTGAACTCATTGTCATGTTCAAAAAACCAATTTAAAATTATTCGAGCTTTGTGACATGGTGCATTATCCTGCTGGAAGTAGCCATCAGAGGATGGGTACATGGTGGTCATAAAGGGATGGACATGGTCAGAAACAATGCTCAGGTAGGCCGTGGCATTTAAACGATGCCCAATTGGCACTAAGGGGCCTAAAGTGTGCCAAGAAAACATCCCCCACACCATTTCACCACCACCACCAGCCTGCACAGTGGTAACAAGGCATGATGGATCCATATTCTCATTCTGTTTACGCCAAATTCTGACTCTACCATCTGAATGTCTCAACAGAAATCGAGACTCATCAGACCAGGCAACATTTTTCCAGTCTTCAATTGTCCAATTTTGGTGAGCTCGTGCAAATTGTAGCCTCTTTTTCCTATTTGTAGTGGAGATGAGTGGTACCCGGTGGGGTCTTCTGCTGTTGTAGCCCATCCGCCTCAAGGTTGTGCGTGTTGTGGCTTCACAAATGCTTTGCTGCATACCTCGGTTGTAACGAGTGGTTATTTCAGTCAAAGTTGCTCTTCTATCAGCTTGAATCAGTCGGCCCATTCTCCTCTGACCTCTAGCATCAACAAGGCACCAACAACCATGCCATGCTCAAAATTGCTTAAATCACCTTTCTTTCCCATTCTGATATTCAGTTTGGAGTTCAGGAGATTGTCTTGACCCGGACCACACCCCTAAATGCATTGAAGCAACTGCCATGTGATTGGTTTATTAGACAATTGCTTTAATGAGAAATTGAACAGGTGTTCCTAATAATCCTTTTGGTGAGTATATATATATATATATATATATATTAAAAAACAGTGATGCAGAGAGCAGCCCACAAAAATATCTGCTCTCTGCATCACTGTTTTTTTTTTTTTTCAAGCCACAGAACATCTTTCCAACAAGACAGATTTTCCTTTTAAGGCGTCATCAGAGTACATAATTCCAGTCATCTAGTCTGTGCACCTTGGGAGCTTTGATTGTACCCGTTTCTTAGCTAGCAGTGGGAGTCTGAGTTCGGTGTAGATATGTAGGGCAGTGTGTTAGGGGGGCGGTGGTGTGCAAGCCGTGCTACAGTCCGACTGAAAACGAGTCTCTCGCAAACATTGTCCCTCCTTTTCTCTCACTCTCTGTCTCACTCCTGCTCCTCAGCTCAAATTAGCAGTTTAGGGAATAGATCTCTCTCACATAAAGAGCTTAGACTTGTTCCAGCTGCTGCTTTCCCCTCATCTTGCCCTTACCCACAGGCCAAGGGCATCTCTAAGCACCGTATGTGTCTGGAATATGATTTTAAAGTGGTGGTCGCCCCTTAGATGTTTCTTTTTTTCCCCTCTACACCTGAACACACAGTAAGCTGCGCCACACCTAGCATATGCTGTGTGCTTATTTCACGTTCGTGATAATTAATAGCTTTATCCCACCCGTCAGAGCAATTATGTTTGTCACAATGCAAACACTTAATGAGATTTTCAGCACACACTGAAACACAGGTGCAGGACGTGGACAAACACACTTCCTCTCGCCCTGTATTTTCCTTTTGTTAGCGGCGCTCGCTAAGGCTAATTTGAACAAACTCCCAATGCCCAGTATTAACCCCCGGCTTGCAACTCCTCCCATATTGTTTATGATACAGACGTGAATGTACCTCAAATTGTGCGGCTTGCTGAAGAGAAGTGCGCTATTACTGTTCTGAGCGAATCAAACTCTTTTATTATCTCCTAGCATACAATAAAATGAATGGGGAAAAAAACATATACTTACATTAAAGGAGGAACTTTTTTAGAGTTTTTGAGTCCTGAATATTGTAAAGACTTCAGCCAGTGCCCAGAACACCCTAGCATACCATAGCATTGCCCTAAAGTTCATTCGAAACCCCTTAGCGTTTTTATTTTTTAAGCACAAAACACAAAAAATAATAAATATTCTCCTCCACCGACACACATTTGAAACACCTAAGGCAGATACACAAGTCATGCACAGTCAAAAAAAATTAAATATCTGAATATCCCTTTTTTTTTTACTATATAAATCACACATACACCACACACACTCACTCTCCTCCACTTATATAGTATACAAAACACCTAAAGCAGATAAACACACACACACACACACACACACACACATACAGACAGGCATGCAGCACATACTAAGCAAATCTGTTTGAAGTCTGGGGTAGAATAAAAAAGAGACCCCTTCACACATGAAGAATTCATGCAGTAAGGGGCATGTGTGTGTGCGAGGGTGAGTGAGTGAGTGAGAGAGAGAGAGAGAGAGAGAGAGAGAGAGCGTTCGCAAAGCTCTGATTCCTTTTCTGGCCGTGGGGAGTGAAAAGGGGCTGGACTGTGTAAAGAAAGAGAGAGGGAGGAATTGTGCACGCGTGTTTGAGTGCAGTGCGGCTGCCAGCACTCCTCCGGCAGCAAGAGGCGAATCCCGACTCCTCTCCTGGATTCCAGCTCCTCTCCTCCGCGAGAAGAAGAAAAAGAGGGGTCGATGACAAAAAGGACCAGGATGCCTGGCACAAGAGGTGGACTAACTGACACAGAGCGTTCTAGGGAGATGGAGCACTAAAGACTGAGAGAAGGCTGCGAAGAGGAATTAAATGACAAATGTCAAGAAGAAAAGTTCTGGAGATAATGCAATGCCTTATTTGCAGATGTTTGTGCATTGAGAATGGGCAATGACCAACGGACAACGACTTGCAATGACTTTATGAGTAGTTTGTTTTTCAATTGCTCCTTTTTGATGGAAAAATGTGGGAACGGACACACAAACAGTACTGTTTTTTTGCGTCCTGCCTGCGTCGTTCTGGCTATGAGTGTTGAATACATTAGATGATGGATTGGAAAGAAGTGTGAGTACTTTTAAAGCTTTTTTTCTCTGTGTGTGTGCGTGTGTGTAGTGGGTTTTGACCCATAGATGTCAGTTGCAACACACCCGTCTTAGTGGCAGGAATTCTCGCTCTGTCCCCTGAGCTCACCTGCCAAACTCTACAAAGGCTGCTGTCTGATTGTTTATACATACTTGGGATATGGATTGCTCCTTGCCTGTGGAACATGTCAAAGCCTGTTTGTTTAGTATTGCGTGTGCGTGTTGCAGTGAGTTTGAGCAGGTGAACAAGTAGTAAGAACAAGCACATGGACGTGTGCTTTATAGCTGCTCTCCATTCATGAACCGAGCCAGGCTTTTTTTTTTTTTTTTTTTCGAGAGGAGATGGAGAGAATGAAAGGGAGAGGGAGAGAGAGAGCATGTGTGCTTCAACAAGCAATTAATTTCAGCATTAGTGTACAGGTGTGCGTGCTGAGCATGCTTGAGCTGTTATTGTGGTTTCATGGAGTGCTTTTTAACTGTGCATGTATTTAATTTCAAACTTATTGATTGCATTTTGGGGGGTTTTCCGCAAAGATTGAATATAGAATAACAGAATGAATACTGTATTTATGTACTGCCCCCAATCCCCCCATCCCTAATAAAAGATTTTTCAATAAAAATCCCTGAACATTAGTTGAAACAAGATAAACATATATATTTTTTCTTATTTATTTATTACAATTTTGTTATTATTTTTAAACAGAGTGCCAGCCTATTTTATTTATTTATTTTATTTATTTTATTTATTTTATTTATTTATTTATTTATTTATTTATTTATTTATTTATTTTATTTTATTTTATTTTATTTTATTTTATTTTATTTTATTTTATTTTATTTTATTTATTTTATTTTATTTTATTTTATTTTATTTTATTTTATTTATTTTATTTTATTTTATTTTATTTTATTTTATTTTATTTTATTTATTTTATTTTATTTTATTTTATTTTATTTTATTTTATTTTATTTATTTTATTTTATTTTATTTTATTTTATTTTATTTATTTTATTTTATTTTATTTTATTTTATTTTATTTTATTTTATTTTATTTTATTATTTTATTTTTATTTTATTTTTTACAAATTATTGTTTTGGTCAAAGCAATTATCAATTAAGACTTTCTTGTTCTAAGCTTAAACCTAAGTCAAAATTTCAAAATTGTATTTCTTATTTTATCATAAGTGATTCAACTTAATATTCTTTAATTTCATATATTTATGTCCACTTTTTTGCACTCTTAAAGATAATTCCACAAGAGAAACACCATATGTTCAGAATGTTTTTTGTTTTGACACAAGTTACGTCTCACACAAAAACTCGACTTTCTGTCTGATTCACTCTCTCTCTCTCTCACTCTCTCTCTCTCTCTCTCTCTCTCTCTGCTCTGTCTATTGCTTACTCTTTTTCTCATGTTCTGTCTTTCACTCATAATGCCTTCTGAATGCTGTGCTCACACATTTCTTTAATCCTCTTCGTCTGTTTGTACACACACACACACACACACGCACACACACACACACACACACACACACACACACACACACACACACACACACACACACACACACACACACACACACACACACACACACACACACACACACACACACACACACACACACATCCTCTTGTGGGCTGTCAGATCCCTCGGGAGGGGCTGCTCCTGTATTCCTCGTGGATGTTATAATTATTTCATCAGCCATCGGTGTGTTCCCTGAGTGCGCTCTTGGGCTGATGCGGGGGGGCGAGACGGAGTGAGAGTAAAAAGGGGTGGGGTGGAGAAATGGAGGGAGAGAAAAAGGAAGGGAGGGGTTTTCACTTCTAGAGGTATGGAGTGATGCAAAGAGGGGAAGAGAAAGAAAAGGTGTAGAATTGACAGAAATACTGGGACACACACACATGCATGTTCAATGAGGTAGTGCCAACACTAATGATCAGGGCTCGCGCATCTCAGAAATAAAAAGACAGACATTTATTGTCACTAGCACACTCTATAATGCCCAGCTTTCACGGTCTCCCTCTTGTTATTTTCACCTTTCCCATTTCCCGACTTTCATTTGATTGGATCGTATCACGGGATATACAAACATATAGCACACAAATATTCCATAATTTCCATAATTCTAAATCCATCACTTTTGTATTGTAGGAGTAATTGAGACAAAGTGCATCATTTTATGGGAAACCTCTGAACAATGGGTTGATCATGTGACACTTTTGTTTTCTTGTATCCTAATTGATGTAATTAATTGTTACATTAATCACGATCTATTAGATCTTGTCAATCTATTAATTTACTATAATTTACTTTTTTTGTGCCCAACAATGTCATGTCGTGCAACCAACAAGCAGAACCTTAAGTTAAAAGCTTAAGTTAAAGTCTTAAAAATATCAAATCATTTGTAATCAAATAATAAGTTTAAGTCAGCTCAGGTTGTAAAATGTCAAGTGGTGCAACTAATAATTCATGGTATTTTTTGACTTAAAATTATTTGAACATTTTTGAAAATAATGATTTGGATGTGTACAGTCACATTATTCCAGATGTAAGAAACTTGCATTTTGCTTGACGGTTGCACCACATGACAGTTTTTTTTTCCAGTCAGAAAATGTAAACTTTTTCTAAAATAAATTTAAATACAAACATTACGTGTAATTCACCTAATGGTCACGTTAGTCACACGTTAGTCACATCTTACTTGGTTATCTGATGAGTTATTCTTCTCTTCTTTAAAAAATGCCCTTTACAATATGTGTAAGGCATGAAAAATTAAGACTGGCATGGCAATTACATTTGGGTTCCACTGTGCTACTATAATGTGTACTCTTAGCACATTGTGATTTTCGGTGTATACTTCACTTTTGATTATATCTGCTTTTAGTGTGATTATTGTTGGTTATGGTTAAAGACCGCTGTGGACAGCTTTCCTTTAGTTAATCCTCCACTGTTACATTTCAGCCCAAGAGAGAAGCCTTAATGTACCACTTAATGTGAGCTAAGCCCCTAAACGTCACTTGATAGCCGTTGGTTTTTCACTTTTCTTTTCTCTTCCTCACTTCTAGTGTTTCTCTTTTCCCCTGCTTACACTAATTTGTTCCTCTCATTTTGTGCTTTTACTCATATGTTCATTTGTCAAGTTCAGTCTTACGATACTGCTATAGTTTGTTGGGAATAGCTGTTGCTTGGGTGAAGGTATTGATGCTGCCTTTACTACCACTTCATCTACTGTTTCTGGAGTCCGCTAGTGACATCTCACATGGATGTTCAGATTAATTTCCACACCGTAACTGGGTCACTATAAAGCCAGTCTTAGCAAATGGCTAATGTTAAGGCTAACTACAGGGCTGACCCCATTAACTTCAGTTTTACGTTTTAGAGGACATTTTTTCAAGGGTTTCTGAGCACAGTGTGACTATTTAGTTGTGAAATAAAGAGGGGAAAGGCTGCCTGTGGAGAAAGACGGAGCCGGTCTGTGTTTACTTTGGCAATGCGATAGGGGGCTTTTGACCTTTCAGGTCTGATTTTATAGCATTGAGTTTTAAATGTCAAGCTCTACCATTAAATCAATCAGGGAAAGACTAAAATGATTTTCGGCCAGCACCCTTCTGTCTGAATGAAAAAGAATATTCTTAGAACATGTACGGTTCCTTGGAAAATCACTTTTCGCTGTGGCAACAAAGAGTTTTGGCTTAATTTTAATGGGACCCCCTTTGGCAGAGCGTTTGGATTTGAGAGATTTAAGCTGAATGCTTTCTAAAAATACCTCATTCTACACCTTTGTACTCTAAATTGTATTTTTCAGTCTACAATAAAGTCTCTTTTTTGCATCAAATCACCAAAATGTTGCTCAGGCATTAGAATTGAGCAGGCTGTTTTTGCTACTGTATCTTTAAGACTTCTATGTGTAAATTACATCTGTTATGATTGGATAACCTCAACATACAGCCAGAGTTCATCAGGATGGTATAGTTGCTGAATAGGTTTTGTTCAAATGTTATCGCTCTGACATGAATTGCATGGCGATCTGTTCTCAAACTATAAAATAATGAACAACAATAATACAGAAATTCACAAAACGATCTGTAAAATTCAAAAAAACGTCAAATTGATCATTCGTTCAATATTATAAGCTCCTAATCCATGACATATTTTTGTCTGTTATCCCAGGGCTGCTCAGAAGCTGAATCTGTCATCCAAAAGGAAGAAGCAGCAGACGCCACTGGTATACCCCCAGGAGCCCTCCATCTACCCTACTAACTTTAGTGCTGTCCTCCAGTTTTTCCCTCCACCTGCTCCACCATGTCTTCTCAGGGCAGGGTCAAAGGCCAAGGAGAACCCTGGCATGGGCAAGGTCAGACACTCTTCCTCTTTTAATGGCAACATTCAAGTTGTTGATTAGAATTCTCACAATTCTCAGTCTTTTATGAAATCTTCAAAATACTAAGTATCTATTATCAGGGCTTGACATTAACACCCGCCAAATGCGTGTGTATTTCAGCAGTGGCTTGTAACGCAGTCACTCCTACTAGCCACTTTTGCGGGTTGACTTTTATATATGATATATACATTTTTCAATGGTAAATGGACTGTATTTATAAAGCACTTTCAACAGACCCATGGTCATCCAAAGCGCTTTACATATTGCCTCACATTCACCCATTATTACACCGACGGCGGTGTCAGCCATGCAAGGCGCCATCCAACTCGTCGGGAGCAGCTGGGGTTAGGTGTCTTGCTCATGGACACCTCGACACCTGGTCAGGTGGAACCACCAGGGATTGAACTACCAACCTTCCAGTTTGTAGACAACCTACATGAACCACTGAGCCACTGCCGCCCCATTTCAGTTGTAGGCTTTTAAAAAGGCATCTGAAATAATAAACTAAGTGCAATGTAGTGTTGCCAAAAATATTGATTTTTCAATACATATCGATACTGAAATATCTGAAACGCTTCCAATACAAATTTTCAGCAGAATAGACACACAATACCAGCTGCACTTTCTCTCTCTCTCTCTCTCTCTCTCTCTTCTCTCAGACAGCGGGTTGACACACAAACCCTACTCTCTCACTCATTTCATTTGCTCTGGATGGATTTTGTTGGTGTTACAGGGCTTGAATTTTGGCTTGGGAATGCGTGTGGACTATTGTGCATAATTTTACTAATTAAAATTTTGTGCGTGCACATAAAGCCTACCCTGACAAGCCAGACCCACATCAAGATGTTGGGTCTGGAAACTCACCATTGACAGGGCTCAATCCGAGGGGCGGGATAAACGGTTGTCTTTCAAATTCCCTCTGCACGCAATTGGATAGCGCCGTATCCAGTAGGCAAAACTTCGAACATATCTTCTTTTCTTAAGAATGACTTCAGTGCCGTTCTTTGTTCTTTTCTCAAAGAAAAGCTTAACTCCAAGTCTTCCAGAGTCGCGGCCAAAGCCGATTCAAAAGACCACTGTTCGTCAGCTTCTTTGTTTACGAGTAGCACACAGAACCTCCGCAACTCTGCCGTGATGTGCCGTCATTATGTTAAGCCCACCCACCGACTCTACACACGCTGTGATTGGCCTGGCCAGAGTTTGGTTTTTCCAGCTCTCAGGTCTACCGAAATTTGCTAGACTACACTCGCGGCAAAATACATTTTCTGCCGCTAAGGGGCGTCTAGATTTCTAGGCTACATAAAGCCGCCTCTCAGTAATAAATTGAGTTCTTTTTTGGTGCTTATTTCACTTAGTAGCCTGACAAGCCAGACCCACATCAAGATGTTGGGTCTGGAAACACACCATTGGCAGGGCTCAATCCGAGGGTCGGGTAAAATTCCCTCTGCACGCAATAGGATAGCACTACAACCAACCAGAGCAATGAAGAACGTGAAGCGGAGCTAGTTGATAGATTAAACTATTGCCGTATCCGGTCGGCAAAACTCCGAACACATCTTCCTTTTTAAGAATGACTTCAGTGCCGTTCTTTGTTCTTTTCTCAAAGAAAAGCTTAACTCCAAGTCTTCCAGAGTCGTGGCCAAAGCCGATTTGAAAGACCGCTGTTCGCCAGCTTCTTTGTTTACAAGTAGCATGCGGAACCGCCACAATTCTGCCGTCATTATGTTAAGTCCGCCCACCGACTCTATACTTGATGTGATTGGCCTGACCAGAGTTTGGTTTTTCCAGCTCGCAAGCCAACGGAGAGTTGCTAGACGCCCTGGCTGCAAATTAGATTTGTTGCCGCTAGGGTGCGTCTAGATTTCTAGGCTACTTAAACAGTCAAGTACACACAAAACAATGTCAACATGCCAGTCTTAGTGAGTTTTCAGTTTCAGTCAGTTATGTTTTAAGTAAACGTAAACTGTTGATAAAGAGAACGCATGTGTAACAGTATAATGGATCCATACGTCATGTCTTAAAGTGAAAGCGGCCTAATATACCTGCTGATAATATGAAAAATATCGATATGGAAGTTTTTCCCCATGGTATATACTGTATGTCAAAATTGTAGCCAGTGAAAATGCAGAGAGGCTAGTAACTTTGGAAAACCACTAACCACAGTGGCTGGTGAGCAAAAAAGTTAATGTCAAGTCCTGTCTATTATCCTGTCGTACCCAAATAGAAAGAGACTCATGGTGAACAGATTGTGTTTGAGACCTCGGATTGGGATCCTGGCCAAGAGTTGCAAGTTGTTGAGAATCCACACACCAGCCCTCCTCATTGTCCAGAGGGCTTGTCTTTAGCACCATATTACAGTATATATATAGTGATGGAGAGGATTTGTTCCAGATTAGATGCCACCTGCTCTGAGAGATGATTGTAGAACATCATGCCAGAAGCTGTAGCCCGCTGAAATGATTGATAAGTACCCACTGAGAATGGACTCATTACATCCCAGCCTCACTAATGAGCTTCCTTTTCCTACTACTGCAAACACGCATCTGATGCTGCCTGAATGGACTCCAGTTGTTGGCAGCTTTTGGGAGAACTATAAAAAGCTGCAGGCATTAGAATAATGGCCCAGCCGTCTGTATAACCATTTTGTTTGCACAATGGCCAAATTGTCCAGAAGGATGCAAGACATGTGCGTAATATACATAAAAGTGGTTCCTATGACGTGTGCACTATATTCAAAGTCTTCAGAAGCCATGCAATAGATTTGTGTGAAAACTAAAGTAAAAATGTGCTGACAATACGTCACACGCAGCTCTCAAATCCCATTCATGTAATATATTTACTGATGCCAAGTACCATTGGTTCTCACGTCTCATGATCAGTTGTGACATGCCAGGTTTGATTTAATGTCAAATCTATGGCGCATTGGATACATTCGTGAGACAAGCATATGCTTAAACCTGGGGCACACAAATTAATTGAGAAGCCTATACCCTTCATATTCTGCTTATTTCCCTCATTGGACTCAGATCATAGAGCACTCAGACTAATTAGCTAGTGTTTAATAGCTACTCTACTAATTAGTAGTGTTTGAAAACCACTGGCTTAGGCCAAACTCTGCTACTACCTATATTGTTGAAATCAAGCCTGTGGACATTATTACTTTTTTTCTTCTGTGGAACACAAAATATGTTTCTTTTTGTTTATATAATGAAAGCCAATGCGGAAAAAGGAAAACAAAAAGTAATTCAGTTTAGCTCTATTCAGTCATTGAAGCAGGGGAACAAAAAAAAACTGTAAACAAATCAACACTTGCTTAACATTTTCACACCAATCTTATTCACCACAGATTGATTTTGATAAAAAAAAACATCACAGATGAGATGAAGATGAGAAGAAAAATGAGAGCCCTCTTTGTGTTTGCTTATTTTCGTCACTTCAGTTTTCCCTTCTCGTGCACTGGTTCGCTAAACTAAACAGCCAATCAGAGTGATCTTTCTCACCGTCAGGCACCATCGGCATTTTTTTATGGCCAAAAAGCCACCGACAGTGATCCAACTAGTGCAGAACGCCCTGAACTAGTCTGACATACACTTAATTGCAGCCCGACATTGGCGGCGACCAACCGTTAACTTGGTGCGTCCCGCCCTTTGCCTCAAACTATTCTTTTAATTGTTCTTTTCCACACAGAATTATTACAGTGCACAAGTTGTTGATGGATTTTGACACATCAAGTTAATTGCCGTATGGATTGCCTCAGAAACTTGTGGGACATCATTTCTTGACCAGAGTTTGGAAGGTGTGAAGCCAGCAGCCGAGCTAAAGGGATCAAACTCTCGTCACGTATCAAATTGCTAACAAATGTAAAACTCAACGGTTCAACCCAAGCCCACATTTCTGTGGTGTCTGGGTGGCTGGCCCCATTCGGGGACCAGTCATATATGGAAGCCTATTTCCAATGTCACGGCCGGCATAATTCGTTCAGCACGTGCACATGTCCATCAGTGTAATCGGCCCCTGCGGAGCGGTGAGGGGGAGTTCACGCCGGGCCGCCGCTGTGGCGCTGGCATGCCGCTTGGCCCCGGGTGCCGTGGAATAGGATCAGCAGTGCAGACATTGTTTCATAGCACTGGAGCCCAAATGTTGTAATTATATCTCTGCTACAAATCACCCATGGAATACTGTGGCTTTGTGGAGCTCTGAATGCTATATTAAGGGCATGAGGTTCTCCTACAGTATGTTTGTTTTACTTTACTGTATTTGCTGCAAATGGTCCTTGCGGTGCCCCCGTGACACAATCGTGATAATGTGTAGTAATACTAAAGGCAGTCTATTTGTTAATGACTGGTTTGTTAGGTTACTCTGTGTGTGGTCAACAGTGATGATACGATATGACGAAAGTTCACTTCAATTTTCAGTTGTGTTTGACTTGAAAAATGAGTTGTTGTTGAAGCAGTAACAGCTAATCCACAGTCCTATGGGCTAAGGCAATATTTTTTATGATATTAGGGTCAATGACGCTTTTTTTTGTCATGGCCAATTCATTTATTTAAAAAATAACTCATACAGACAATGGCTTAAATTCTAGCAAGTTTTTAATTTCTGAATTAAAATTTATTTAATTTAAGTATAAAATGTCAGGGTAATTCACTTGATAATATATATTGAAGAAAAACATTAATAGTTATTATTTGTTAATTTCTTAAAAATCACATAATTTAATGACTTTTTAGAAAAAAAAAACTATATTTGGAGCAACTTTCCCCGAATCAAAATCATGTGGTGCAACCAATTTTTTTATTTTAAAAATCTGAAAATGTGACTTTTTTATAACAAGGTTAGGTTAGTCCTGGTTGTAACTTGTCATGTGGTGCGACTTTCCCAAAACAATGATTTGTATTAATGAATAATTATTAGTGTGCGCCCCCAACCAGATAAGACCTGTTCACTCACATGTATTCAAGGTGTAAAGAAAATATGTAAGTAATTTTTATTTGATGGTTACACCACATGACATTTTGAGAGTCATTACACTCTAAAAAATGCTGGGGGAAAAAACAACCCAAGTTAGGTTGAAAAGGGACTAACCCAGCAATTGGGTTATTTTAACGCAGCGATTGGGTTGTTTTAACCCACCAATTGGGTTGTTTTATCCAGTGAATGGGTCATTTTAACCCAGTGGTTGGGTTAAATGTTTGCTTAAAACAACCCAATCGCTTGGTTAAAACAGCCCACTTGCTGGGTTAGTCCATTTTCAAACCAACTTGGGTTGTTTTTAACCCAGCATTTTTTAGAGTGTAAATTCAAACTTTTCTTGAAAATGGCATAAAAGTTTTCCAAAACTTTGTGAAACCACTATGAATACAAAGAGTACATTTCTAAGAACGTGGCACATGCATTTTAAAGTAGTTTTTATTTTATTTTATTGTGGACATTCATTGATCCATCAATCACTTTATGTGACCTACAATGTTGTATTACAGCATCATTGCCTTTGTTATAAAACATGCCTGTTTGGAGTTCTCTGCTTCTGCTTACACTTTTACCGTTACTCTTTTCTTTTTGTTCCACCATTGCCGTTTCCAGGTCAAAGTGATGATGCGAATCTGTCCATCTCTGGGGGTTGTGGATTCATCGGAGTCCATGTCCTTCCTGAAGGTGGACACTCGTAAGAAACAACTGACCCTCTACGATCCTTCACTCAACACACAGCCCACCTCAGTGCATAGACGAGCAGTGCTGCCCGCCCCAAAGATGTTTGCCTTCGATGCTGTTTTTCCCCAAGATGCCTCTCAAGTAAGAGCTACTGTGAAGAAGTTATCATTTTGTTGGCATGTCCCTTTGAGTTTTGAAGTGAAAACATTTTGTTAGTGTCAAGAAGATATTTGAGAAGCACACACACATTCTTTGCAGGGCATGGGGCTTAATGCAAAAAGGCCTGTTTTGAGACACCACCGTTCTTCAAAGTAGTTCTCCCAACAGCTGTTTCTTTAAGTATAGAAAATAGTTTGAATTCCAGACTCGCATATCTAGCAGCTCATTCACAGTTCATTATCTGTCCTCCAAAGCGGCAATGGCATCCATCTTAAGATAAGTGGCTAACAAATGGACACAAATAGGGAAGAGGAACTTCAAGAGACACACAAACTTGAAGATGATTAAGTGTGAACAATTTAGATGTGAGATATAGCTACTTCAAGACTAATAAGGTTGTCATCTTGAAGTACTTGTGTTTAGAGCCATGAGTAAAGCCAGATATATTTAAAGTTCTGCTTCAAAATGAATCACAAGCAAAGGTTGCCCAAAATATACTTAAGTTTTGGCACAAACGCTTAGTGTACATGTATAGCCGAATTCATAAGCATTCAAATATAGTCCCTTTGTCAGGGTGTGCGAATACAGGCACTCGACAAATGCACAATGAATTATAATTTGGGGTTATATGTTAAATATGGAAGCTTGTTTTCGCTTGTTGCCACTGAATAAAAAATAAAAAAAGGTAATTGCGACTTTTTCTCTCACAATAAATTCGCAATTGCGTGTTGTAAAGTCAGAATTGCTTTATAACTCGCAATTGCGATTTTATGTTTAAAAATTCTGAGAAAATAAGTCAGAATTGCGAGACATAAACTTGCAATTGACCGTTCGCAAAGACCCGCCCCCTTTAGTTACTGTTGCTATGTCTGACAAGCCATGGCACTCTCACACCACACACACGTTCTCACGTAGAGAAAATACATAACGGAGCAAAGTGGACAATGACAACACGCCGACAGATAGGACAGAGCATGTTACTTTTGATATGAAACAAAGTCTCAACTTTAAAATGTCATTTTTTAAAGAAATGTAAACAACAAATACCGTTTTGTGACTCTTTAATGTGTCGTGATCTCTGTAGCGCCTCAGTTAAAGCTGCCCGTAAGCCGATTATCTCTTCTTTCTAGTTCATTGATAAGCATCAAATTAACATGAATGAACACTAAAAGAAATGTTGTTTCAACTGCGGAAAGAGGTCAGTAAACACCGTTTTTCAAGTTCAAGTCCACCGACGTTAATCTACCAACTCTCCTGACTGCTTTGTCGGACCAATCGGCAGATTCTGCTATGTGATTGGTCAGATCGCCTGTCAATCAAATTCGTGGCGAAGGGAGAAAAAATCTGAATTGCGAGAAAAAAAAGTCAGAATTGTGAGATAAAAAGTCACATTTATTGCAAATTACTGTTTTATTCCGTAGCGGAAACAAGCTTCCATAGCATGCACTGCAATGAGTTCAGTAAAAAATGAATCCAAATTGGCGGACGAGTTTAGAGAAATGTTAATAAACAATACATTTAATTCTATACTGAAAAATATTGATAAAAAAGTTTTTTTTATCAATATTTGTGTATGCGATGTATTTTTATGCTTATTGAAGTTGAGTGTTGTTAGCTTAGCGACATGCTAACAGAAAACTCTATTAGAATCAATTGGAAGACTAGTTTCTTCTGCACTTCATATAAGCAGTGCAGTTTGTGTGGTACTGAAAATGGATCCAAATCATTCACTTTTGATGTGCTTCAGTTTGGATGCTGCTGAGCAGCTCCCTATGTAGACATAAAAAGCAATTCACTGGGTTTAGGTATACTCTGATTTTTAGTAAACATGCATGCAAAAGGCAAGATACCAGCCTATCGATTAGGCGTTCCTTTACTCAGGGCCAGCAGAAAGCTTTTAGGTCTCAGTACTAGCCCAGTGAAGTCGTGTAACTGTAAATCTTCCAAATATACCGTGTGTGTGGTTTAGTGTGAGCATGGGGACATATTTCTTAGCAAAGCACTGAGCTGTTGTTCTGTATTTTGTAAGAACGTGTGTATGTGTGTGTGTTATGATGTATGGGAGGAAATTGCTGCAGTCCCAAATTGTCTCCGGGGACTTGGGCTAGTGGAACAGATTGTCGCGTTATGGCCGCACAGTGCAGCCGATGTAAAGCCCCCCATGTCTGATGAATCTGTGATGAGGAGCTGCCTCCTTGGTGCTTTCTGTGGTTTTCCTTTGCTAGTAAATAAATCAATGATCTCTGGATCAAAGAAAAGATTAGGTACTAAAAAGGTTTGCATTTCACAGCTCAGCTGAATGTTAAAAAAACATTAGAACATTGATCATTAAGACTATGGTGTGCGCTGTGGATTAAAATAAAATAAAAATAAAAATTCAGCACAGCATATTTCCCCTTTATTTAATTATAATTATATATTAATATTATTATAAAACCAGTTGGATGGTAACTTGCAGTATTGGAAACTGCATGTTTTAAATTGATCTTGGATGTCTACAAAGTTTTCACCTGACCCTGTTGACTTTATTCATAGCCAACTTGCTAAATAACGATGCCATGTGTTAACTGATTATAATACCAGATATGAAAGTTAAGTGTTTAACTGTTTTCCACAGGCTGAAGTTTGCTCAGGGACAGTGGCTGAAGTTATTCAATCAGTGGTCAACGGAGCTGATGGGTGTATTTTCTGCTTCGGTCACGTGAAAGTCGGTAAGTTATTCTTAATTTTTGGAATTTAACAGCCATTGATATTGTTTCACACTCCACAGATTCGAAGACACTGTCCAAATTTACTAAACAGGGAAAATTAGCGCTAGAGCACAATTCCAAAAAAGTGCCGATGGGAGTGGAAAGTTCTGTGCGTGATCTACTGAAAGAACACGACGCAGCCGGATCATTTCCGTAATGACCAACGCAATCTACCAAGAGCAGCGCAGATTAGCGTCTGGTTTAAGACGTGGGTTTTTTTGGGCGGTATATAATGGTGCAAATACCAGTAAATTGATGAGCACAAACCTTAGTAAATCACCTTGCGTGATTCATTTAAAGAAATTCATCATACATTTTGCGTCTGAAAGGGTAACTCCTACAAATGCATATGCAATAAGGTCAGCCGCAAAAATAACCCTGTCCACGCCTTATCAGCACTTATTTATCACTGCGAGTCTTTAGTAAATCCTGACAGTAGTTTTTTAATGCCAACAGAGGATTTGTGCTTGCACAAGCTGTTAGTAAATCTGGCCCTTAGATGTCTAATATTAAGACTGAAGGTCAAAAATGTATTTTCAGAAATGGGCCAGTCAAGTCTGTGTGTGTGTGTGTATGTGTCTGTATGAGAGGCCAGAGGCTTGAGAGTGTAATTAAAAGCTGACTAATTGACCCTCACAGTAGACCGCATCAGAGTTCTGTACTATTGCCAATTATGCTTGTTAGACATTGCAATGGTTTCCTCCATTATTTACTACATGTGGTCTCCGCGCTTAAGCATTATTTATGACTCTTTTAAAGCCGGACTGTCCATATGGAACATTTTTCATCTCTATTTTTTAATGTATGTAGATGATGCTCTAAACCATGGTGTTTTTAGCTTCTCCAATGTGACATATACTGTGGAAAACTGAATATTTAAAGGGTAGGTAAGGTTTTTCATAAACACTTTTTGTTATACTGGTTGAATCTCTCTTCACATCCTGTTAGCAATCGATAAAAGAAGTGGTTTAAATATTTAAACATGTGCATATGTCTTCTGTGGAAGTCTCAGGAACAAAAAATGTTTGTCCAATCATAGGATGTCCTACCTGCCTGTCAACATTTGTAATTCCATACCTCTGCGCACCCTGTTCGCGCAGACATCACACGTCATCAACGCGTTCCATAAGGCTATAAGTTGAAAACGTCAGTCACAGAGCACCGCAAACAAACAGCAGCCGCCTTTTACAGTTCCTCCTGAACCAAAACAACAACCTTATGCTGCGTTCACACCATAACTACTGTTGTTAAGACATGGCAACCCATAATTATTGTAATGTTATGTGCTTTGAGATGTGAGGTCATTTAACACCGTCTTGTTATGCTGCATGTGTTTTGGAGGAGGCGTGGCTTTTGAAAACGCTCTGAAGGGAGGGTGGGCTCTTATGCTAGCCTTTCCGAAATTGCCTACCCTACGTTCAAAGGGCTATATTGCAGGCATCTTCCTGTATCTGAACCATCATTTTATATTGCACATAAACACATTCCACATGGTAATTATTACCATATTAACATATCCGCATATTTATTATTTTACCCTCCCACGTAGTTTTATTTAAGTTAGCAAAAAAGTATTTCACGGCAGAGAAAGTAAATACATTGTGATGAAAGAAAAACAAACAGTATCTTTTAAAGAATAAAATTACACTCCAAACCAGATGCTATTCAGTATGTAATTTGTTGACACTGAATGCTGTCACAGCCAATCATGTTTGATGGCTATGTTGAGCTTGATTTTGGACCAATGAAATTTTAGGGTGGGTCTAACCAGCATGACGCAGCAGAAATAGAAACCAAGCAATTGACAAAATGTAGTGTTATGTATCACAACAATTGGTGTAAGATTTGTTAAGGCCAGGTTTTATTTTATCTAATAATAATAAGAAGAAGAATAGTAATAACAATAAAGTGTCTGTAAGGGTACAGCGAAAACTCTGAAAAGTCTGAAATTTGAGACTGTCATCAGATTCTATTCAAGTATTAATGATGTGTTATGATATCATCAAATCAGCAGTAGAAATATGTGTACTTGAAACAGCTCATTGAGTGCTCATCATCATCTTGGCATAATCTACAGCTTTCTCTCTCTCTCTCACCAGGCAAGACATACACCATGATTGGCACAGACAGCTCCATGCAGAGCCTTGGCATTGCGCCCTGTGCCATCTCCTGGCTGTTCAAGCTCATCAACGAGCGCAAGGAGAAGACGGGCACGCGTTTCTCAGTGCGGGTGTCAGCCGTGGAAATCTACGGCAAGGACGAGAGCCTGCAGGACCTGCTTTCTGATGTTCCCACAGGCAGTCTGCAGGACGGCCAGTCGCCTGGTGTCTATCTGCGCGAGGACCCCATCTGTGGCACACAGGTCAGTAACTTGACAACCAGATGTTTTTAGCTGCTTCTTCCTGATAAAGCACTTCCAGTCTTGCTTGTTATGTATTAACATACAGTAAGTGAAAATAAACAGTTGTTGCCAATTTGTTGCCGATAAAGGCTTTTCAGTGATCGAAGGTAACATGTGGAGGGCAGGGAGGGAAATGCCAATTATACTCCCAATATACTGTATGTATAATACAAATAAATAAAAGCACACAAACACTTATTATATATATATATATATATATATATATATATATATATATATATATATATATATATATATATATATATATATATATATATATATATATATATATATATATATATATATATATATATATATATATATATATATATTATTTTACAGTATAAAAATTATAAAACTAAATATATTCAACATGTAGGTTTGAGGTCAAGAAAGATTTTGTTTGAATTTAATTGCAAGTATGCAATTAAATTAATATACATTTAATATATTTATTTTGCGAGACAGTAGAGAGTGCCTAGATCACATCTCTGTTGGTCATGTTTGTTTTGTCAGTTGAGTAGTTTTTTCTAGGTTTTAACTGTTCCTCACTTAACAGTAAAAGTTATTACAGAATTATTTTAGCTGAGTTTAATCACAAAATCTCAAATTAAATGGCAGATGTTGTGGTGGTTCTCTTTACTCAGTGCACCATCAGGATCCATCTGGGTGAGCTGCTGCTGTGTTTCACCCTCCCCCTCTTAACTTCCACTGGAAGGGGGTACATATCAGGAGGGGGTAGGTAGAGTTTGGGGGTAGGTAGAGGGTAGTTAAAAGCGCTGCCAGGTGTTGGCATCAGATGTTGTTTTTTTGGGGGTCCATATGAAGCAGCACATCAAAGGCTGCCTAGAGGCCTGTGAAGTTCAAATCTGGGGAGTGGGCCTATACGCCCATCACTTCTCCCAGCATTCTCTTCTCTCTTTAGTTTTAGAGCGGCTCGTTGGCCACAGGCGGTTGGCGAGCACTGCAGGAAAGTGCCCGCTATTGTTCGGAAGGAGCCTGCTTTTGATGGCTGCTTTTATAAATATACAACCAAGTCAGTGTTTTGTCACATTGAAGATATTTAAGCATAGCAGGAAAATCAAGGAAGAATATGCAGGGGACACAGATCCATTCCATTCAGCCTAATTGCTTGTTTCCTTGAAGAAGACCATAAATATGCCCAACACGTGTTTCATCTCCTCTGTTTCATCAGGCTTTCCGCAGAGATGCTGCCCTCTGCCCTCTTTATCCACCACTGTCTCTCATCAGTAATCCTACTCCCTCTATGGGCGTATTTGTTTTTCTGATTGCCCCAGAGACTCTGTTTAATTGCCTAGAACTGTGTAAAGAGGCTCAGTTATCTTGATCTCTTTCTTCGTCAACTCCAACCAGGGATGAGCCATACACTCTAAACAAATGGTGCTATATGGCACGCAAAGTGGTTCTTGGCTCGTAATCATAGGGGAACCACTTTTGGTGCTGTATAGCACCATATCTTAACAGGTTCTGTACATGGTAGTGGTGCCATATAGCACCTCAGTCATCCCAAAGAACCGGTGAAGAACCGCTGAAGAACCACTGAGGCACCAAGATATGGTGCTATACAGCACTTAAAGTGGTTCCCCTATGATTACAAGCCAAAGAACCACTTTTAGTGCTTTATAGCACGATTTTTTTAGAGTGCATGGCAATAGACTGAAACATAGTACAGTTTGATATTTATTAACTTTTGGAATTGCTCCGTTTATTATTACACTTTAATAATTGATCGGACCTTTTCTTTCAATTGGTTTATGTTGGTTTTCAATTGCTTTCAATCATTACCTTTCAGTGGTTCATGTAGTCATAATAACGCCTGTTCATTTTGAATGTAATCACATGAAGCACACTTTTTAGGGGAAAAAAAATGCTGTTATACTATAATATTCCATAGTAAAGTATATGATAATTCATAGTCTTTACTTCCAAAAAGCATAACTTTTAACGGTATTTTACAATAAATTTACATGTATCATTTTTTCACAGTATATGATAAGGTTTACTGTCATTTGTGCGGTCTTTTCCTTTTTTATAGAGTACAGTAGAACATTACATTAAATATGTATGTGCAGTTGTAGTCGCATGTGCATGTATGTATGCTATTTTAATAAAAGCTTGACTCATCCAATCAGTAATTAGAGCCAGAGCTATCCATATTATTATGTAAAATATATAAAATGCTTTATACTTATATATATTATATATATTATATATATATATATATATATATATATATGTATATATATATATGTATATATGTGTTTGTTTTTGAGTTTTACATAATGTTAAGCTGTTTTTGCCATTCACTTGTTATGAATAATGCTATCATTTGGTTTGTGATCAAGTTCCCAATAACAAGATCATCAAATGAGATGAAGTATAAAGCATTTTATATATTTATTTCTTAAATTTCCAGCAGAAAATTACTTGAAAAACCACAAAAGAAATTTAGTCATACCAAGATACTGGACCCCCTACCCCTAGCTCCAGCCATGTTTCTTTTCACTTGTCATTAAAAGCCAGAATAAATCCCACACTTACTCACACTGAGACTTACTGAGACATCCTCTCCATCCTTCAGCTCCAGAACCAGAGCGAATTAAGGGCTCCTACCGCAGAGAAGGCCGCCCTGTTTCTTGACGCCGCCATCGCAGCACGTAGCACCAACCGTCCGGATGCAGATGAGGAAGACCGCCGCAACTCGCACATGCTGTTCACCTTACACATCTATCAGTACCGCATGGAGAAGAGCGGCAAGGGTGGAAGTAAGTCTTGTGTTTGCACTGTGTAAAATGATACTGCTGCTGCTGAAGCCTCTGCATGTACTAAATCGATTATACTCCGTCTAGTCTAATTCCTTCTCCTCCTCCTCATTTACCCAGTGAAAGGGAAAATACATCTCAAGCTTATTAATGTAATAGCTGTGATATTACAGGCCAAATCAGAGAGTTACCAGAATCCCTTCAATTTTCCTCTCGCTCCATCATGGTAGGAGGGAAATCAATCATGTCTGCTTTGACCACTTCATTAAACTTTAATGGGAATTTTAACAGGTTGTAATAATTCATGAGCAGCTAACAGCTCTAATCATAGTAGAGGTACCTGTCACTATGCCACCACGGTGCTCATTTGCATAGGTAAATACTGTGTTGGTCACTATCTTTTGACAGTGGAATTGCCATGGAAGCATCTTTAAATGGCTTCATCAAGCCTTCTGATTTTAAAGCCGCAAAGCGCAGACAAAAAAACATCTAGGAATAGAGTAAATACCGGTAGGTTTCTCCTGCTTTTCACAAACGTAATGATATAGTGTTTCAAGGTCTAACGTTTCTCTTGTATTATCTTGCGTAATAACAGTGTATTGTCAATTCACCCTTTGTCATTCTGTATGACTTTGTGTGAAATAACACAACTGTCTAACAACTTACGTTCTGCAATTGTGGATGAACAACACCTCTTATTCTTACTAGTAGTCATTTGCTAGACATAGCTGAGGATATAATCATCTGAACAGTTCCTCGTCCGTACAGCACCCAGATGTGCATGCATTTAACCTTTTGTTACTCCAAGTGTATATCAACTGTCTGTTATATTCATAGGGCAAAGAATGAGTAGACAGCACAGAGACTCACATGTGTATTAATGTCTCATATTGTGCATAGTATGAATATAGGTGTTTATCTAGGCCAGCTTGATCTGTCTTTGAATCATAGTGGGCTGTGTATAAATCACACACAGTCTTGTCAGCCGCAGGTCTTCTCTGGGGGTGTTTATTAATATGTCTGTGCACTTGCCACTCCTCACTCTGCCCGACACTACCTCAGTTGTGGGAGTGTCACCAGCGTGGTAGAACCACACTGGCAGCATCTCAAACTGTCAGTAATATCAGTAATGAGTGAGGTTGATGGTATTTTTATCTTCCATTACAAGGATGGCCAAGCTGGTATTTTTACCGAATGAGATATTACCCTCTCAAGTTGTAATCTGTGCTTAATTATTTAGAGCCATTTATTTTATTCATTCAAGTTTGCTTTGCTTGCCACCATAAAACTTTGGAAACTCCATAATGTAAGTAGTTTTATTTGCGTAATGAACTAACTGTCATTTACTCTTTGATTTGTTTTGATTATTGGATTGTATCTCTCTACTCTCTAACGGCTATTGTGTTCCCACGATTATGTTATATTAGCATATACAAAAGATGTAATGAATTTTGATGAATATGAATTGCTAGATCAAAGTAGTGCTGATGTACCTGAAATCCCAGTATGATTAGGATAAGGACAGTTATGTTTGTGGCGTGGGACCCTAGGGATCACCTCTCATTTTCTCTCTCTCTTTTTTCTCTCTCCAGTGTCTGGTGGTAGGAGCAGATTGCATCTGATTGATTTGGGAAGCTGTGAGAAGGTGCTTTGTAAGAGCAGGGACGCAGGAGGAGGTCTGTGTCTGTCTCTGACTGCATTAGGAAATGTTATACTGGCTTTGGCCAACGGAGCCAAACACGTTCCATACAGGTAAGAAAATGTAAATCTTATAAGAATTGTTGCTGAAAATGTGTAGAAATGGAGCTGGCATAGTATAAATATTTCTACTAGTAGTCAATACTGACAAAATAACATATATGACAATTGAATAGCATAACCGCCAAGTGGAATATTGCATAAAATAGAAAGCCTTTTTAAAATGTCAAATACATCACTTACACAGGTATGGCCATTAGCAGAATGTGCATGATAATTCTGAATATGTGCCTGAGATCTGTCGCGTTTCCATAGAAGATGTAATACCGAAGGATTTGAGCACATAATCAAAGATGCCAGGGACAAGCTTATACCTGTGATCTTTGTGTTGATGGGTTTATTGTCTGACTGATGCGCTGCTGTTTATCTGTATTTTTCTGAGATCATAGATGATGAGCTCATAGATTGTGCATCTCTTTTTTTAAATGGTTAAATAAACGGACATATTTTCAGGAAAACATGCCTTATTTCTCACCTTTGTAAAACCTATGCACATTTGTAAGAATTGCAATATAGACATTTTTGTAGCTTTTTGATTAATATCATGACAGACGGGTATAGTAAACCTTTCGATGGTTCTGCACTTTTAGAGAACATTTAACAGCCAGGCTCTTTCAGTATTTGAGTAAACAGCTCACTTTCAGCTGGCAATCTATCAACCTGTGTTTATGCTGACAATGAGAATATATTTTTCTAGGGATAGCAAGCTCACAATGTTACTGCGAGATTCCCTGGGGAACATCAACTGTAGGACAACCATGATTGCTCACATCTCTGACTCCCCGGCCAATTATGCAGAGTCTCTTACCACCATCCAACTGGCCTCCCGAATCCATCGTATGAGGAAAAAGAAATCCAAGGTAACTTTTTCGAACTAGAATTCAAGAACTGACTAGAATTCAAGAATACTCATAATAATAATTGTATATTGTGCTTAGAAGGTCAGTGATGATTTCCTTCCAATTAAAATGTTATATGTTTTATACCGAACAAAATCAACTTTTAAGAGATAACAACATAGACAAGAAATGTGTTAAGTACATATTAACAGCAAAAATGATTACGATTATAATTGAGTATCATACCTTTCACTGTCATGGGATATGATGTATTGACCTTGAGGTAGTCCTGCACAGGATAAATGGTTTTGAAAACTCTCTACTATATAATTAAGCAGCCATATGTATAACTTTTGCCCTCAGAGTACAGTCAATGCATCAGCTACTTGGACATACGTTTTGACAAGGTCACGACATTACCATTACATCAGAGTTTCAAATATATTTTTTTAAATGTTATTTTGGTGTTGTCTTTGTCAAGTATGCATCGAGTTCTTCCGGAGGGGAGAGTTCCTGTGATGAGGGAAGGATCCGTCGACCACCCCATTTGCGGCCCTTCCATCCCCGGACTGTGGCACTTGACCCAGATCTACCGCCATTCCTTAGTGATCCTGACTATTCTTCAAGCAGCGAGCAATCATGCGACACCGTAATTTATGTTGGCCCTGGTGGTGCTGCCATCTCTGATCGAGAGCTCAGTGACAATGAAGGACCCCCAGCCTTTGTTCCTATCATCCCTTCTATTAACCGTAAGCAACGAGGGAAAGAAGGGCACGTTGACCATGATCACTTCAAATGTAACACCTTTGCCGAGCTTCAGGAGCGATTAGAATGTATTGATGGCAGTGAGGAACCTACAGCCTTTGTTGGAGAATCTGGAGAAAATTCTGCAAGCCCTAAAATGGAACGTGGTGCAACCAAGTTGAAAGAAGGCTCTAGTTGTATTTCAGTTTCTCCCAAGACTCCTACCAAATCACTCTCATCAACACAGGACAGCATATCCAAAAAGTCAATTTCTGTGGCCAATAAACTGCCCAGCAGTCCAAAACACAAATCCAAATCAGAACATTCCAAATTGCAAAGTGCCACATCAGACAAAGATCTCAGAGACATGTCTGAGAGTGTGTGTAGGACAAGTGCAGATGGTGAAAAGGTGCAAATGGATACTGGATCTCTATTCACTCCAGGACAGCAAAGTAAACCAATAGTATCCCAAAACTCAGAGCCTGTTGTTAGGGAAAAGGTTTTTTTCAATAAAAAGTTACCCAAGCCTGCTCCCCCACCGCCACAACAAAGAGACTATGGCAGGGTCAGTAGTGAAACTGAAGAAAAGTCTGCCACGAGGATACCACCAATTGGGATGAGCCATCAAAAAAGAGGTGATTCAAATGGGAACTCACCTGTCAAAGTCCATCACCTTAATCCCAGGACTGGGGAAATGAGGTCCAATCTTAGGGAGAGATGCATGGAGAAGGACATATTGAGGACAACTGTAACCCTCAAACAGCCAGTGGAGCTAAATGGAGAGGATGAGCTTGTATTCACTCTTGTGGAAGAGTTATCAATTGGTAGCATTGTGGACAATGGAAGGCCCTCCAGTATTGTGAGTTTCAATAGTGATTGCTCATTACAGGCCCTTGCCTCAGGGTCACGACCAGTAAGCATCATTAGTAGCATCAATGATGAGTTTGATGCCTATACATGCAATGTTGGTACCTCTGAGGCAAACATTAAAATGGTGGCTCCATTACAGGAGAAAACATTTGCTTCGCTTGGCAGCCGTGGTTCTTCTATCACTTCATGGCTCAGTGAAGTAAGTGTCTGTACTCTGGATAGTGAAGGTGCCCAATCAGCAGATGTCTTTCTCCCTCAAGGTACTCATACTTGCCTAGACAGCAGTTTCTACCTTGATTCTCTAAGCATGTTCCAAAGCAGCCCTCAAAAGCAACCCAAGAACTCTATGAATGATAGTGGCTGTAGCTTCTCAGATTTGGACAGTGACAGTGCTATGTCAAGCAAACTCTCACTTAGCAACTGCCCATCTTCTCCAGAGGCCCCACAACTATCTGGCAAAAATTTGCCCAAACTTGCAAAGGCAAATACCATTCATTTAGCCGATCCCAAGTCTTTTCAAGATTCTCAAGTTGTCCAGTGTAGTCTTTCCAGGAAATTAAAACCTACCTCATCTATAGCCCAGACTGTCAGCATCAGTGGAAGCAGCTCTAGTAGCAACTGGAGACGTGAGCCACCTAGGCAAGACTGCATACCAGATCCATGGCACCGAGTAGATAGCTCAATGGAGTGTTCTATAACTTCTAATTCAGGTTCGTCATCCAGACTGGTAAAAAATGGAATGAGTGGAATTCCTGCACGAAAAGCAGGCACAAGCAGCAGTGTACCTCGAATGCCCAAAACACTAGGGTCAAACCTGTCTCAAAGGGTGGTGGACGGATGTGAAAAAACTATCAACAACAGGAAAATGGAGTCCCCCAGCAAGATGCCACAGCTCAGACGAGGTGCAACAACACTTGGGACAGTTCCAGTTATCCACACGTCCATTGATGTCAAGCTTGCGCAAGATATTAGTTCTTCAACAAGCAGTTTGAAGTTCTCCTCTTTAGGAAAAAATGGAAAAGCAAACAAGCAAGAGGAGAGTATGTCAAAACCTGGAAATGTATCACCACCTCCTCCTCCAGTTCGCAAATCCAGTTTGGATCAAAAGAATCGAATCCTGTTTCCCTCAAGTGCCTTAAAGTCTGCTTATGATGCAGGAAAGTCTTTAGCACCAAGGGCTACAGGTTTAGAGGATGACCGTGACATTTGCTCTAGGGGTGATTCAAATAGTTTAAGAGCATCTAACTTAAAGTCAGAACATAGTTTGATAAAAGCAACCTCCAGTCTCAAAGCTAGAGGAGTTAGAGGTGATACTGGACAACTTTATGGGAGCCAGATATCTCTAGACAGATGTGACAGTTTATCATCTTTGGGATCTAAACCTGCTCTTAGTCGAGAGAACAGTGGTGCTAGTCTCAATAGCAAGTCAAGCAAGTCTGTCAGTAGGTTTGGATCACCTGTTTCCACCTCTTCCCCAATTGCTACCTCTCCTCCTCCTTGTATAAACCCAGTAAGCACTGTAAAAAATGGAATTGTCAAAGGCAGCCTTAATGCAAGACCAATACCTGTTAATGCCAACAAAGCTCGTACATTATCAGCAAACAACTCCAAAGCCCTTAGCTCATCCACTAAGTCTCTTGTGGCGCCTGCAACAAGGAATGCCAACCTCCCACCTTCAGGAAAGACTGCGTTACCTCGAGCAACTGTAGGAGGCAATGTTAAATCCACAAGAGGAACTATAATGGGTACCAAGCAAGCAATGAGGGCAGCCAACAGTCGTGTTAGTGAGTTGGCATTGTCCAACACTTCTGGGAAACATACAAGGGCCTCAGGTGATTCAGACAGTGGCAATGACAGTGGAGTGAACCTCAATGATGACAAGCATACCCCTATCCCCATTCTTCCATCTCCATATAGTAAGATCACAGCCCCCAGGAGACCTCAACGCTACAGCAGTGGGCATGGAAGTGATAACAGTAGTGTGTTAAGTGGCGAGTTGCCACCTGCAATGGGACGAACTGCTCTTTTCTACCACAGTGGAGGAAGCAGTGGATATGAAAGCATGATCCGTGACAGTGAAGCTACAGGTAGTGCTTCTTCAGCCCATGACTCTATGAGTGAGAGTGGGATGTCCTCCTCTGGTCGCACAAGGAGCTCCAAAGTACCCAAGAAGAGGTCAAATGGTGAGTAGCATCTCTTGTTGAACATAACTCTTTCTGAGAGCCAGTGAAATTTTATTACAGTTTTGTTGTATAAATATGTGCCAATTCAAGACAGTTAGTGCTAACATCTGCTCATTACATGCAGTTTAGTATGTTTGATTATCCTTCATCTACATCATCATCAAACGCATACAAATAACTAGCACCGCTTAGTATTCCTCAGTATATTTGTAAAGCTCTGGTATACAATCTGTACTTTATTTCTCTTGTGTATTTTATGTAGACATAGCTTGCTTCATTTTTCTTTACCCATCCATCTTTTTAATTACTCTTTTGCCTCCTTTAGTTTTGCAATGTTTATGTTTCCCAATTACATTTGAACTTTTCTGTCTCACATATTTACTTTCTCTCCATGAACCAGGCCTCCAGAGGCGGCGTCTCATCCCAGCTCCCTTACCGGACACCTCTTCCCTGGGGAAGTCTGGGACCACTGGCCAGTGGGTGGACCTTCCCCCTATGTCCGGACCACTGAAAGAGCCTTTTGAGATCAAAGTGTATGAAATTGATGACGTGGAGCGGCTTCAGCGTCGAAGACAGGAGAAGACAGATGAGGTTAGAATGGGTTTTCTGGGTGTTTTTTAGAAACCGCTATCCGGTTAAGTGCATTCATATTTAACTTTCGTCTTTTCTCATGGAACATATGTGAGATATGCTTTTACATCTTACAGAGGAAAGTTACAATTTAAACTGATGAATAACTATGTATTATAAGTTTGCACAGTGCATAGCAGAGAATGTCAGAGACCATAAGTAGCTTCCCAAAGATTGCTTTGATCTAGGTTGGGTTAGATTTTCATATGTAAAGAGGAATATTTTTAGCTCAGCAATATGCTTTATGTATCATATTCAAACTCTTTACATTTAAGGGTAAAAGTGGAACATTATTACATTTGAAACACTGGAGGGATGAAAAGCAGTTAACTATCTGGAATTAATTGTTTTGGGGGTCAAACTGCAGGAGTGAAATTCTGCAGTAAAATAATCGTTTCTATCATTAAATCAGCTAAAAGATTCAAGAAGATAATCCTCAATTTGTCTGTCAGTGATCTGGAGGCCAGTTGGTATTGCAATGGAATCATGTGCTGATTAATATGCCTTCTATTATAGCAAAGTGATATTATAGTATAATTGGATAATAGGGGTGCATGTATGTTGTATAGATTCCTTAGACACTTAGTATAGATTCTTACATTCTTATCCTCTTTGTTCCAAAAGTCAGTTCAGGATGTTGAGAAGCTATATTGATTAATTGACATGGATGTAGCTTGATTGTATAAGTGGAATGTGAGGAAGCTTGTATTCTTCCATGACAACCTGAAAAATATCACAGTATTATTAATAGTCCTGAATTGTCATGGTCAAAGAAAGGTTTAAGTGATTTTAAGGGCTCAGCGTTGTACTACTTTTTTTTCTTCTATGAATCAATCCTGACAACACAGTGAAATGCAGTCTCACTCGATAAGCCAAAAATGATTTTACCTCATTCTTACAGTCAAAAGTCTGTGGCATGGAACTGTCATTTTAACCATCATGTCCATCTTCGGTCCACAGGGCTTGATTTATTTTAACACTAAATTGAAGGTTCTTGAGAAACGACAGCAGCAAATTAGAGATCTCGGAGCCAAGCATAAGACTCTGAAAGAAGAGCTGGAGGACACCAAGTCTAGACTAATGATGGATCCTTGCAAGTGGATAGGAGAGTGTAAGTATTATATCTTTACACTATAGTTTGGACACACTGAATGGTAGTGTTTCTAGTAGACAAAGGTGAATATTCATGCTAAATACTTCCAGTCCATCTCTTGAAATACCCGTGTTCTGGTTTGTTCCACAGTTGAGGTGGATCAGGAATTGGATCAGGAGTCGCAGGAGTACTGCGAGGCATTGGAGCAGGCTACGGCTGAACTGGAATACTGCGTCAACCTATGCAAGTCTCGCGTCATGATGGTGACCTGCTTCGATATTCGAGTAGCATCTGACGCGCAGGAAGGACCGCGAGAAGTTGAGGTTTAAGAACGTGATGAGGTGATCGATGGACAACGAGAAAGAGTTGGTGGAAGACAGGACCCGGGATGTCTGAAAGGAAGGATAATGAAATGTAGCAGCCGGTCCAGTGATTCTGAGAAAACTCACGGATCAAAAGAAGACCTTAATAATAGGATGGAAAACTGAATTCTGCATGAAGTAGGAACTTATTATCTTCTGGAGAAGACAAAACTGTTCTGTTTGTATGCAGTGCCTCATAACAAACATGGAATAGACTTGCTCAAATGGAAAGCCAACAAGCTTTGATGCGTTTGACGCATTTCCTTACCCAAGGAAAGAGAAGAATCATTCTCACTTACCGAAGAGTTATTCAGCCCACACCACAAAGTGCCTTTTTCATACGACTGTTTTGTACATTTGTTGTCAATCATTATTTTTTCTACCGGTGCTAGTGCTTTGACCAGCATACTCAAGCCGAACCATATTTTTTTGATTTTATTGCATTGTATAGTGTATTTATACAAACTTACAGTGTGTGAAATATAATTTTGGGTGCGAAAGGAGAGCAATAAGCTGAACTTCCATGCTTTGCCTTTGCCTCCCGAACTATCACCTCTGTCAGCATATTGTTATTAAACCTTTTGAGCCTTATGTTGTATTTGTAGTTACTGTCGGAGTGTTTTTCTATCTTTCAAAGGTCTTTTTAAGGAACACAGTATCACTCAGCAATTGACAGTCATATGTGATGCAAGCCAGTTTTCATAAAAGTGTTTGGTTTGGTTGCCTTGACTCCAAACGTTCCAAACTGGACTGATTTTGGATGCATATCCACCTTTAACATATTTATTTCCCAGAGAATCATATAGGTGATTTGAATTGGTACTACGTTTTCTCAGCCATGTTGAATGTAAATTAACAGCACAAAAATTCCCAAGAATTGAAATCTCAAGCATTGTTAGTGGTTCTTATCACATAAATACATGCAAGCTGGTGTCATTGTTATGCCTGCGATGGATGCATGTTGCTAGAGAGGTGCAATCTATTAAAATGCAGATTGGCCTCTTGTTCTTGTTTACTTTAAATAGACACTTTGGCAAAGGGCATTCATCAGTGTTACCTGACATGTCTAGCTCAGCCTTTCTCTGTAGACACGCTGTGTGCTGCATTAAAAGAGCTGTGGCTGCGATTAAAACGGGGCGAGGTGACATTTGTGCGGTACAGGAAGGACCTTTTTCCATAACGTTTCGGACAACAGAATCCTAAAAGTAACCATTCAAATATTGATTGACAGCCCAAGTCCAGTTCATGATGCATTGCAGGTTTTGTTAACTACACTGTGGATGTATATCCAAGCCTTAGTCCTATGCATCCATGTAATCATGGTCTTGAACAAACAACCTCAGCAACTGCAACAGGAAGCATTTAGCACAACGGTTAGCCTTCATTATCGATATTTTCAGTGCTCATTGCGCTGTTTAATAACTGCTGTAAAAGACCACCTGGACGTCGAAGACGCCATTACAGAACTTTGCTGGTGAAAGTGATTCAGTGTTTTAACATGTAGCTGCCAGAATGACTTTCCTGTTTCTTGTCTATCTAAGGCATGTCATGAATGACCTTTTTCTCATTCGACATTTAATAAAATCAAAACTTTTCTTGGATTTATTTACCTTTATAAACACTCTCAGGCCCTTTTTCAAGATGCTGCATGAGATTTGTATTTTTTTCTAGACTTCATCTTTGAATTTTTGTAATGATTATGCTGGCATTCACTACACTTTATGAACATGGATTTAACTAACACCAAACTGAAAGTTTTTTTTGTTTTCGTTGAATGAATGAATGAATGAATGAATGAACGAAAGCTGACAATGTATGATGCGTCATGTTTCATATCAAATCATATTTTCTAACTTTTTTTGGTTTTGTAAAGAATTTTCTGACCCTCTGTATAAATGTATTATATGGCAGCTTGGGATAACACTGTTTTTCTTGTGAATAAAAATGTCCTTCTTATTTGTCTTGGTCTCTCCATTTCTTTGAAACATTTCTACACATATGTCTGGAATATTTAATTCATCTTTTTGATCTTTCTTTTTTTAGTATTTCATAAGTAAAAACTTGATTACAGTCTCAATTATTAGATTTTCTGAAGAAAATGTTAAAGGATTAGTTCACCCAAAAATTAAAGTTCTGTCATTCATTTCTGTCCCTCCATTGACAGCTACCACTTTGACGCTTCAAAAAGTTCATAAAAAATAGTTAAGCTAATCCATATGAATTGAGTGGTTTAGTCCAAATTTTCTGAAGAAACAATCATTTTATATGATGAAAAGTTGAATTTAGGCTTTTATATTCACGTATAATGATTCATCAACTACCACATCAGTTGAGGTAAACGGAAGCTCAAGCATGTTCGCTTGACGTGCGAGAACCAATGAGGTTCATTCTCGTGTTACACAGCACATTTGAGCTTCAGCAAGAACCAATGAGGTTAATTCTCGTGTTACGCAGCACGTTTGAGCTTCCCCAAGAACCAATGAGGTTAATTTTCGTGTTTTGCAACTCATTTGAGCTTCAGCAAGAACCACTGAGGTTCATTCTCGTGTTACACGGCACGTTTGAGCTTCTGCAAGAACCAATGAGGTTCAATCTTGTGTTACGCAGCACATTTGAGATTCAGCAAGAACCAATGAGGTTCATTCTTGTGTTACACAGCACGTTTGAGCTCCAACAAGAACCAATGAGCTTTATTCTCGTGTTACGCAGCACGTTTGAGCTTCTGCAAGAACCAATGAGCTTTATTCACGTGTTACGCAGCACGTTTGAGCTCCAACAAGAACCAATGAGGTTCATTCTCGTGTTAAGCAGCACGTTTGAGCTTCAGCAAGAACCAATGAGCTTTATTCTCGTGTTCCGCAGCACGTTTGAGCTTCAGCAAGAACCAATGAGGTTCATTCTCATGTTAAGCAGCACGTTTGAGCTCCAACAAGAACCAATGAGGTTCATTCTCGTGTTAAGCAGCACGTTTGAGCTTCAGCAAGAACCAATGAGGTTCATTCTCATGTTAAGCAGCACGTTTGAGCTTCAGCAAGAACCAATGAGCTTTATTCTCGTGTTACGCAGCACTTTTGAGCTTCAGCAAGAACCAATGAGCTTTATTCTCGTGTTACACATCACGTTTGAGCTCCAACAAGAACCAATGAGCTTTATTCTCGTGTCACGCAGCACATTTGAGCTTCAGCAAGAACCAATGAGCTTTATTCTCGTGTTACACAGCACGTTTGAGCTCCAACAAGAACCAATGAGCTTTATTCTCGTGTTCCGCAGCACGTTTGAGCTTCAGCAAGAACCAATGAGGTTCATTCTCGTGTTAAGCAGCACGTTTGAGCTTCAGCAAGAACCAATGAGGTTCATTCTCGTGTTAAGCAGCACGTTTGAGCTTCAGCAAGAACCAATGAGGTTCATTCTCATGTTAAGCAGCACGTTTGAGCTCCAACAAGAACCAATGAGCTTTATTCTCGTGTTACGCAGCACATTTGAGCTTCAGCAAGAACCAATGAGGTTCATTCTCGTGTTACACAGCACGTTTGAGCTCCAACAAGAACCAATGAGCTTTATTCTCGTGTTACGCAGCACATTTGAGCTTCCGCAAGAACCAATGAGCTTTATTCTCGTGTTACACAGCACGTTTGAGCTCCAACAAGAACCAATGAGCTTTATTCTCGTGTTACGCAGCACATTTGAGCTTCCGCAAGAACCAATGAGGTTCATTCTCGTGTTACGCAGCACGTTTGAGCTTCAACAAGAACCAATGAGGTTTGTTCTCATGTTACGTGGCACGTTTGAGCTTCCGCAAGAACCAATGAGGTTAATTCTCATGTTAAGCAGCACATTTGAGCTTCTGCAAGAACCAATGAGGTTCATTCTCATGTTAAGCAGCACGTTTGAGCTTCAGCAAGAACCAATGAGGTTCATTCTCATGTTAAGCAGCACGTTTGAGCTCCAACAAGAACCAATGAGGTTCATTCTCGTGTTAAGCAGCACGTTTGAGCTTCAGCAAGAACCAATGAGGTTCATTCTCATGTTAAGCAGCACGTTTGAGCTTCAGCAAGAACCAATGAGCTTTATTCTCGTGTTACGCAGCACTTTTGAGCTTCAGCAAGAACCAATGAGCTTTATTCTCGTGTTACACATCACGTTTGAGCTCCAACAAGAACCAATGAGCTTTATTCTCGTGTCACGCAGCACATTTGAGCTTCAGCAAGAACCAATGAGCTTTATTCTCGTGTTACACAGCACGTTTGAGCTCCAACAAGAACCAATGAGCTTTATTCTCGTGTTCCGCAGCACGTTTGAGCTTCAGCAAGAACCAATGAGGTTCATTCTCGTGTTAAGCAGCACGTTTGAGCTTCAGCAAGAACCAATGAGGTTCATTCTCGTGTTAAGCAGCACGTTTGAGCTTCAGCAAGAACCAATGAGGTTCATTCTCATGTTAAGCAGCACGTTTGAGCTCCAACAAGAACCAATGAGCTTTATTCTCGTGTTACGCAGCACATTTGAGCTTCAGCAAGAACCAATGAGGTTCATTCTCGTGTTACACAGCACGTTTGAGCTCCAACAAGAACCAATGAGCTTTATTCTCGTGTTACGCAGCACATTTGAGCTTCCGCAAGAACCAATGAGCTTTATTCTCGTGTTACACAGCACGTTTGAGCTCCAACAAGAACCAATGAGCTTTATTCTCGTGTTACGCAGCACATTTGAGCTTCCGCAAGAACCAATGAGGTTCATTCTCGTGTTACGCAGCACGTTTGAGCTTCAACAAGAACCAATGAGGTTTGTTCTCATGTTACGTGGCACGTTTGAGCTTCCGCAAGAACCAATGAGGTTAATTCTAGTATTACGCAGCACGTTTGAGCTTCTGCAAGAACCAATGAGGTTCATTCTCATGTTAAGCAGCACATTTGAGCTTCTGCAAGAACCAATGAGGTTCATTCCCGTGTTACGCAGCACGTTTGAGCTTCTGCAAGAGGTTTGTTCTCGCAGGCAAGAACCAGCTCAGATTTCATAAATATTTGTTTTCCGAGAATAAAGGAAAGTCTTACTAGTTTGGAACAACATTAGGGTGAGTAGTCATGATAGATTTTCATTTTGAATTATCCCTTCAAGAAACTCACCAAAACAAATGATTGGTTAATGTGGGTGGTTGCCTGGACATTGCTATGCAGTTGTTAAAGTGTTCTAGGTGTGTTTAACGCATTGCTATGTGGCTGCTATGGGTTTTTGGAAGCTCTCTATAACTCGTATAAAGTTTTAGCATTACTATTGAAAAATATCAGACAGTTTAGTAATGTTAATATCAGTAATATCAGTAATATTGAAATAAAAATCATATGAGTTCATAAAATATATCAATATACAATACTGATAAAATATTAAATGTTTGCAGTCTTTTTCTTGAAGTCCATTGCTGAGCTAACAGTTCTTCTATCTCACCAGTGATTGGACAAAATATTGTTGAAAAAATATGACTAGAATGACCAGTGCAGATTTTGGTGTCTGAATATATTTATATATTTATATTTATATATATTTTGCATGTTTACATTTATGTTATTATGAAATGCCTTTCAAATATGGCAAATGTCAAGGACAAACATATGGCTAAAAATGTGCTCATAAACTAGTTTAGTTTAGCCTATAATATATCTGCCAGAAGTTGTTTAGTTCTGTTTTTAAGTATTGCGCCTTATTAAATCGCAAATAGTCTGAAAGCTGAAGCTGAAATCCAATCCAATGCCGAGCTGCTATTAAAACACACTGGAATTCTAGTTTATAAATCAACCACCCCAGTTTTGTTTACCCATCTTGGTAAACACATCATCGAGACACAGAACTATATAAAGAATGGGGGATATGTCAGCAATCCACAGGTGTTGGAGAGAAATATAGAAGGTGATGAGCAGTGTCTGCGAACCAGCACAGCACAGATTCACACAAAAACACATGCACATGCATTCAACATGGTCCTGTCACCTCGTCATCCTGTTGCGTTGCCACCTGCTCTGATTTCCACACACGAATACTCGATTTGATTGGGCGTACACACAAACGCACATATTAGCCTGTCCATGGGGGTAAAGATTACTGCGAAAAAGCACAGCTCACGTCTTGCAATTTACCAACCTAACAATCTAGATAACAATTTGGTTTTCTTCTACAAAGAGGTTGTTTATGGTTCAGGCCTTTTTCAATACACATGGCACATGCAAAAGGCACAAGGCCATCATTTAAAATAAAATGCAGGTCTTTAACCAAGCCGCACAGCATGCTAATGCTAGCAGGTTACATTGTACATATGTTGACATCTCTCTGGGCCCATAATTCCCTCACCCTTTCTGTCTTCATTCCACTGAAAGCAGCAGTAATGATTTGGCTATTGTGTTGCAGCAGCTGGTCACTGTATCGCTAATCAAATCTGTAGCCTTTAGCCTAGCAGGCCCAGAGTGCTTTTTGACAGCGGGAAATAGCGCCAAATCACTCCAATGACAATGATTAAAATTTACACACGATTTATTCTGGGACACTGTTTTGTTTTTTTGTTGGTTATTACTGGTATAATCACCATAACTGGGAGTGACTATAGGTCTATAGTTTCAGGGCATATTACCACAAGATTTCTTTGATACTTTAATGCTCACGTCTCACCAGTTTAAAATCCATTTAAAGGGATAGTTTACACAAAATGTCATCATGTACATTATTCTCACATACAAACACACATACTTCAATTTTACTAAGTTTCTCATCAAAGCTATCGTTTGGCTTCAGAAGGTTTGGAATATAGTGCAAGTTGTATGAACTTGTTTTTAAAGTGCGTTTTTGTCCTGTAGGGCAGGGTTTTTCAAACTTTATTATGCCAAGGACCCCCAAATATGATAAAGCTTTTATGAGGGACCCCCTTCCTAAAATCCTTCTATATATGTGACCCTGGACCACAAAGCCATAAGGGTCAATTTTTTTAAATAAAGATTTATACATATATCTTCATGAAACATGATCTTTACTTAATATCCTAATGATTTTTGGCACAAAAGAAAAATGTATAATTTTGACCCATACAATGTAGTGTTGGCTATTGCCACAAATATACCCATGAGACTTCAGGGTCACATACTTTTATGTGTGAAATAAACATTTAAACTGTTAGATAAATAGTAAGTATGACATAAATATAACATATTGTTTCCAAATTAAATTGGCTATACTTAAAGGGGCTATATGCAACTTTTCCCCCAAAATAAACGTAACAATAGCCTTTTTATTTTACCATTTATGACTCAAACATCTCCTGATGAGCATACTGACACCTTGTCCGCTCACAGTGGGTGCACCTATAAGTCTGTATCCTATTTTTCCTATTTTCTGGCGGGTCGTCTTTTCCCGCGCTGTCTGCGGATGTGACGTCACCACCGCTGCGAGAGCGAGCAGAAAATGAGAGCAGTTCTGTTTTTTGGCCACAGGTGTCAGTCGCGAGTTTAAATTTCAGAAAAACGCATATAGCCCCTTTAAAGGGATAGTTCACCCAAAAATGAAAATTAGCCCATGATTTACTCACCCTCAAGTCATCCTAGGTGTATATGACATTCTTCTTTCAGACGAATAAAATCTGAGTTATATTACAAAAATCCAGGCTAATCCAAGCATTAATAGCAGTAATAGTTGCTCTGTTTTTTAAGTCCATAAAAAATGCACCTGTCCGTGTTTTTATGGACTTTTAACAGAGCAACTATTACTGCTATTATAATGCTTGGATTAGCCTGGGCCTGGACCCGGACCCCAGGTTGAAAACCACTGCTGTAGGGGGACACCAACCGCCCTGATTGTATGAAATATTTGTGTTAAGATTCTTAAAAATCTCACAAGAGTGCGTGAATGACCACATTTTAAGTTTTGGGTTAACAATCCATTTCAACTCTGTGCGAACCAGAAGTTATGATCTACCTCATTTCAGTATTGTTTCAGCTTATTAGCATGCATATAACTAGAATATTGGCTGTTTAATACTTAAAGCACATATTAATGCCTTATTCCGCATGACCTGATTCTACATCCCTTAATCCTACCCAATACCTTAACTTAACAACAACCTTACTAACTATTAATAAGCAGTAATTAGGAGTTTATTGAGGGAAAAGTCATAGTTTTTTCATAGTGAGAATTGGACCCAAATCTTTAAGTGTGACCGAATGTTCAAGTGTAACAGAATACTGAATGAGAAAAATAGATGAGATCTAGATCACAGCAGACTGACGGTAGGAGGGAAGTGGTTAAGGATGTTGTATCAAACGTCAGACGTCATCGGAGAAGGAATTCCATGGGGAATCATATTTTCTGATTTTGTCTGAAGATTATGAAGACAAACAATGTGGATTAATTGTTCACCACAAGACTAGTAATGTCAGCTAACAAAGTTGCATATTTTGATTTCATGCAGACTTCAAATTCAGGGGCTGTTTACACAATACTATTTTCAACCAACAAATGGATGCGTTTTGGCAGTTCATTTACATGACAACAGCATTTTGGTGGCCTGAAAACACAAACTTTGGAAAACAGGTTTCAAAGTGCAATTTTTTGAAAATGATACCGTTATGTTCTCTGTGTAAACTACAAACAGTGACGTGTGTATGCGTATTAAGTGTTCAGTCTATAGGCGCATAGTGTTTCTTTACAAAGTGACAACGCCAACTACTGGCCTGACAGCAGAATACAGCATCTTTAGTCATTTTTGGAGATCCGTGTGAATGGGATGGTTTTGACAATGTTGTCGTGTGCATGCAAAAAACGCCACGGTACATCAGTGTATCACTGTCATGTAAACATACCCTTAAAGGAACACTCCACTTTTTTAAAATAGGCTCATTTTCCAACTCCTCTAGAGTTAAACAGTTGAGTTTTACCGTTTTTGAATCCATTCAGCCGATTTCTGTATCTGGTGGTAACACTTTTAGCATAGCTTAGCATACATCATTGAATCTGATTAGACCATTAGCATCGCGTTCAAAAATTACCAAAGACTTTCAATATTTTTCCTATGTAAAACTTGACTCTTCTGTAGTTACATTGTGTACTAAGACCAACAGAAAAAGAAAAGTTTGAATTTTTTAGACTGATATGGCTAGGAACTATAGTCTCATTCCTGCGTAATAATCAAGGAACTGTGCTGCCGTACCATGAGTGCAGCGGCGCAAAGATATTACGCAGCGCCTGAAAGTAGTTCCCAACTAGGTAACTTCCAATGTGACCGGCACTAAGTTTGTACCAACGAAAAACAAGGAATGAAAGAATCAATGGTTGGCTGCTCTGAACATAGATATTAAAACACCGGTAGATTCAATCAAGAAAGTGCGTGTTTGCTCAAAGCATTTTGGATCAGATGACTATTTGGAAAACATGGACAGTGTTACCCGTACCACGGTACGGCGTCTAAAGGATATGGCCATCCCAACAATATTCAGAGGACAAACAGGACAAAGTGTATCATTACCCATGGCTGTAAGTATAACATTAATATTATTTTTAGTTAGCTTGAACGACCAGATTGAAAAAGCACTGCTGTTGTCTTTAGCTAGCGTTACCTTTGAAATGCAATCACTGAGTGTGGGGGTTTGCTCGACCATTTGGTTTATACAGTATATAATGTTAATAGTCTTGTTGTAGAGTTCTAGTGAGGTAGCGTATAGTTTGATTAAAATAAACTTGTGGAATTGTCGGTATTGTTTATCAACAGTTTCTATGGTACAAAATACTAGTGATGTTACGTTCTGTGCTGAGGCTTCGGAGTGTGTGCAGGGTTTTCCTGCATTGAAAATTATTTGGCAGCCGCCAAAACTAATTTTTGTCCCGCCAAAGCCTTATTTGATCAGTTATTGTGATTTAGGAGTGATGTAGATGACTGCTGCGCTTGTGATAGAGCGCATGTTAACTAAGTGACAGAGAGAACACGCAGAGAGCCCTCCCCGCACGCATTCTCTCTGTCACATATTACGTTATTCAAAATCAAAAGATCGGAAGACCGAATCCATGTTGCACGTTGCTCTCCCAAATGTCTCCATGGTAACAAGGCACGCTCCCTGTGCAAGCAGGTTGTCACGTTGGTTATGTTTATGGAAGTTAGCCTATTTTCGGGCGCTGTGTAATATCATTGCGCCGCTGCACTCATGGTACGACAGCAAAGTTCCTTGATTATTACTGAGAGTATAGTCCCTAGCCATATCGGTCTAGAAAATCACAACTTTTCTTTTTCTGTTGGTCTTAGTACACGATGTAACTACAGAAGAGTCAAGTTTTGAACAGGAAAAATTTTGAAAGTCTTTGGTCATTTTTGAGCGAGATGCTAACGGCCTAATCCGATTCAAGATGTATGCTAAGCTATGCTAAAAGTGCTACCGCCAGATGAATGGATTCAAAAACGGTAAAACTAAACTGTTTAACTCTAATGGACTTGGAGTGGAGTGTTCCTTTAAATGTCATATTTTGAGTTACTGTAGGCCTAACTGTTTTTTTTTTATTATTATATTATTGTGCTATAATGTTAAACTTAGCCCATTACATTCATATTTAAAAGCATTTCATCTTGGGCTGATTTTAAACCATTAAAACCTTAACATTTCATGTGGCATAGACTATAAAATTAATCATATTCATGATAAGGCATGGGCAAACCTGAGAGTTGAATTTTTTACTAATGTGATTATTAAAACTTAAATTATGTTATAATTAGCTGATGTTAAAAGTACAGCTGTGCAAAATATAGCATTTTTTGTTGTACTGTTGGAAATAGGATTTGATGCAGAAGCCTAAAAGGTGACATCCGCTCATGAAAATAAGATATATACAGTAGATATATGCTGAAAAGCTGTGCCTGCAAACCTCCATAACGCGCGCACACACACACACACACACACATATTGTCATAGACGTTCACATAAAGCTACCCTAGTGTGTATGTGAACACAATATTTTCTTGTTTTTTACTGCATTTTCAGCAGGGTACAAGATGATAGTACCCTCAAGATAGCAGAAATCATATTTGTCACATTCATGTCATATTTCCTGTTGAGTTTATATCTATTCATGCTCATGCATTATTAACTTATGTAGCCAACTTCTCTGGTGTATGTGTGTGTCTTACCACTTCAAACTCCCAAACCCTTCCAGCTCTCACTAAGGGATCTCAGCCTTTAGAAAGGGCCTCAGCTCATGAACTCTACTCATCAGAAAAGGACCCGCTACCACTGAGACACTCCAGATTTGCTGTAGGGAGATGTGCTACACTGCTGAGTCTACGGTTTTAAAGGGCCATTTTGACCCTGATGCTGAAATGAGAACCTTTAGATGCTCCTGCAGGGGATAGAACGTGACAGCAATGCGATGAAGAGGAGTTCAGGGAAAAGTCAGGAGGAACCACAGCAGTCCAAAGGCAATTCAAGATATATTCATTTGAAATGAATCAGAAATACAGATTTTGTTTTATAGAAACAATTTTCATTTAGAAAATGTTAGTAAATTTCACAAACAATTACAAAGTAACAGCGATAACACAATGAATTAAACATAAAAGTAGAAAATGTGTATTTTCCTCTAAAATGTACACCAATAATCTTTGTTTTTTAACCTTTGTTGTGGAGTGTGAGAGTTCCGCTGAAACCCTCCACCTCCCCAGCACCACCTGCCTAGAGGTATAGCTTGAATATAACTTTTTGCGCTAATGAAAATAATGAAATGTTATATAGGATATTAAAGACATTTCTTACCCAAAAAATTACATTACCTTTCAGAGAACATTAATTCTTACCTACTGTGCCAAGTTTGTTGATGTGAAATAGAATATTAAAGTTCAATAATAATTTAAATTCTGATTGGTTCCAAACACAAAGCTATCATATGACTTCAGAAGACATAGCATATAGTACACAAATTGTATGAACCACTTTTATGGTCCTTTTTTGATTCCGTTTTGAACTTTTTTTGTTACATGGAAGAAAAGAAGCCATTTGGAAATGGAAATGATGGCGCCATGTTTGTTTATGAAGTGCTGTTACCAGCCGAGAAACATTATTGGTGCTCCCAGCAATACAGAGTGCACAGACCAAGAGCAAGTGATTGTTAGATTTACTTCCTCTTGTCATTTCTAATGAGTAGAGCCTTCAGCGCCTTAATGACACAGGGTCTCTCAATCGGTCACTCCCATAAAAACGCACAGTTGATTTGTGAGGGAACTGAACCAATCCCTATATTGCTTAGGTAGATCAAGGAAAACATTATCATGCCCCCTATAATTTATTTTGGTTTACACCTAACATGATGGGTTCATGGTTTAATTTAGCCAGAGCAGTATTTACACTTCCATCCTAAAAGTTCTCTTCCAGACCTTGACATTTTGTGATGCTTCATATTTCTTGGGTTGAGTAGATTGAAAAGATTTGTCAGAATAGAGGATCCAAAAGTTCTGTAATTACCTTACAGCAACAGTTATAAGCTAACCTTAAATTATTGTATAATTATTTTATTATTATTATTATAACAATTATCTTTTGTATTTATTTATTTTTATTTTATTTTATAATTATTTTTATTATTTTATTTTAATGTTGTATTGTATTATTTTATCTTTTTTTACTTTAAAGTTTTGTTTTATTAATTGATTAATTTATTAGTTGTATTTATTTTTATTTATTAATTTAATTTAATCTTAAAAATATTTATTTTATTTTATAATTTTTTTATTTTATATATATATTTTTTTTTATTTATTTATTTATTTATTTATTTATTTATTTATTTATTTATTTATTTATTTATTTATTTATTTATTTATTTATTTATTTATTATTATTTTATTTTATTTTATTTTACTATTTTTTATTATTATTTATTTTATTTTATTTTATTTTATTTATTTTATTTTATTTTATTTTATTTTATTTTATTTTATTTTATTTTATTTTATTTTTTTATTTTATTTTATTTTATTTTATTTTATTTTATTTTATTTTATTTTATTTTATTTTATTTATTTTATTTTATTTTATTTTATTTTATTTATTTTATTTATTTTATTTATTTTATTTATTTTATTTATTTTATTTATTTTATTTATTTTATTTATTTTATTTATTTTATTTATTTTATTTATTTTATTTTATTTTATTTTATTTTGGAAACTGGTCTAAATGTTCATTATTTTAGGTCCTAATGCTAATTAATAAATGCAAAGTCATGAAGAATTACGGTAACTTTTTTTCACTCCCCCCCTCTCCCTTTCCAATTTACATCTTAGGATGTGGTTCCTAAGACCCTTTCCTTTTTCCACATGCAAACCTAGACTGTTTTTTGGCCTTTGATACTGTGGGGTTGTTTGTGCCACCCATTGTCTCTGCGAGTTGGAAAATTAAAAGAGAATTTACGAGTGCCCTCCAGGCAAGGGGTACAGCAGCCGGCCCGGGCATTGTTAGAGGAGCAGCAAGAGTAGGGATTTACAGCTTTGCAATCAGGCAGAGTTCGCGTTCTAAGGCAGGGGCCTGCTCTTGTAAGAAGAGCAATAAACCCAGCCAAATGCTGCCACTTACTCTAAGTAATTAAAACAAGCTGGTTCAGAAAGAGACCTTAAACTACCCGAGTGTGTGGGTTAGATTTAATGCTCGCACATGCCTCGTCCTGCCTCGGGTTGCTTCAGGGGTGCTGTAACTATTGACAGACCCTAACTAACACACACATCACCAGCGGGTCAGTCCTACCCACTGCTTTAAGCTGAGCCTTCCCATGGGACTATGAATTTGGTTCTCTCTTGAAAATATGGTTTTATTCAAAAAGAGTTCACAGGCAAACATGATTTTGATATGTATGTAATAAAATAATAAAAGTAGTTCTTCTATTAAATGAATAGGAACACAAAAATGGAAATTCTGTCTATTGAAATGATTGTCTATTGTGGAGCTTCACAGCCAACCAGACAAAAATAGCTTGAGAAGTTGATTAAATGACAGAATTTTGAATATATGAGCAAACTATCCCTTTAAAGTCAGGTCATTATTAATACACTGGTAATGTGTGACATGGACTTTGTGTGGATGGATGAGTGCCTGTCAGCTTAGTTGGCAAGCTAACGTTAACCCAGCCGCTACTCAGAAACTGTGTAATAGAGATGTGTGGCAGACACAGGTCTGATCCAAGCTGACAGCAACCTGGCGGCAGCCGGCAAGGCTGGTGTATCCTCTTCATTATCCTTTCTCTCCTTTCGCCCCCCAACCGAGCTGCTGCATACAGTCAGACAGTATCACTGCTGGAGGAGTATTCAGAGAGAGGTGACCCTTATACAAACTGCAGCCCTACCACTGAGAAAGAGGACATGCTAATTAGGCCCTCACAATGGCTTATAACCAATCAAACCTGAAGCCAACATGCTCATATCTTTATTGTGCTTTTCCATTGTTTTGCAAAGGTATTTATATTAACAACATGTTTCTAAATATATTATATATATATGTATGTATGTATGTATGTATGTATGTATGTATATATATTTAACCCTCTATAGTACGCAATATAATTTAAATGAGTAAAAAATTGTGGTGTTTTTCCTGTTTAAAATAGGACACTATAACAATAGCAATAAAACATTTTCATTGTTTTTTTATTTATTTTTTAAAAGTTTGTTGCCTCAAGAAAAACATTCTACCACAACGGAAATATTTAAACATTTGACATTATCATGTAGGAAAAAAAAGAATATATTTATTGAAAACATCAATTTCTTTAACCAGACACCTGAACAAACACATTTATCCAGTTTATAATGTATTACACATTTCATATTTAATAAAAAGTATCATTTCAAATTCAGCTGTTGCTCTCAGGCAACATTGTACCATCGTGGAACACAAATATTATCAAACCATCATATCAAGTTATCATGTCAAGTTATCATATCCATCTTCATCCTCGTCTCCATCTTCGGTCTCACCCTCACTCTCTCCTGCCGGATTGTCACTATGACCACATCTTCCTCATCACCCTCATCAGTTGTGTTTTATACCTTTTTTAAGTGCTATAGAAAATGTGCAGATCATAATATGTGCAGTTTTAGTATGTGAATTATTATTCTTATAAGTGCATTACAAAATCATGCAACAATGCAAATATATTATGAGAATTCTAACTCTTTTCCTTACAAATATACTATATTTGTGTCCAACCCAGTGTGTCTGGTATGGCCTTATGCGATTCCATTATGGTACAATGTAGCCTTGAGGCAACACACAGTATGTTGTTATTTACTGTAAAACATTTGATGATATATAATGTAAAGTTCTTGAAAATACTTCTTTACTTACCAGTGAAGGTGACTCATATTTTTGTGGGTGATTAACTGGATGGAAATGAGTGAAAAATGCACTTTTCATTGGAGAAAATATGGAGCCATGTGACCTGTGCACATGTGCTGAAACAGGACACAAAATGGACCCCTGTGGGTCATGTGACCAATTTTTGGCACTTTCATTAATTCCAGTTAACACATGGGTTTACAGAAAGCTGAGAACATATTCATAAACTTGAATCTCACTTTATTGTTTGCATAGTTATACATTTCATAAATTAAAATGAAAATATGTGTGATGGTATATATTTTTAAGTGTTTATAAAGTATGCTGAAATATATTTATACACAAACAGTATTATATTTTATCACAAGTACTTCATATATTATGAAACAGACTTTAGTAATTTGGTATATTAACATTATTTTAGTATCCTTTTTTTAAATCTGTAAAACTGAAAAATGTTGCTATCAATTTATTTTTATTTAATTTTTTACTGTAAATGTCTTTTCTTTTTTTTTACAGTGTGGCTGCGAGCTTTGCATTCCTTTAGAGAACATAAAATCCTGTTCTATTCATACAGTCTAATTTGTACATACGTTTTGTACCTTTTTGTAATTGATTTTGGTGAAAAGCAACCTGATATTTAAAGGATTAGTTCACCCCAAAATGAAAATTTCCTGATAATTTACTCACCCCAATGCCATCCAAGATGTTCATGTCTTTCTTTCCTCAGAAAAGAAATTAAGTAGTTTGAAGAAAACATTCCAGGGTTGTTCATCATATAATGCTTTTCAATTGCAACCAAAATGCTGAAGGTCCAAATCAATGCAGTTTCAAAGCACTTCGATGGGCTCCAGAGGCTGTGCGTGATCCCAGATGAGGATTAGGGTCTTATCTAGCAAAAAGATCAGTCATTTAAAAAAAATGAAATATACTTTTTAACATAAATTGTTCATCTTGTGCAGCTCTTCGAGGCGCTAAGGATGACGTAATCATGTCAGAAAGGTCACGCTAGACGTAGGCAGAAGTATCCAACCAGTTCTCACTCCCAAGGCGTCAAAATCCGAAGCATGGTCAAGTGCTTTCCGCGTCACAATAAAGACGCTAAAGGCACCCCTAGGCGTCACTATATCGACACGCAGAGTGCTCCATTCATTTCAATGAGAAACCTTTGGCGTTGGGCATTGGGCATGGGAGCGTTATTATCATGATGACCATTTATTGGGTTATGATTTTGCCATTATGACATGTTGGAGTGTGATTCTCAATTGAATCAGCACAATTTATTAAAAAAGTACAAATATTCCAAGTGTTCCGATTTATTTGTGTGAAGGAAATCCGAAAAAGCGATCAGCGTCTCCACCCGCAGAAGATCATGAACACATTACATTTCAAATATTGCCGCCCGTTACGTCAGTTTCCATAGTGAAATTGCATTGGCTCTCGTATGTCTCGTGACCAATTGCGTCATTACATCAGCCTTGACTGTAAAATGTCATTGGCTCTCGTGTGTCTTGTGACCGATTGCGTCATGCTAAAGAGTTGTGTATATTATTTGAATGAGATATGAATAAGTGTGTTCACGGAGCGGCGGGATCATCATTTCAACGATTAAAACATTAAGATCAACTCTGTTCTTTACATAAAGACATCGTGTGACTTCAGAAGACTTGGAATGCAACATGAGTTAATACTTTTATACTGTTTTTGCAATAAATACCTGTGACTGTACTTGTATTTGCCTGTTACGTGTTTTATATTGTTTAGAAGTGGGTAGGTTTAGGGTAGGAATTGGGTTAGCTGCTCCAAAATATAAAAGTAACCTTTAAATATGAATAAAATATTAATAAAATCATGTCTGATTTTACAAATGCAAAGAATAAAATGCATCTTGATCTGACGCATTGGGTAAACAACTGAAATGAATGGAGCACCTGCGCGTCGATATATAGTGACGCCTAGGGGTGACTTTAGCGTCTTCATTGTGACGCGGAAAGCACTTGACCACGCTTCGGATTTTGACGCCTTGGGAGTGAGAATGGGTTGCAACACCGCCTCCGTTTTTACAAAGCGCTCGTGAAGACTAATACAAACGGCCTTTAGCAAAAACACTCAATTTTCAACTTCAAAATTAGGGATATATCGTTGTTTTACCTTTTTTTTTTGTAAAGGGCGTTTGTAGTAGTCTTCACACGAGCGCTTTGTAAACACGGAGGCGGTACTTCTGCCTACGTCTAGCGTGACCTTTTCTAACGTGATTACGTCATCCTTAGCACCTCGCAGAGCTGCACAAGATGAACAATTTATGTTAAAAAGTACAGTATATTCATTTTAATTTTGTTTTTGAAAATGACCGATCTTTTTGCTAACCTAATCCCTAAAGACCCCAATCCTCATCTGGGATCACGCAGAGCATCTGGAGCCCATCGAAACGCTTTGAAACTGCATTGATTTGGACCTTCAGCATTTTGGTTGCAATTGAAAAGCATTATATGATGAACAATCCCGGAACGTTTTCTTCAAAATACTTAATTTCTTTTCGGCTGAAGAGAGAAAGACATGAACATAAATTATCAGGAAATTTTCATTTTGGGGTGAACCAATCCTTTAAGCAATTTTAACAGTAAAATTGGGGCACCAGTTTAATAGACATAATGCATCTGTTCAAAGCATTATTTTGTTTCGGATCCGCACTCCTAAACAACAATTTGCGGTAATGCACCTTTCGTTGGACACCAATCACCATAAGAACTCAAGAAGAAGGAGAAATCATGGCGTCCGCTGGTGTGCCATTCCATGCTTCATACTCCGGTCTAGCAATGGAGAGTCCTCGACTCTGAATAGCCTCAGAGTCGGGGTCGACTCCAGCACAGGAATCGACTCTCAGTGTCGACTCTGTTGCTGTGTCCAAAATCGCTCACTTGTTTACTGATTCTCTAATCCCTATATAGTTCATGGCAGTTGAGTGCATATAAGCAAGAAGTGAATGAAATTAAACAAGCAATTTAGACACTGACGTAATACACCGCATCAGAGAGCTGTCACAGAAACTTTCACACACATTTATTTGAGTGCTTTCTTTAGAAATAGAAAACAGTCACCGCGACTTTAGTTTGTAATTATACATAGGCTTCCTCCATGCTTTAGTTTAGTTGATGGCATATTAATGCAATAAATATAGATTTGGTTTTCCATGGTTAACCTTGTGTTCATAATCATTAAACTAACCATAAATCATAAACTCACATCAAGAAGAAACACATCAATAAGTGTACATTATTGTATGTGTTTTAGTATTTAGTATCTTTAACTCACTTTTTAAGACAATGATCATGTGCGTTTAACACTTACACTCGACAACAGCTTTTTCTGTGACATTTTTTACCTCTGTAAAATTAGGTATCGGCAACAGCTAGGGAGCAACGCTGATAGCCACTCATCAAGTCATCGCTAAATTGGGCTAATTTGGTCACGCTAAAAGTGTGCTGTTTTAACAAGGGGATTTTAAGGCTTTGTGTCGGGGGGAAATAATTTAAGTGTGTAACAACTGCAATTTTGTCTTATTTCTGACCCTGTTTTGATATAAAGTAATTGGAGTCGATTCCATAGACTCCTACAGTGGGAGTCGGGAATCGGAGTCAACTCCAAAAAACCTGGAATCAAACACCCCTACTCCGGTCCTGTAGGTGGCGGAAATCCACCTTTTATGTTGGTTTGTTAAAACACCTAAAGAAGCAGATAAAAAAATTTGTTTTACAAAAAAAAGGTTGGAAAATGATCGTGTTCCATTTCTGTTACGAAAAGATGTCATATAAGTTTGGAACGGAATGAGGGTGAGTTAATGATGGCAGAATTTAAATGTTCTTTGCTTTATGAACAAGTTTAGCATCAGTTGCTCAAATTTAGAATTTTAGAATATGACACCATGACAAACATTATGATTTAGGTCGCTGAACTTCGTTCCGTGTGCCGCTCACTCTCTGTTGTCATAGGCGCCCACGAATCCCATATGTCGTGAAATATGTGACCTTCACACTGCAGGAAACAAAAAAGACAGTTGTTGCGTGACAGCTAGGCTACAGCTTTCAACGGCAGCAATTTTCTGCTTCAGACCGCACACATGACTTCACTATAATCACTGCTTGGAATGCCGTCAATCAAAGCGCTTGAGATTAGCATCAGACAACTGCACTCGGCTGGTTATGCCGAGGTTTGTAGGTCTGGCCATTTGGGAAATGTTGATTTCAAAGCTTGAGTGTCTTGTGGTGAAAGGAAATAAATTAGTATTAAATTGTTTGCATACAAGGAACGAAGTTGGCGAGAACAACCAGCTGTGATGGCAGATTCAGTGTGTATACGTCTTGCATTTTAATGACGTCTAGCCTGTTATTTAAGGCACTTCCTCTAGCTGTCTTTTGTCTTTCATAGTTTATGAAACATATTTCACAAAATTCACTATCACGTGAGTCAAAGTCTGGTACTCTTTCTGATCATTTGTCTTTGATATTGTTTTTAAAATACAACCATGCTTATGATGAGTAGTGCTGATTTTTACTTTTATATATTCTAATGTGCAACAATAGATATTCTGGATGCAATATATTCAGATTTATATACTTTGTAATGCCTTTAGTGTCACGGAATAAAAGTGATTTCTAAAATCTTACTTTGATTTTATACTTTAATCAGGGAAAATATAATACTGGAAGGAACAATTAAAGGGATAGTTCACCCCAAAATGATGTTCTGCTGAACACAAAGAAGATATTTGGAAGAATGTTTGTAACCAAGCAGATCTTGCCCCCCATTGACCATAGTAGGGAAAAATACTTTGGTAGTCAGTGGGGGGGTTATCTGCTTGGTTACACATTCTTCCAAATATCTTCCTTTGTGTTCAGCATAACAAAGCAATGTATACAGGTTTTGAACAACTTGAGTGTGAGTAAATGATGACAGAATTTAAATTTTTGGGTGAACCATCACTTAAGGTTCTGAATACTTTTGCAGGTTAACAAATATCTCTAATCCCATAAGAGGAGCCCAAATAATCGACATGCTGATACAGGGATTTAATGGCAGCTAGTGTGAATATCCTTACCAGAAGCTTGGACTCCACTGGGTCCTGTGCTACTAACAGATGGACTTCTCTAATGAAAAAGACCCTTTTAATTAGCCTGTCCATGGACGTTTATTCACCTCGTATGGCCATCTCCCCAATAAAGTTTCATTGAGCGGACTGGCCTTGCAGCGGGCTCCCGGCATCTGCCATCTGGTGGGCTGGGGGCTCTGTGATGGCAAAGTGGCACCCTTGTATCTTCCCACTTCAGTGAGCCGGAAAGGGGCCGAGAGAATCGAGCGAGGAGCTGAATCTGGGAGGCGGTGTGGGGGTCTTTCTTTTCACCTTTCACCATCTTTGGTGGGTGGGTTATTCTTCATGCATGTTAATGTAATAGTGACAACAGGAAAAGCAACAGGGAATGAGGGCCATGTAACCTCCCACAGTCAAGCAGAACTGATTAATGCTGTTGTTTCTGATGGCGTATCATTTCCCTGCTGAGATAACCAGCTTTACATCCTGGGATCATTGTTAAAAGCTTGTTTTTATGTCCTTACCTTCTTAATGTAATTATCCAACCATCAAAATGGGATACTAGGGCTGCCACTAACGACTATTTTTATGTCGATTCATCTATCGACTAATTTATAGATTAATCGATTAATCTATCGACTAATTTATCCCAATGATTTTCAACAACTTTACTTAAAAACATTTAATGCAATGTTGGCATTCAGTAGTGTAGGCTACTATAAAAAAAAGTATAAATGTATACAAGCCCTTGACAAAATGTAAAACTAAAAGAGAAAAAATGGAAAAAGGTACACATTTGAAAACCAACATAACAAAAAAAGAGATTATCAGCAAATACTTGTTATATAGAATAGTGTTGTCACAATGCCAAAATTATGACTTCGATACAATACCAATACTCCGATGCAATTGACGCAAATTAAGAAATACTGCTCTTATTAGAGTGCTGTCATTTTTAAAGTACCAGTACTAATACAATTTCATATCATACCCAACTTACCCAGTCGACTAATTAACAGCATCGACGCAGTCAATTGTATCGACCAATCGCGACAAGCCTAGATAAACCACAGTACATAAGCTATTAATTTGTCTTTTAGGCTTCGGTAAGGCTTTCCATCCATCCATTTTCAAGAATGGAAAAGAGAATTCAACTTTAGTCATTAGATGAATAATTAACATTAACATTTTCATTGATTTATAGTGATTCTACTGACGTGCTCCCTGAAACAGTGTTAGTCTCTATCTCAGCCACAGGTTAACTGTATTTCTTTCCTCACAGCCTGCTCTCCATTATAGAAACAAGATAAGATGAATTGTATTCATGAGTTTTACTTGTTCTCGTATGGAATGCACAAATTGAGTCTATTTTCACGTGCTCTTTGTGCCCTTCTTCTCACTGGAAGGCGTCTATCCCTGATTATGCTTCATTCGCAGGTGGACATTTGATTTGGCTGCGACTTGATTGTTTCCCCACTGCAGAATGCACAGAAGGTCATACTGTAACCTTCTTTGCAAACAAACTGGCTGCCTGCACATAAAAAGGCAAACGAGAAAAGGGAAAGAATGTGCTTTGAACATCTTGAGATGCAGCAGAGTCAACTTCATGAGAGAAGATTTTGCACATTAAAGTAGGCTTCAAATGGAGTACGGTAAAACTGTACTGTAGGAAGGAAGGCAACATATGAACGTGTTTTAATGTGTTTTTCAACGTTTTTCCATAAAATAAAAATCAGGAGCTATTGTTTTTCCCCCTCAGTATAAAAAGGAATTTTATTTGCATACGTCTTAGTTCATGTCCGCTCTGATTAATACTGTTCAAGGTAACAAATCTTTTATTGTACCTTTTTGAAAAGAGGACAGATAGTGATAAAATGATGCATGCATGTCTAACCCTCAGATGCAGCTGTGCAGAGCAAAAGTAATTCACACCGCATTGAAATAAGCAGAGAAATTATTCATTAAAATGTGCCTCCCTGTTTTGTTAATCTCATCAGCATTATGAAATCATTATTATTTGGGAAAAAAGGGATGGTATCTATCCATCCATCCATCTATCATTTGTTCCATCCATAAATCCATCCATCATTTGTTCCATCCATCCATCCATCCATCCATAGTTTTTAATTACTTAAAAAGTGAGCATACACATGGAATCTTTTTAGTTTATACAGCATCAGGTGCTATATATAGGCCAATTATATGGTTTCTTGTTTGATCTTGCCAGAACCTCTTATTCTCCTACATGAAGCAGTGAGTGAAACACTCCATTTAATTTGACCTTTTACAATACAGTGAGAGTTTCAGCGTGGTCTTCAGCCAATCCCATACCTTCAGTTTCAAAAGGTCTACGGAAACTCATAACTTACTGGATAGCTAATTATTTTACTTTTACAGCATGATTGCTCGATGTGAAGAAACGTAGGAAATCCCCAAGGCCGCTGAAAATCAGAACGCTCGATTTAATGGATGCTCTTTCATGATGCTGACTTCAGCACTAGTGTGTGATGTGAAATTCTGTTTTACTGTAGGCTCAAAAACTGATCGGGATGAATAGTTGTGAGTGTCCTCACCCAGTAGCGCATATCACAGATTGAAGTGCTGAGACCTGTAAAAATCAAACTGACAGCTGGAGATGTCAGTGAATATAGGGTAGCCAACACATGTCATGAAATGGAGGCTTGTATGGATTTTAACTCTGTTATATTATATGTATATATTACCGGTCAAAAGTTTGGAAACGTTACTAAATTCTTTATGTTTTTGAAAGAAGTCTCTTATGCTCATCAAGCCTGCATTTATTTAATCATAAATACAGACAAAAACTGTAATATTGTGAAATATGTAAGGAATAATCGACTCCGGGCTGTTGAATTATTAGATTATATAATTATTATTATTTTTCTAATAATTAAAATGGCCCAGAGTCAATTATTCTGCTTGTACTATGGTTACCACACCTCAAACATTGTTCAGATGGTATATTTCAAGACAGTTGTCAAGTTTTTGTCCTTAAATCGCTCTTGTGTGTAGGACTAATTTCTTATGCATCTAATCCCAAGCCTCCGTTGCTAATTCCAAAATGTCATTTTAGAGCTTTTAACGGAGCCTTGAGCCATTGATAGCAGACTATGCAGTTATTAGAGAGAGAGATTGATTAAAGGGGGGATGAATTGAGAAATCAACTTTCCTTTGAGCCTTTGGTATATAAAAGTTCATCGTGATATCAGAATATCCTGTAAGTTTCAGAGCTGAAAACGTCCTTGTTAGTCAAAGAAAAGCTTTTATAGACACCAGGCCCAGAAAACGAGAGCTCTCAAAATATGTCGACCATTGACGTAATAGGACGCAGAAGCACCGTTAAATTAAAGTTTTCGTTTTTAAAGAGATGACCAAGCGGCCAGCGGCTGACAGCGAGTTAACCCAACACTTTAGCCTCTCAAATCAACACTTGACTTGTCTTGCCTATAAAATCAATAGATATCAAACACTTCAAGCATCACAATGTTAGTTTAAACTACCATCAACACCACCAACACCACAGTAAAAAGGCATTTTTTATAAGTTGAGGTTAGGCATAGGCGCTCGCAAATGAAACGGGCTACCCAATCTAATTTTTTTTTAAATAAAAACATGCAGGTTGTTTTACCATACACCTCTCCACAAAATGAATATAAATTCGATCTTCAATTCCCGCGCAATATGCACATTTAACAGAGTTCACATCAATGAAAGCAAAAGATATGAGCTGCATTTTATGTATCAGTTAAAAGATCAAAGACCGCAATATGAGAGAGAGCGAACTAAGCACTGCTAAGATCATTTAGTCTCATTAGTTTTAATGAAGATGATTGTGTTTTTGAGCATCTAAGACTAAGCCTACTTTCAGTTTCACTGGCTGCAGTTTGCGTCTTGGCTTGCTTTACTCATTTGCGGCGATCGCGTGTTGCACCTTCTGAATTGGTTTGAGTAATCGGATTTAAATTCGCCTCGAAAGAATTTCGGAAGGCATTTACTGGTCTGGTCTTTTCACAATCGGATAGATATCTGGTCAGAGAAAACGAATGAAGTGACCAGGTGTAAGGCCATAACTCTCCCAGGCTATACTGCTGGTGGACACTAAACACTGTACTACTGCTTGATTTGCTAAAATTATGTTTATTGTGTTTGACTGGTCAGTACTGTATTTACATTTAAAAAGCAGACATAAAAGTAACTTAAAAGTTACTTTCCCTAGTAACTAATTACTTTTGATATTCAGTAATTGGTAAAGTAATTAAATTACTTTTAAAAGAGGTAACTAGTAACTGTAACTCATTTTCAGTAACTTGCCCAACACTGGTTATTACCTCGCTAGTGAGAAATGTCATGTAGCTTTTAAGTTGTTAAACTTTTTTACACATTTATGTGCGAGTAGCCTATGTGTCCGTACTGTATGTGTGCGTTGTGGGAGCTGGAGAAATATATGCTATACAGAATAAATGCAATTTTGTGGCAAAAAACAAGGAAATAATTTGTTGTTTTTATTCTATTGTTTTCTATATTTATTTGCTTGGCCAGTGTCTCTGCAGGTTTTGGTTATTTTGCTGTTGTAGCTGTAAGGACCTTTGAAATGACTGAAATCATTTGGCGAAGTAATATTATGTAATGCGGTCAGGACCTGCCTGGAAGCTGTGCTTTTTCCTGAAAATAATTGCACACCTTAGAACTTTAAAATGTACTGACGGTAAGTAATATCTTTTAAAAATGAATTAGCATTAAAACCGCGCGTGATTATCACGGTTTTGAAAACGCGTGGTAAATCCTGTCCAGTCAGCGTCAGTCTGGTGCAGGCCCAGCAAGCAGCGCTGTGTTTTGAATGAGAAGAAATGGCAGAAGGCAGTGACAGCACTCGGGGGATTGTTCAGACTTCTAAAAGTACCAAATCTGAGGTGTGGTGGTCATATTTTGGCTTTTACAAAAAGTCCTGAGGGAAACTTAATCGAAGATGGTCACCCTGTCTGCAGAACATGCCAGAAGAAAGTCGCTGTAATAGGGGGAAACGCGTCAAATCTGCGAACGCAAGGCAAGTGGACTTTGACCTCAATACCAAAACGTATGGTATTACTACCACTCACACTAGCCACTTTGGCGTTTGAATTTATTATAGTCTTCTCAAAAGCCATCTGTTATAATTGCGTTGCACATTTTAACCAACCAACACGTGTTCGAGATTCGCGAATTTAGGGACCGTCTCTAAAGTTACAAAGGCTACAAGATTTGTATACACGTTTCTAACTTCAATAGCATTTGAAGAGAATGACTTGCAGAACAGTTGTAAAGTGTTCATCTGGGTGTCAGGTATGATGCACACCTTTTGGATTTTTGATATTTAATAAAATAAACTGTCAAATCATATGAAAATATGGATATGCATTATTTCTCTAGGATACTGTTTGGGCGTACACAAAATATGCTAGATTTAAATGCGTCATAGCTGATAGAACACTGATGAGAATATTGCTTGAGAATTTATTTACAGAGATAATAGAGATTATATTTAAATTATTATTGTTTATGCGTTATGCGTTGCTACTGACAACGGCCATTATAAGGAAGGAAATCCCACAGAATAGAATCTAGCTTAGAAAAGTGCATAGAGCTGCTTGATTTATTTGTTGTTTGTTGATTTTCAAATATAAAACTTGTTGAAATGTTTTAAGTGGGTGAATCTGTTCTTTTTGAACACTTTCATCTCATTTGAAGAAAACCGTGATAATATTGATAACCGTGATAATTTGGGTCACTATAATCGTGATGTGAAATTTCCATTCCTGTTTCATCCCTACAGCCCCGTAGTATAATACAATTTAAAATCATGTTTTTCTATTTTAAAATATTATAACATATAACTTATATCTGTGGTGCAAAGCTGATGCGCCATTACTCCAGTCTTCAATGTTACATGATCTTTAGAAATCATTCTAATATGCTGATTTATTATCAATGCCAGAAACCTGTAATAGATTTTTTCAGGATTTATTGATGAATGAAAAGTTCAAAAGAACCGCATTTATTCAAAATGATCTGAATCTCATTTGTTTGCATTGCAACTAAACATCATGCACAAAGGCATGATATAGTCCAGTGCAGCTTCAGCTTCAGTGTGCAGGTTCACTAAATAAAATTCTGCTTAGCTGCCAATTTCTTCTTTTTTATATTTAAAGTATATATAAAGTATATTTTGTATTCCCAAACACTTTTCTTAAGAATGTTCTTATCTTTTTTCTTAAGATTGTTCTTAAGATCAAATTTAAGAAGTATTCATATTCCCGAAAAATAATGTTCTTAAAAATCATTGTATATACCCAAATGTAAGATGCTTAATGAATGTTTTGGTTTGTTTTAAATTTTATGCATTACAACATAACACTAGCTAGCTAAATATTACTACTAGTACCATGAATTTGGACTAGTACTTTGAAGTGACGCAGATGGATCATTTGCGTGTATATGATGCGCTTACTCAAGCTAGAACAACATTTAAAGAACAATACAGAACAATATTTAAAAATGTTTGTATGCTGCTGCGCGTCACTGTGTGTGTGTAACACCAACCCATTCTCACTCCCAAGGCGTCAAAATCCGAAGCATGGTCAAGTACTTTCCGCGTGTCTATATCGACGCACAGGTGCTCCATTCATTTCAGTTGTTTACCCAATGCGTCAGATCAAGATGCATTTTATTCTTTGCATTTGTAAAAGCAGACATGATTTTATTCATATTTAAAGGTTACTTTTATATTTTGGAGCAGCTAACCCAACTCCTACCACTTCTAAACAATATAAAACACATAACAGGCAAATACAAGTACAGTCACAGGTATTTATTGCAAAAACAGTATAAAAGTATTAACTCATGTTGCATTCCAAGTCTTCTGAAGTCATACGATGACTTTATGTAAAGAACAGAGTTGATCTTAATGTTTTAATCGTTGAGATGATGATCCCGCCGCTCCGTGAACACACTTATTCATATCTCATTCAAATAATATACACAACTCTTTAGCATGACACAATCGGTCACAAGACACACGAGAGCCAATGACATTTTACAGTCAAGGCTGATGTAATGACGCAATTGGTCACGAGACATACGAGAGCCAATGCAATTTCACTATGAAAACTGACGTAACGGGCAGCAATATTTGAAATGTAATTTGTTCATAATCTTCTGCGGGTGGAGGCGCTGATCGCTTTTGGGGATTTCCTTCACACAAATCAATCGCTTGGCCTCGGAACACTTGGAATATTTTTTGTTATATCTGTTTTTTATATACCACACAAATGGGTAGGTTTAGGGATGGAATGGGGTTGGGTTACTTGTTAAAACGTTTCTAGATAGCGTAAATAAAATTGTGCTGGCTGATTAAATTGAGAATCACACTCCAACATGTCATAATGGCAAAATCATAACCCAATGGTCATCATGATAATAACGCTCCCATGCCCAACGCCAAAGGTTTCTCATTGAAATGAATGGAGCACTCAGCGTGTCGATATAGTGACGCCTAGGGGTGCCTTTAGCGTCTTTATTGTGACGCGGAAAGCACTTGACCATGCTTCGGATTTTGACGCCTTGGGAGTGAGAACGGGTTGGTAATAAACAGAGTGTACGCGCGTTGTGCACCCGCTTATAGGCGCATATTACTAACGCGCCACAAAATACTTACTTTAGACCAGGTTTTTGTTGGTCAATGGCGCAGTCGTTTCAAGTTGCCTCAAAAAACTATGTTTTCAGACCAGCACGCCCATGGGTGAACAGATGGGCACAAGGGCATTTGCTATTTAAACAACATGCAGGACGTGAAAATGATAACTGCATCAGGCTGAAACTAGCAAGAAACACTTGCGTCATGTCTGGCGTCACATTGTGCCGGGTGTTTGTTTGATAGGGCCCTATAATTTAAATAACACCTTTCGTTTTCTTCTTAAGTATAGAAATGAAGATGTTCTTAAGAAAATATTTGAGAACTTCTTAAAGGGGCTATATGCAACTTTTCCCCCAAAATAAACGTAACAATAGCCTTTTTATTTTACCATTTATGACTCAAACATCTCCTGATGAGCATACTGACACCTTGTCCGCTCACAGTGGGTGCACCTATAAGCCTGTATCCTATTTTTCCTATTTTCTGGCGGGTCGTCTTTTCCCGCGCTGTCTGCGGATGTGACGTCACCACCGCTGCGAGAGCGAGCAGAAAATGAGAGCAGTTCTGTTTTTTGGCCACAGGTGTCAGTCGCGAGTTTAAATTTCAGAAAAACGCATATAGCCCCTTTAAGAATTTATCAAGAATTGCACTTAGGAAAATTCTTACAAACTTAGAATTTATCTTATTAACTTCTTTCTTAAGAAGATTTTCGTGAATCCGGCCCGAGGGTCTGCTAATTAGTGACCTCAGCTCAATTCTATGAACATTTCACACTTTGACAAATTCGGGTAAATTTGTGTACAAATGAGAAGAAAATACCTCTGAACAATGAACCTGTCAGATTGTTTTCCCAATGGTTTTATAAAAAGACGTACCTCTGCCTTCTCCCCAAAGATGTGGCTGTTATGTTTCATTATTTTTTTGTGTTCATTGTTGCTCAAGTGCCTGAGATGAAATTGTTCTATTGATTTGTCTGGTGGAGCAAATTAGACTCTGGCTCTGGAGACAAGCTAACCATTCATTTTGAACTGCCTAGTTTACCTCCCACCTCGCTGGGCTCTGGACAGACATATCTTCCAAGGTTTAATTACCGCTGGTTACCTGACTGCTGTTACAGCCGAACACACACACACACACACACACACACACACACACACACACACACACACACACACACACACACACACACACACACACACACACACACACACACACACACACACACACACACACACACACACACACACACTGCCCCTTTAATTAGGTGTCAGCTGTTTTAGGACTACAGCTCATTGATCAGGACATGATGGTTAATAAGAAGTGAAATTCTGGTGGTTCCTTTATTGAAATGGATGATACTGAGCTGGGTCAGGAAGTGACATCATATGGGGCTCAGAAAGCTTGATGGGAGTTTGTGTTTACAGAGATTTACCTGCTTTAACTTGATTCATTTTCTGATAAATTATTAAAAAAAAATTATCTGTTTCTACAAACAAACAAAAAATAGACAACACAGCATTTTTCCACATTAATAAAAATATGCATTGGTAAATATTAACTCAAAAGCAAGGGAAATAACAACTGTTGACATAAGGTCATACTGTTGCCTTCATTTTATAGCTCTGTTACACTCATTAGTGTGTCTGCATAAGTCCGGGCACTTGGACAGTCCTACATGTGGGCACCTGGTTGTAGGCTGGTAAACTGGCATTGTCGCTCTCCAGGACTGTGCCTGCAAGAGTTTTGGCAGAATCTACATTCCCCTCCCCCTTCCTCTGTTCACCCTCTCCTCACAGTTGTTCATGAATATGAATGAAGGGTGAGTCTTGCTAGCATCATTAATGTGCCGCGAGATCACATAAATCACACCAATATAAAACTCCAAATGCTTTGCTAGTAAAGGTTGGTGATAACAGGACAGGAGGAACAGAGTGAGACTAACATAACTTGGCTATACGGAAGCTTCCCTTAGAGGGTATTATTATGTTCAACATCGAGCTTTTGGATTCCTAAAAACATGAGGCTAAAGGTGCGGCCCTATTCGCTGAATTATCGCATGCAGGCAGAATCCATTCATTTCAATAGGAATCCAGGTGATCAGGAATTTTGAGTGAGGGCGAAATATTTTCCAGCACAGATTTCGCCACTGGTTCCAGTTGGTTTTGTTGCCCAAAAGAAAGCTGCTTGGTTTGGAAGTGACTTTTATGTGAGCTGTGCTTCATACATACACTATTGACAATAGACAACATCGCATTGAGCATTTACACAGGTCTATTTTCAATTCAAAATGGCAAAATAAGACAAAAGTTTATTCATTTGCCTAAATATTTTTGTCATTTGTTTAACATTTCTGACTTAAAGAAGCAGCTGTGAAATGAAGTTTAGCTATTTTTTACAGTCTGTGGTTTAGCACTCTAAAATAAAAAGGTTCTATATGGCACTAAAATTGGTTCTTGGCTCGTAATCATAGGGGAACCTTTTTAAGTGCTGTATAGAACCAATTTTGGTGCTTTAGTGGTTCTTCAGTGGTTCTTTTGCTAAGGTGCTATAGCACCGCTACCATATACAGAACATGTTAAGGTTTGGTGCTATATAGCACCAAAAGTGGTTCCTCTATTACGACGAAGAACTACTTTTAGTGCCATATAGAACCTTTTTTTTTAGAGCATATCTCGTACTTGAGGTCGAGTCGCGCTGCTAAAATTTGTGGTCAGCCTCATCACCTTCTGTGTGAACCAAGCCTGCAGCACTCCTGTCAGAAACTGAAGCCTCCGCGCCTCGATCGCCCCCTGGTGGCCGGTCCCAATATAGCTCCTAAACCCCACCTCTCCATGTATAATGGTGCGTTCACACGGACGCGATTCGCGCGAGTGATTTACATGTTAAGTCAATGCAGAGACGCGAAATGACGCGATTCGCGCGAATGAGGCGTCGAGATTCGCGCAATTGAGGCGGCGCGAAGGGCGCGAATTGATCGCTTTGAATGCGCGATTCGCGCAAGTTGAAAAATCTGAACTTTGGCGGATATTTCGCGCCGCGTTAACCAATCAGGAGCTTGCTCTAGTAGTGACAACAATGAGGAGAAAATCTGTATATTAATATCTGGTTCAGACAATATGATTATCACTGTGATAACATTAAATGACATGAAACACAATGCAAGTTTATGTATGATCAATAATACAAAGGTAGTAAAAGGTATAATAAGCTATACATGAAATAAAGCAAACAATTCAGTCAAACATTCAAAGTCAGTGCTTGAAGGCTAACGTTACAACTGCAACGTACAGTTATAGCCTAAAAATATAAAGTAATGAAACTTCTCTTTGCCTTCAGTCTAAACGATTTGCCAGGGAACAAATTATAGATCCATAAGACCAAAGATCGGCCGTTACAAGACAAATTATAGCTTGAGACACCACAGAGACATCAGAGCTAGCGGCAGACGGCAGAAGGACTGGCCGAGGAAAGGTTGCCCTCGCCGGCTTTGTAGAGCGCTGAGCACCGCTGTCCGCTGGCGCTCACATCTCCGAAAACACCAGATAAAATGTTCAAATATGCACTCTTTATATAAATAAACCACATATTTGAGCTTTAAACAACTACATTATCGACTGAAAAAGTCTTAAAACTACGTTTTGTCACACATTAACAGTAGATTTTAACAAAAAAAAAGACGTGTAAACACAGCCCATGTCAGCCATTTCTCAACGAGACAAGCCGCTGGCAGAAGCCCCTCCCATGATGCGAATTCGAGTCTGTTTTGCAGTGAATGTCATGCGCGAATTTCACGCGCGATTGAAGCGAGTAAACTCAAAATGTTCAAGCGTCCACCTTCGCGCGAATCGCGTCCGGTGTGAACGCCACATAAGAATGGACACGAGACACACTAAACAATTAAAATTACGCTTCAAATAATTGTTTCCTAAAGATGGTTTCTGTCATTTTAGGCAGTTTTTATCACGATGATTTCATTTCAAGTGTTCGTTTTTTAAATAAGTTTAGTTTTAGTTAGTTATTTGATGCTATAAAAACGGGGGAGTGTGATTGACAGCTGAGATTGACGGCTTCTCTGAGTGAAGTTGTCACTGAGGCACTAACAGACTTTTTTCTGGATTTTCGGGAGGAGATTGGAGCTTTAGCTTTAATTTTTACATTTCTATAACTGCAGGGCTCCAGACTAACTTTTTTCACTAGGAGCACAGTGGCCCCCAACTGAAAATTTTAGGGGCACAACCAGAAATTTTAGGGGCACACACCGTAAATCAACATGCTAACTAAATCTACTAATTTCCTCTGTATTACTAATAGGGATCGGTATCGTTAAGGTTTTAATGGTATTACTACTCTTACTAATACTGCTTATCGATCCGGTACTTTAACAGTATTCTTACCGGTTCTTTTTATTATACTTTATATATTTTTTTTATAAAAAAAAAACATAATTAAGAACATAATTAACATGGCTTTATAATCTGAAAAGTAAAATATCTATAGCAAAAGAAACCGCAAAGTTTGAACAAAAATATAAAACATCTATTTGTAAATGGACCAGGTGCAGGCATTCGGAAGGTCTGCTAACATTAATATTACTTAGAAAGAACAAACCTACAAAGAAATCTAATAAAGCAATGAAATGTAAAATAACACTGCATAGTTTTCACTGTATAAATGGATAGATTAATGCTTATAAAAGCTAAAGTTATTAATTCAAGAGATGTGAATATTTTCTATTTGCCTTTTGTTCGATTCGAATGAATGGCTCAATCGTCAGCAGGTTTATTAGACGCTGCCCCTTTAAGACCGATCGAAGGTAGAACTAATAGCCTAATATCATATTCTCCTATTTCTCCAAACTATTTACGCCCATTTAAGATATAAACTGTTAAAATAACTACTCTCCAATCCGGTCATTTTGACACCGGCTATTTGTTGTTTATTTGATGGTTTAGACGCGCACACGAAGCCTACAATATAATGTGCAAATCGGTCAATTTCGCAGCACACACACATAAACCGCCTTGAAGTTGGAAACAGCGTCTCTTGCGCGGATTATTGTGCATTTAATAGCTCTTTAAACACATCCCGCCGTTTAGCAACAGTAGAGACTGCAGTTTACAACAACCACTGAATCTGACGTTTAGTTTAGGTTTAAGGAGAAATGACAGCAGCTGTGAAGGGAAGGATGAGCTCGACTGAACACGGCTATAGGAATAGTTTTATTCTCATTCTTTTTTATAATTCTTGAAAGCCAAAATCGAAAATAAAATTAGATTAATATCACAGCACATCCCTAAAGTTTAAGAAGACTAAACTTTTGTGTAGTTCTCTTGGCCATCCTCACTCATTAAAGCTGACGGTGGTGTTGTGTTTGCTGGAGCTCCACGTGACAGCTGTGGAGTTGTTAGCTCTGAGCTCGCTCGCTTTCTCTCTCTTCTGGATTGCGAATGGCAAAAATGCATCACGGACAAATGGTTTAATATTATCTCATATAGAAACGGCTGGCAAAGATAGAATTTGCCAGACATAACGTCTATCAATTATAATTAGTAAGTGTATTTTCTTAATTTCTCCAGTACCGACAGCAGGCAAATTTACTGGTCGTACATGTGCGACTGGATGTAAAATTCAGTCGCACACTCTCAAATTTTAGTCGCAAAATGCGACAATTTAGTCGCACTCTCGAGCCCTGAACTGTTTATTTCACACCAACATAATGAATTTTTCTGCATCTGTGAGAGTGTGGGTGGGCTTTTGATAATCGCGCCTCTACTTCCTGCTCTCTACTGCGCAACTCCGGTCCCGAGATCGCTACTGCGCAGACTCTGTCCCAAGATGTCCGCGCCGTGTGCAGGCCTACGAAAACTTCAACTCTGGTCAGCGGAAGTCAATGAAGTCGCTTCGTCATATTTTTTTACGGTCTATGGTGTGAACACAAAACCCGCCTACTCTGATTTGATTGGTATTCTCAACATTTTATTTTAACATTGACGAGCGGTGACAGACCAATGAGGCTCAGATAAACGCACACACCTCTGCTTCTGACTTCTGTCAACTTTCAAACACTTCTGTCCTGATTTCTTCGAGGAGGAATGGTGAGAGAACAATGTGGTTGGTAAGTTTTTCATCTTTAAACCAAACTTGGGTCTTCAGCCGACAAAGTTTAAATCCTGTCTGGCTAGTGCATTTCCTGTAATGTTTACACGTAAGGTCAGTAGGCGGTTGTAGTAATGTTTTGTTCGTGTGGGAAGAAGGAGGCGGGAACCGGCGAACGTTTAACAACTTTAATAAAATAAATAGGGCTGGGCAAAAAAAATAGATTTTTCGATTAATCTTTTTAAAAATGTGGTCGATTTCAAATCGATTCTCAAAGGCTACAAGTAATTTTTTTCCCCATATTTATTTCTGGAAACATTGAACATAAGATTAACGTAAATGTAACGTTAACGTCTTCTCCACTAGATGTCACCCTCTTATTTGCCTTGCGCGGTGTTACAAAGGAGCGAGAGGCGCGCCTGTCATTCATTCATTCAGTGCTTAAATGGCGGCTTCCGGTGCGTTGTCGATGTTTGTAATGTTAATGCTGAGGGGAAATAGTAATACTACAAATCTGCGGAACTATTTGATGAGACATCACCCAGACATTGCAACACCCCCACAGCAGAGCAAAAATAGATTGCATACATGCGAATGCTTGCCTTACATTATGATCATTGTATTAAACTTGAGCGTTCACTTAAGCATGTACGTTAGCCATTATAGACATTCAAATCAACTCAAGTCAATAGACAGCGCAGGACCAATAATTCAACCCTAATAGCTTATATTATAAGCAGATTTCCGCAAATAAAAGTTAGTCCACATAAGTCTGGGGTTCTTCGGGTCAAAAATGACCTGAAGCGTTTTATAAATAAATAAAAAAATCGTAGCTTCATCGGAATGGTCCGAAACTTGGTGACTTTATTGGTACTTGGTATATGAACGCCCCAAAAAAATTGGGGACAGTATTTGAAAAGTCTAAGTGGTCGTAAAAAAATAGTCACACTCAGGAACTTCGGGTCAAAAAATGACCCCCATAGGGAATTAATGGGAAATTGGCAAAAATATAGTTTTTTTGTGCATACAATCTACAAATCAGCCAGGATGCAGAAAAAAAGGACTCAACAGTGAAGGGGTGAATCTCTAAAACATCAAGAGTGCAAAACAGACATAAACAAAACACAACATAAAATTCCAGGCCTGGCCCTCTCTCGTCCTCCACTGATGTCGCTCCTCCATATATGTCTCCGGGCTCCCTCATGAGAGGACTCGCAGGTGGTGCTCATTCTCAATCACCCACCGGTCCCGCTCGCTCCTCCCATGTCCCTCGCCAGCCTCGCCACAGCTGTCTTTTGAAGCGAAAACGGTTTCGATCGCATGAGCGTTTACACTACGAAAGCAATCCGATCTAATGTGTTTTAGTCTACTTCTCGACGTGGTTGAAATTGGACAAGCTCAAACGTTTTAGACCCTGTTTACACATGTATTTAGCATCGTCTCCTTGTGATCTGATCGACCAAGTACTCCGTGGGACTTAAGATGGGTTTGGCGGGCAGATGACGCTCATTAGCTCTGGCACAACCAGCCTTGCTCCATTCCCACGGCTCTTGGCCCCGCCCTGCTTGCCACAGTAACACATTTTTTTTTTTTGTTGTTTGTTATTGTCCATCAATTATTCCCATTTAACACACTTCAGAATTGATCTACTTGGGAAGTGATATTAACACTACCTTCATGGTGAATATTCTTTTCCAAGTAGGATGTTGGTAAATATGTATGTTTCTGGATGAAAAAGTTGTCTCGGTCATGGAACATCATTCCGTCAGTAAGCCAAACCCTAAATGTTGCCTGATAAGAATGCTGTTTGAAAATCAAGTTCGAAGTTACTGTAAAGGTGCGCAATTACCGTGCTCTGTGAAATTTTGTGAGCGAAATCCAGTCATTCCAATAGGAATCTGCACAATCTCTATGCTATTGACGATGGAGTTGTTTTTTCGCACACAAATTTTGGCAGAAATTGTACTAATGTGAATGCACCCTAACACATCCTGCTTGCCTAAAGTTTCACCCCAGTTTCACTAGCATGAGGAGCTTTTCCCCCCTCAGCCTGAGAAGTGGCTGATACATTAAAAATAGATGCTTCCTGGAGCACCTCAGCGTCCTGGGTTAATTACGTCATGCATTGTTTCTTCAAAGAAGCACGTCAAGATGGAAGTCTTTAAAAGAAAATATCTCAGATTTAGGGCAGTTGTTTTGGGTTGCTCACTAGAGATTTTCTATAAATATGGATACACGTTGAGCTCAAGTTTAGTTCTGTTGGCTTCGAGAAGAGAGCAGCTGCTAATGGGGGGTCTTGACGATAGGGTCCTCAAAGCTTTAGCCTTTCAAAGTCAATGAGAGGCTTCTGCACCAAATTTACAAAGCGCACCACATCCAAAAAAAAGGCCAGAAGGGGTAAACAACAGGCAAGAGAGGCGATGGTGGAAACTGAGCGCATTCTGACAGTATTTTGACTTCTTCTGTTTGTCTGGGATGCCTCACATTGTTTGTGTTGTCTGGCAGAGAATTATGTTTGTAATGATTCTCTTGTGATGGATGGTTTAGCCTCGTCCGCTAATCACTTCACATTCAAATCAATCATTTTCATCCACAGTGTAATTCAATACTGGTGAACAACTATGTGTTGTTTAGAGGCATCATTTGTTAATGGATGAGATGTTAATTCAAATTCGCCTTTTGCAGCTTTAAATTGGAAATATATAATCAGTTTTCTGGATGCCCCATTTCTACACCGCTGACAACTCAATACAAACATGAAAATGAGGTGAACTCTGTCTGTGATGAATTCATTTTGAGTCACACATTTATAAAGCCCTTATGTGTAATGACATTTTATTCAGTTTCATGATTAATTATTTATCATGATCATTTTGCTTTGTTTTTGTTTTTTCATTCTAGACCATTGGAAATAGATGTTGTGCTGTTTCAAAAATGAATGGAATCATTTGTTTTTGATAATTGACCAATTAAAATGGTACTATTTTTTGCGCTTTGATTTGGTAGATTCCCAAGTAAGGTGACACACTGGTGAAGCACAGATGTATAGTAGCGAAGGACAGATACATTGTTAATTGATACTTTGTATACCCTTTATTTTGATGGTCCCCTTAGACATTCCGTTGACTATAAGTAATGTTGCACCAGATTATTAGTTGAGTATTAGGAGACTGTTAGGAGTAGGGTTAGGGTTAGTAGAATAAGTTACTTATAGTCAGTAGAATGTCCGTAAAGGGATCATCAAAATAAAGTGTTAGCAGATATTAAGCAGACAGATACAAATACTCTGAGAGTAATGCTGCGTTTCAGGTAGGTTTTTGAGCCCGTAAGTTATAATTTCAAACCATGACTGACGACTTTGTAGCGTTCCAGGCAAAGTCACGCCAAACTGCCTGAGCGCGAGGAATTGTAGAAATTGTAGAAAGGAGGAGTTTGGAAACAAAGCATGGCAGACTGTACGGTGCTTATGCTCATTTACATTTTTAATGCAAAAGGTGCTTACTCCTTGCTTATTTGAGGGAAACAGAGGAGAAAAAACGGCGCATACGGCAAGAGAAGTTGTTATACCTTTATTTTATGTTATTTGTTTCATAAACACCGCATCCGTAGGGGGCTGCCATTGTTGTTTCGCGGGCTATGTGACGTCAGAGCTCATAACTGGGAGTACATCGATCTAGTACGAGTTCACGGGTGGGAAGTCACGGGTTTGACTGCCGTTCCAGTGCACTTTCATCGGTAGAAGGTTGGAAAAACACGGGTTACGGGTTGGCTGGAATGCGGCATTAGTTGACATGCAGATGCAACTTTACTTAGTCAACAGCAGGGGCGGAGCTACGGCACTCAGGTTGACAGCTTGCCCACGCAGTCATATCCAGGGAAATACATTATTTTTTCCCATTTAAGCCCACCGGCAACTGTAGTTGCCGCAGTGTATAGTTGTCATTTTTCCTTTTGAAAGTATTTTCCTAGATATTATCCATGTTTTATATCTCAATGACACGCAAGCAAACAACCAAATAAAGGATTTCTAGAAAAAAAAAAAGGTATTAACTTCCTTCCTGCCACATGAGGCTGCCAACTTCCTACCCCTACTTCTAGGAAGCATAGCGAAGGCAAACCCTCCCAAAGAAAGGTTATTTTCATGTTACTAATAAGTATTTTTTGTTGACATTATATATATATATATATATATTATATATATATATACTTAATCGTGAAGGTCTCTAGAATTATCCAAACAAAACAAATCTTAGAACTAGGGGTGTAACGGTACACAAAACTGACGGTTCGGTACATATCTGGCAGTACGTTTTGGGAGTTCATTTTTAGTCCATCTCTGCAAAACGGACTTCAGGATGGACTAAAATGAACTCCCAAAACGTACTGCCAGATTCTGGAAGATGAATTCTTCAAACAGTGGTACTAGAGGATGTGGTGCTGGTCCTTCAAGAGTCACTCTCAACCTATCTGTCCATAAAGCCTATAAAAAAACCTTCTTCATGTATTTTACAACACTTCAGCTTGTGATTCTTATCTAGTGGGGGTCATTTTTTAGGATTCTTTACCTAACTGAAGTCTCTGAGATCCTGACACCTTGCACTTCTGGAGACTCCAGGTAGGTTGCAGCTCTGGAAAATGGTGGCGCTGGAGACTAAAGGGTTCCTGATGGTTTCACCCTTAATTCTTCACCTTAATTCTTAATTCTTTTGCAGTTAACAGGTGTCTTTTCTTCACCACCTGTTTTTGTCTGACCCTGCTGACCCAACGAGCATTTCACTGTCCAATGGTCACGCCTTAACTGCAATGTCTAGTATTGCATTAGTATTGCATCCTTCTCATGGGCATTTAATACTTTTTGACTTTTCAGTCTGAGTTAAATCTCTTTTTTTGCTCAATTTATCTGTAAAAGAAAACATGCCTAATAATTCTGCACACCTGAATATAAGGTGTTTTTCATTTCCAGCCTTCATGAACAATTATATATCACTTATACATTATTAAATACTAAATCAATAGTAGTTATTAGGATTACTGTGGTTTGGAATTGGTCAAATGTGCCTGGAAAAAAAATATGATCAGAAAATCAACGTGCCTAATAATTCTGCACTCCCTGTATTTATTTTTAGATATAAAAATCAACACTCATAAGCTTCACATAAGGCAGTTTTTGCATTAACTTCTAAATCTAATTATTATAATTTTTTCTCCAATTCGTTGTTGAAATATAATCATTTAGTGGCTGTAATTTTCATGACAGGTTTATTTAAACATAAACAAGACATCACTAACAGGATATTGAGGCTTAAGCCTAGTCCCAGACTAAAATGCATGTTTAAGCTGTTTTAGCTGAAATATGTCAATGCCATTGTTTTGTCTCAAAATTCACAACAGTAATGCTTTTTTTTCCTAAGGCACATTTATAAAGTCTTAATTGTCCTAATTTAACCAAGGCCTACTGTCTGTGAAACATGCCCACAAATTTATATTTTTAAAACCTCCAATAATTGGCCACATTGGCTTCAATTGTAAGTGCCTCACCGTAACCGTTCTTTAAATGTTATTTATTGTTATTTCTTTAGTGAAAATAAATGTTTAAGCCATGCCCTCATTAAATATTATTTCATTGATGACAGGATTAAAGTTTGTACATGTATGTGAAAGACGTGAAACAGAGGTTCTTGAGCGGATGATGGATTCACTGTTTTGATGGATGAATGATGCTTTTGATTCTCTCATCATGTTCGATTTGTTTTTGATTTCCTCGGGGATGCAGCAGGCTGGCACATCACTCATTGAACTCTGTTGAAATCCCATTGAATTGCTGAAAATGATAGCGACTAACCCAATAAACCAGCTTTAACAGCTTGGTTCTCCCACTTTACGCAGAATGAGATTATGAAAGGCTGAACGCTGGTATTAACCAGGTGATGTAATTACCTCTGCAGGTTGAGTGCTAATACAGTTATCAAGCATGCTGAATATCCCCTAATCTGATTAGGAACTGACCCCTCCTTCTTCACTGGATTCTGCTGTAGAGTGAACGTCCTGCTACGTCCGTTTGTCTTTCAGTTTACTTTGAGAGGGAGACAATCTGCATCTGACCCTGACCTGTAGCAGTCACATCCGTTTACGGTCAGTTACAGTTCTAATGTCTGTAATTGGCTCTTTGGTTTTTGAGCTGTGCAGACTGATGCTTACAAATGAGAGGAAAACACAGGATGGACACCAAAAACATGTGCAGGGTAGGGCTGCACAATATATTATAATGAAATTATCGAAACATCGCAAATGTACATATTGCGATATGCATATCGCAATGGCGCGCAATATCTAAATAATTTTAATAGGCTACTTCAACATTGTGAAAAGTGTACGTTTTAGGCCGACGCATATAGACGTGTATTCATGTAAACACAGTCGGTTATGCTTTAAGTGAACGATATCAGTTGAGGAAAGAAACCTAATGCGTGTCAGTAGGATCCGTGCATTAGGTCTTAAAGTGACAGCCTGCTAATACAGTAAACCTGCTAAATTAATACAGTAATCCTGCTAATACAGTAAACCTGCCTCTGTCTGTCAAACAACAAAAGAAAAAGAGAAAATCACTCAGTGCTCTTGGCTGAATAACCTTTGTAGCTTTATTATGTATCAGTGTATATTTAATTCATGTGAAGACTACTGTTTTTAGTTCTTATTTTTTAATAACAAAGATATAAGTTAAAATGACAAAAATAATCGTCCACCCCTAGTTCAGGTGTCTTTGTTTACCTGGATGTTCTTGATGTTATGTTTTAGGTTGATATAAGTATATATTACCAAGTCAAGTCCAAGATTTTTTGGTATTTAAATATTGGAATAACATTTTTTGTTTGTTTACATTGATGTTAAAATGATATCAGATTTGTGACATAAATTTTTGCTAAAACACTGCTGGTCACTTTCTGATGTTGTAGCGATGCTTTCTTTTCCCAGAAAGAATGCGAAACACATAAATGTATCATTCTCAGTTTTTAGATAATTTACAAAAAATTATTTAAATAGATTTTACACACTTAAAGCAATATCATATCGCATATCGAATATTTAACAAGGTATTGCATATCGCATTTTTCTTCAATATCGCACAGCCCTATAGTGCAGGGTTTTAAATTGAAATAAAAATAGCTAAACTTTTGTAATTATTTTACTTTTGTAAAAAATTAGAGTCAATAATGTGACATTGACTGTTTTTTTTTCTTCTGGTAAAAATACATTAAAATGCCATGCAGAAAATTATATACATATTTTCCATAGTGAACATGTTATTATATTCTGTGCTGAATTATTTTTTTTAATTTTCGTGGGACTTAAAGTAAAAAAAAAAAGTCAGGTATAATAATAATAATAATAATAATAATAATTTATTATTATTCATTTAATCATCAAAATGCTGAAATTCTTAGGCAAAACTATGAAGTAGTTTGGCATCATTTATTATTATTATTATTAGCAGAATTTTTAAAATATCAAAAATATTTGCAGGTTTTTTTGTTTATATTATTCCCACCTGCCAATTTTTTTTATGTTTGTAAGACTCTTTACTTTGATTTTTTTTCTTTAAAACGTTTTCAGTTTTTTAAGGTATTAATTTTATAACTTTAATTTGATGGTTGCACCCCATGACATTTTCAGAGTATTATTATTATTATTATTGCAAATGTTATGTTTTTTTTTTGTTATTATGTTTAATCCAATATGAATAAAGATTATAAAGAACCTGGTGAATGCATTTTAAACTACAGTTGTAAAATAATTGTCCTTTTCATCATCTTAAGCATCTTTAATTATAATTTTCCCTGAATTGTAAATATTAAATTTAAATGTAATAGTTTTGCTTTTAGGGATGGTTAGGTGGAATATACTGTAACCTGGAGGAATGTAGTGTGAATCTCATAATCTGAAGGCATGTAAAACAGGTTTTTGTGGCGTGAAAGTCATGACAGCACATTTAAAAAAAATTAATAAAATTATAATCAAATATCCAATAAACCTCTACCCCACCCAAAGGGATTTTCCATAAGTGTTTCAGCAGGAGAGAGTGAGATTGAGAGAGAAAGTGTGTGAGGGAAAGCGAGAGAGAGGGAGTAAGGGAATATTTCATTATTTGCAGGATCCCAGGCCAGAAATGTTCCATAGATAGGCTATAATTGTAACTCAAGGTCATGAATTGAAAAACAGGGCGTGACAAAAGGCAACTGATGTCCTCACCAGGCCAGGTCGGTTTAAATTATACAGCACAAAGAATGCAAAGCATAACCATGCTGATAAAACCATAATTGGAGAGGATTATGGAGTCTGGATATATATCATATTTAGAGTTTACTCTATAAAACAAGGACATAATTCATAACCGACAGAAGACAAATCATTGAGTCAGAAAAACACATCCCATTCAGCTATAGTTACACATTTAAAAACAGTGAATAGTTCATGAGGATGAGTAAATGATCAGCATTTTCATTTTGGATGAACTATTCCTTGCAAAAACATCTGTATCAATGAAAGTAGCTGATAGCAAATCTACTATTATTAAATTGAGTAGGCATACATTTTCCTGCTAATGGACAATACAGCACAAGCACTTAAAGGGTTAGTTCACCCAAAAATGATCACTAGATGATTTACTCACCCTCAAGTCATCCTAGGTGTTTGTGACATTCTTCTTTCAGATGAATATAATCATATATTTATATAGTTATATAAAAAAATGTCCTGCATGGCTCTTCCAAGCTTTATAATGGCAGTGAATGGCTGTTTCTGTCTATAAAAGTCCATAAAAGTGCATCTATCCATCATATAACTGCTCCACTCGGCTCCGGGGGGTTAATAAAGGCCTTCTTAAAGCTACACTATGTAACTTTTCCGTCCACTAGAGGTCGCCTGTTCAAAACAAAGGCGTAGTTTGATGACGGCACGTTTGAGCGCAGAATCTCGGGACATGTGGTCTTCACCTCACAGCCGGTGGAAAACAGTCAGGATAGGACTCGGGCAGAAATCATGTTCATGGATGCGATTATTAACATTACTGTAGTCTGAAGCAGAGCAGGACCGAGTGTTGTGGAGCTGAGCAAGGCCGCAGGAGCGATTGAAGAGCGGGACTGTTATTATGGCATAGTCGCTGGCGGGACTTTTATTATGACACGGTTGCCGGCGCTACTTCCTCTTTTCCAGTCATGAGTCTGAGGTAACCCAACTCTGTTTATCGTATTAGATATTTCTGAGTGTGTTGAAAAGGAGTTATGACGTTCGCTCGGCGGCTGCTATGACACTTGTTCACAATGCAGTGAGAGTAAAGTGTTTCACTGAATAAAACCGGAGACCGAGGGTGACGCAGATATGACGCAATCGACAGGCGACTCCCTCACACGCATAGCTCACACGTCCCGGTTCCTTGGTTAAAATAGCAATTTTCTCACGATTTACAAATAGTTTAAAACATTTGGGATATTCTAAGTACTCAACTGAACAAAATATATAACACTGGCCTAGTGGTTTCTGGATATTTTACTGCAAAAATCCTACATAGTTCACCTTTAAGTGAAGCGATGCGTTTGTGTAAGTATAATATCCATATTTAAAACTTCACAAACCGTAATCTCTAACTTCCACCAACTGATGTACGTGCGTTCATGAGAGACTGGCGTTCCAGCATATGACGTAGGACGCAGGTGTAGCGCAAGTTCCAGTGACGAACGCGGAAGCACAGAACATATAGCAAAACAAAACTTATTCTCATATTCTCACCGAAGCGTCCTAAGTCATACGCTGAACGCCAGTCTCTTGTGAGCGCGCATACGACAGTTAGCGGAAGTTAGAGATTACAGTTTGTAAAGTTTTAAAGGGTCATGAAACCCCCCTGCTGCAGCAGGGTTTTTTCACACCTTCGATTTGAAAAGGCTTCCAAAAAGGGGCGTGGTCGGCTGCGAAAAGGTGGGATGGGTATTGTGTGGAAAGAGGGAATGGTTTGCATAAATAGGGGAGTGTCATTAGGCCCATTAAAATGAGCTAATTTGCAAACCGGCAATGCAGAGACACTGGTGACATGGATAGCGATACCGACAGCAGCAGTTACAGCAGTTCTGAGACATGTTCTTTTGGTTCACACGTTGGCAATGTTTACAACAGAGAGATGAGATGAGGGATGAGTACAGCGAATGAGAGAGCTCTGATTTCATAAGTGCCGTGCAGCAGGAAGAACATACAGAGATCGCTCTGAATGTCAATCAGCTCTTCAGATCAGCATAGGCTAATTGAGTGAGAAATGAAAAGAAATGTTATTCTGTGTTGATTATTGTTGTATGACAAAATATTTCGCAAACATGTGATAATAAATCTATATTTGTCCAAATATGCACACTGTTTGGCAAGATGAACAACGCACTGACGTGGTTATGCTCTCATGAGAGAACATGAACCACCCACGAATACGAGTCTCTACATGCTTTGCGATGCGATAGAGGAGTGGGGGCCCACGGAGATATACTCGGCAGGGAAGCCTCACGGTAATCCTCAGGTCACCCAGGTTTATCAGCCAAAGTAGCCCCTTTTCTGGTGCACCAGAAAAGAAACTAGATCGGGGTATAAGCAAAGGGACTCAAGCCCGTTTGAGGTTTCATAGTATCGACCGCGCATCTGAAGCGCCGAGCGACGCGCGCTGGGTTGCCCGCAGAGGTAGAAAAAGTAACAAAATATTCTACTCAAGTAAAAGTACTACTACTTCAATGAAATTTTACTTAAGTAGAAGTAAAAGTACTTGTCTAAAAATGTACTCAAGTAAAAGTAAAAAGTAGTTCATTTAAAATGAGTAATTAATGAGTATTAATGAGTAAAAGTTATTGAGTTACTTTTTTTTAACAGCGGGGTGGGGGACTATCCCGTGTAGGGTTGTAATAGAATGAGATTTTCATGATATGAAAACCTCAGTTTCACAGCATCATGGTATTAATTATTTAATAAATAAACTGTATTATTAAATTATGGTTGTTATTATTATCACCAGTTAAAATGGCATTAAATTAATGAATTTTTTTTTTTTTTTTTGGTTGAACAAATGCTTTATTATAACAAACTTGAAACCATTTGTTTTTTTTATTAAAATTTCAATAAAACATGTCTAATGAACTAAATAAATTATTATGAATTAGATTAACAACTTTAAGAATAATAGAGTCCTAAGAAATTCTTCTTTTTATGATTTAATACAAATATATTACCAAAACGGTGGTAATCAAATACTTCTTTCATTTTTTTTGGGCAAAGCGCTGCTGTTTTACTAAATTAAACCATGGATTTAAAAATATATTCTTAAATAATGTTTAAATTATGTAATATTATTATTGTTGTTATTATTATTTTGACAAGTATTCTATAGGCCTACAATAGTAATATATTTCTGTAACAATTTCATCTAGTTATACCGGGTTTTAGTGAGGACCTATTTCAGGGAAGATCTGTTTCAGAGTGTATTTGATAATGGCTTTTAATCAAATAAAATTATGAAAATGTTCATTGGGGGTCTCAGATCAGCTCTGGAAATGTTCATACTGTATGTTCATGCCCAAATATGTTTTTGAGACGTTTAACACGACGAGCATCGCGTAGGCTACTTAAGTATGTAGGCTAGTAGACGAAACGGCGTTGCTCATTCACACAGAGACAGAACAAGCAGATGATCATATATTCATATGGCAGTGTTTTGAGCTTTAATATTCACAGACCATGTCGCGATTTGATTTATTGTACAGCTCTACTGTCGATGTATTCATTCATCCATCAGTTTGCGTGTTTTACTAGACATCTGCGTTATACTGTAAATTAAATAGTCATGTCAGGATTCCGGGATTCCCTCTGCATCACAGAAAACATTCGGCCTTAAGTTATAAATGTACCTTTAACCGCACAGAGGGATGGTGTTCCCGAACATGTTCTATGTGTTTCCTCCTTTGCATCAACATTTTTTTTGCTAATTTGATATCCTCCAGGACAACACCCGGCTATTTTTTGTCTATATCCAAAGTTTTTCGATACTATCCAGGGGTTCACGACGGCGTTTCGCTTTCAGCTGTGTCTGACGTCTGTCTTTTCCGTCCGTCTCCATCTTTTTGGGATTTTTGCGCGTTCTCCCGCCTTCAATTCAATGCAGTCGTTTCCGAATCGCGTTTCCCCCCCCTTTGTATTATTTATTTTTACTCAGTAATGGATTTGGTTTAAAATGTAGCGAAGTACAATACTTCAAACAAAACATACTTAAGTAAAAGTAAACTACAGATTTTTAAAATCTGCTACTTAAAAAAGTAGAAGTACGCAGAAAAACTACTCAATTACAGTATCGCGAGTAAATGTAATTCGTTACTTTCCACCTCTGGTTGCCCGTGACAACCCGCGCTGTCCGGCAGCTAGAATAAATCTATATTTGTCCAAATATGCACACTGTTTCACTAAGAGCCCGAACACATGCGGGTTAGTGCATGTCTGTGACCACAAAAAAAACTGAGAAGATGTGGCTTTTGATTCTTGTTGATATTTCATTCAAAATATTGTTCATTAACGTTACCTACAGATCGGTTATTTTGCACTCCTGACATATAAATTAAGAAATTAATGTCAACGCTTGCAGGTTCGCTGTGCGATTCCTCAAGTTACAAGTTACTGTTTGAGCTTTCCTGTAGCTCAAACAGTAGAGCATGGTGCTAGCAACGCCAAGGTCATGGGTTCGATTCCCAGGGAAAGCAAGAACTGACAAAAAAAAAGAAAAGAAAGTAAAATGTGTACCTTGAATGCAATGATGGAAGACGAACCTGACAGAAGTTACTGTCTCATGCATAATATCTAAATTATATTTTATACATACTACAGCGCAGTGATTAGATTGAATGAGCTTTATGTCATGAATATATGTCGAGAATCGCTCAACGGTCGACGTCAGCATGTTCGAGGAGCCCCATACTTGGGCCAAAAGTACACGCTGACGTCAGCTTTTGTGACGTTGCTCCAACTCAGCTTTTTAAACCGGAAGACAGAAATCGCTCTGAAAAATAACTATTTTTCACATATGAATAACATTAATGAGTACCTTTTAGTGTTTTCAATTATGTGCAGCCTATACATATCTGTTAACATCTCAAAAAAGTGTTTTGGGGTTTCATGACCCTTTAAATATGGATGTTTTTCTTACAGAGATGCATCGCTTCGCTTCAGAAGGCCTTGATTAACCCCATTCTTTATTAACAGCCATGTGGAGCACTTTTATGATGGATAGATGCACTTTTATGGACTTCAAAACAGAAACAGCCTTTCACTGCCATTATAAAGCTTGGAAGAGCCAGCTTTTTTTTTTATATAACTCTGGCTGTATTCATCTGAAAGAAGGATGTCATAAACACCTAGGAAGACTTAAGGGTGAGTAAATCACAGGGTAATTTTCCTTTTTGGGTGAGCTATCCCTTTAAAGTACACGGTTTGCATTACAACGGTGCAGCAGTTGTGTTTGTTCCCATCTCCTCCTCTTGTCTGGATGTCCTGGGTTGTCTTGTCTGGTACAGTGCCTCACTACCTGCAGAGCTCTGGACTGAGTTTCTGGCTATGTTTCAATAGTGACCGACTCCACCTGTGATGGAATCAAGCCAGCGTGGGTTTTAGTTCTTTCCTCATATGTGTAACATGTGTTTTGATCCTGCTTGCCCTAGCAGATCGAGATCAATGCTTTTTTGATCAATAATCAGTGCTAACATTGCCTGTTCTTAGCAATATTAAATTGAGGAGGATTAATGTCTGCTGCAGGCACTATGTGTTCTTACTGGATATTTTAGGGTGAATTAGGTTTTGCATTGATTTTGCACTTTCAATTTCTGAAATTAACAATGAAGTTACTTTCAAACTTCAGACCACAATAACAGCTAGAATATGGTGATATTAAAATGGATTGTGATGCACATTACTCAATGTCTTATTGCCTTGCACTTCCTGATTTTGCGGAGTTAGACGTGTTCCTGGGTCAACATATTTTGTTGATCCTGGAACAACATTCAAATTTAATCCTTAATCATATCCCTACCCCCTAACCCTACCCATAAGTTATCCCTAAAATCAGAGAGAAATGATAGGTGTATCATGATTATGGACTTTTTTATTTTATTTTAATTTTTTTTTACATTTCCTTTGTTCTTAGTTTGTCTGTCTTTGCCTTAGCCTAGAAATCTAGACGCACCCTAGCGGCAGCAAATCTAATCTGCTGCGAGTGTAGTCTAGCAACTCTCGGTGGACCTGCAAGCTGGAAAAACCCAACTCTGGTCAGGCCAATCACATCGTGTATAGAGTCGGTATGCGGGCTTAACATAATGACGGCACATCACGGCAGAGTTGCGGAGGTTCTGCGTGCTACTCGTAAACAAAGAAGCTGGCGAAGAGCGGTCTTTCGACTCGGATTTGACTGCAACTCTGGAAGACTTGGAGTGAATTATTTCTTTGAGAAAAGAACAAAGAACGGCACTGAAGTCATTCTTAAGAAAAGAAGATGTGTTCGGAGTTTTGCCGACCGTATACTAAGTTTAATAGTTTAATCTATCAACTAACGTTAGCTCCGCTTCACCTTCTTATTTGCTCTGGTTGGTTGTGGCTATCATGGCGCTATCCAATTGCGTGCAGAGGGAATTTGAAAGACAACCGTTTATCCCGCCCCTCGGATTGAGCCCTGCTAATGGTGAGTTTCCAGACCCTACATCTTGATGTGGGTCTGGCTTGTCAGGCTATCTTTACCTAGTTTCTCAGTTTGTTTCTGTTGTCACATAACTAGCTAATTTCCCTGGTGTATAAATACTTCCTGTTTGGTTCAGTTCAGTTCACACTGACATCATCAGTGTGAAGTTGGTTGTGTTATTTTTCGCTATGTATTCCAGCGAGTTTCCAAAGTAAAACCTTTTTCTGAGTTCCCTATGTCTTCGTGAGCTATTCACTTTAGCCTTCCATGATAGAGTGACTGACTAAATAAGTTTAAAGATGGACTTACTAGCTTGGCAACGTCTTATCACCTGCCAAGACAGGCCACTATTAATATTGATAATTACAGACACTATTGAAAAATGAACTAGCAAAACAGAGGGCTGCTTTGGTAACTTGTTATACTCATTGCAATGGATTAGCTAAATATATGTGGTGTGTACTTAGCTATTACACAATATTCTCATACCTCATTCTCAGTACATGTTTTTTTTTGCATCCCTCTCTGACCAGCAGTTAAATATAGTCCGCTGTGCAGCGCTTCTCTTCATTTTTGGCGCTAACGTTACCCGTGTGCTCTCCCATTCAAACACCACTTGCGTTGTTTTGGTGAAAGTGCGACTCATTGGTTGGGCGTTACCAATAGGTTCAATGGAGGGGGAGTATTTTTTGTCTGATTTATTTTGACAAACTCATATTTGATTAGGAACAAAATTATTGATATTATATTGATAAAATAAACAAATTCTACATATTTTTCATTTGATTTACTGTGATTTTCATGTTGAATTATTGGGGGGGGGGGGGGGGGGGGTTGTAACACTACGCCCCTGTACCTGGGTCATCATGGAGCCGACACAAGCAGACCAGTCCATCTCAGAGCCAGGAGCGAATCACTGATAGATCTGTGGTCCGCGGATCCAGTTCCCTCCCAAGTCCCCACCCTCGAGTCTTCGTCTTGCATTCCAGGATGCTCCAGTCCAGTCTGGAAATTTTCCTCCTCCGATGTCCCTGCCTGACTTCCTGGTCTCATCTCCACCTCTGGTTTCATCCAGTTACCTGAGTCCGTCCTTCTCCTCTGCTCTGCCCCTGCCGCTTGCTCCATGCGGCTCTTTGGCTTCACCAGCTTGAGGTTGAGTCCCCGGATTTACATTAGGCCTCCAGGCCCATGTCTCCACTTCGGCCTGTCAGCCCATCAACATCGCAACGCCTTTGCATTCCCTTGACTCTGCTGTGGTCCGCCAGCCCTGGGACTCCTCTGGGGCTCCCTCGTCCTTCCGGATCAGCCTCTGTCTGTTTGTCGCTCTGCCTCCACCACAGACTTCAGGATCTCCACCCCTTTGGCTCCACCAGGCTTCTCCTTCCCTCTGGCTTCCCTGTTGTCCTCGCTCACCTTGTCGTCGCCCTGGTCTGCCGAGCCCCCATCTCTGCCTTGGTCCTGTCAGCCAGCAGCCCCACCATGGACTTTCGGGTCATGGATGTTGCCCTTGTCCGTCGGCCTTTCCGTTCCACCTGAAAACCAATGAACCCTGGTTCCGCCTCTGTCAGTCTGTCCCTGGGTTCCACCAAGCCCTTCAGTCATGGCTCCACCCTGGTTCCTCCCACCATCGGCTCCACCATGGTGTGTATTTCCATCAGCTCCTCCAGGTCCCTGTCCATCAACAGCTCCCTGCTCACCTCCAAAGCCCCCTCCCTCCCTCCGCAGTGGGATGTTCAGTTACGGCGCGAGGACGTGCCTTCCAGGAAGGGAGAGCACTGTCATGATTTAAGGACTTTCAGTTTGTTTCCGTCAGTTGCCTTTGCTCTTAGTCTTTCTTGGCCTAGTTTCTCAGTTTGTTTGATTAGTCATTTTCGTTCACCTTTAATTAGCAAATTTCCCTGGTGTATAAATACTTCCTGTTTGGTTCAGTTCAATGACGGTCATCGTCAGTGTTAAGTTGGTTGTGTTAGTTTTCCCTATGTATTCTAATTAACTGTTTCTAATAAAGTTCCCTATGTCTTTGTGAGCTATTCACTACAGTCTTCCCTGACAAGGTGAATAACACTGATGTAGAAACACTTTGGTTTTAAGCCTAACTTGATATAAACTGTAAACTTGTCCCTCAGATCTGATTGGTTGATGTTGTTTTCCAGGATCAACAAAGATGTGGATACAGGAACATTGCACTTGGTAAAATCAGGTGCCATTTGCCTTAGTTTAAAGGGATACAATTGTTGTATGACATTCTTTCCTCTAAAAAAGGAAGATACTTTGAAAAATGTTGCAACAGTTTTTGCCACTGACTTTCATTGTATGAACAAAAAATAGCTTCATCAACATATCATCTATGTATTCAACAGAAGAAAGAAAGTCAGGGAATGTCATGAGGGTGAGAGTAAATTGTATTTTTCATTAATGGATGAACTATCCCTGTATATATAGCTTAAATGGCTTAGGTGATTCTTATAAATCGTATACACTTTCTTGCAAATAGCATTAATGTAAATTTAAATGTATTTTGTTAACCCTCATATAGGCTGAGATCGACTTTGCTGTCTTCATCTTTGGGATCCCAGAGACCCCAATTATGTACGTGTTCAGTAAATGGTCAGGCTTCTAATACTCAGCTGTTCTGTGATGGTAGCGCATCAATAAAGCACAATCAGACCCTGCCAAATCAATAAAATCAAAGATCCTCTCGGTCAGACATTAATTATCTAATAAATGGCATTTGGTGGCTCTCCACATGCAAGTCAATCAGTTTGAAGTGACAGTGTGTCCTCTAGATTCAAGCTGAGATTGGGCTTGTACCACAGGGTTAAGTTGTACAACGCATTTCACGCAGCATTCATTTCATTAGCATTTGACAGATTTTAAAAGTGTAGGATGATGTAAATATAAGCTCTGTTCCAAAATCAAATGCCTCGCCATTCACTCACTACGTCTCGCATTTGTCTTTTTGTTGGACAGAACGTCATACAGCAGGTGACTGAGTGCTTGGATGGTCAACTCAATCGATTCCAATAGAGTTTGACATTAGCATGTTGCTAAGCTAACAATGTGATGCTCGAATAAGCATAAGAAACACCTAACACACAAATATTTTAGCTTTTCAATCATGACATGAATTTGTCAGCCAGCTTATCAAAAACAGCATTTTTAAAAGACTCAAAAATGTTAATTCTTTTCTGAGCATACAAACTGAACAGCTTGATCAGATTATTATTTTATATTATATTTTTAGTACTTTTACAATGAGTGCATATCACATAAGTATATTATTTTTAAGTTTATTTTTTACGTGTGAATTGACTGTGTAATGTTTTTGGACATTGCATTTAATTTACAATTAAATTAAAATTTAAATCTATTTTAAATTCAATTAGTTGATATTAAGAGTGCTTTTGGACCATAACTTCTTTTATCGTTAAAATGGTATTAAAGTGAACTGCTGAATGTACTGACAAGCCTTTATGGAAAACTAAAATATACTGTAGTGTAATTTCTTTTGAAATGTATTTAAATATATTTGCAATTACACATTTGTAATATAATAACTTTAAATATAATATGAAAATAACACACTAAAGTTAAAATTATGATCAAGTACTTTACATGTGCTTTAGTTTGGTAGTCAACACATCAAAATAAACACTTTATTAAATCAAAAAAATATGAAAACAATTAAATTAATAATTTAAGTGTTGTTAATAAGTAGTCATGAAAGTGTATGATCTAAGTATACTCAAATTGCCTTTATTTATATTATATTGTCTGTTTAAAAAATTCCTCTAAGATTTGAAATACTACAAGTGCACATTTAATACAATTAAGCATACGTCTTTTCAACAAAGGCATCAGAACTATTTTATATCGATTCTTTTCGAATGCAATATCATTAGAATCAACATTTCTCTCACCTAGTCTGTCATCTTAGGTCTATTTAATTAATTAATTAATTAATTTATTTATCGAGATTGCCTTCCCTGCAAAGGTTATATGATATGTTATATAACTGCATATGCAGATATATGCAGATTTAGAAGGCTGAATACGATTTAATTCTTATTAAAATGCTTTTTTAGGTGGGCGGTTTGAAACGGGCCTACGGTATAGAAACAAGTTATTTAAAAAAATATCTTAATATAATATAAATAATAGAAAATTAGAATAAATCAAAGCCCTCGGCACAATGATGCAAACTCTGAGCTGGAAATGAACAAACATTTTGTCTGCAGATTCCAGAGTAAAAAAGGGAGTGCCAAACCCTGCCAAAGCCTTATTTATGCTCTGATGTGTCAGCACTTCCTCACGCCTGATCCAATATTGTCTCTCTGACTTAATTACTCACGCTGCCAGTCAATAGTCTTTGCATGATAGACATAGACATGACGTATGACTGTCAGAAATTAAATTACTGATGATTTCCTGTGTAAATGGTGACGCTTATAGCTGAGGCTTGTGTTCTTTTGTGTTGGAGCATATTTACTCAAACATTCCGAACATGCTGGATTCACCTCTCGGCTTCCTCCTCATTGCCTTTCAGTTTTCCAATTGATGGATGACATCATTTGTCACACTAAACTATTAATCACAATCATCTAAATCATGTTTAAAAGGTAGTTACGTCATGTTTAAGTATTGAGTTTGACGGTTTATATCAGTCAATCAAATGCCGAGAAATTTGTCGCGACATGTTTAGACACGCTAGAAGCTTCTAAAATGAAAGAAGGAATATATTTCTTTGGACTGATTGGGAAGTTAACCTCTTTAATGGAAGTCCTATGTGGTTGCTTGTTTGGGGTTTGGTGATTTTGTGTTGAAAACTAAATTTAAAAACTAACACAGCACTTCCTAAATAATTCCCAATGGAACAATTCATACCGTGGCTAAGAGAAAAAAAAATGTCACGTTTTATTTGACCTTTCTAGAGGAGCCTGGTGGTTGAGGAAATGTGCGGAAAACTAAAGTGACTTTATGATAATTACTACGGCCAGGCTCAATGAATAATTTAGTGTTTAGAGGGAGGAACCGTTAACCAAGAGCTTCCACCAAAACATTTGCACACATGTAGTGACAGCCAAACACCTGCTCACCTCCACCAACAACAGACTGTTTTTTTCCTTACCTAAAACAGACCATTTTAAATGTCCTTGTCTACAAAAATACACTGTGTAGCTTCTAATGTCTTGGATATTGTGCATTCTACTTCATGTCTTATGCATGCAGAGCCCAGCTCATGCCCTATAGAGCAGTGCTGTTCTACACTCAACATCACATGCTGCTGCAACAGGGCAACCTCTCCAAGGACCAGCTAATCACTAACACAAATATTCATTTTTTTCTCCCTGGTTCTGTTTATGATTGCATATGCATACATATTTATATTGCACTTTTTTTTTTTACAACCCATGTCTTGCTGTAGTTCCATGTCGAGTATGAATTAATTCCGAGTGCTCACAGAATGCAGTAATTACTTGGGGAGTGGCTGGTGATGTGTTGTGCATTATAAGCAGTTTCGGTAAATAAAAAAAATGGACATAGTATTTGATATGGGGGTGCATGCATGGATTTATAGTATGTTTTACAGTCTGTCAAATACATTACTGTTTTGCTTCTTAGGCAAGAAGACTTGGCATGCACTGTATGAAAATAATAAATGTTACTATACACACATTAATTATTAACTATATATATATATATATATAATATATATATATAATTCATATGGAATATTTAATTTATTGTATCATATCATATCAAGATATCACCTAATGTTTATCCCCCCAAAAACTCAAAATTAATTTTAATTCAGAAATTGAAAACATGCCCATCATAGAAGATGTATCTATGACCTTTTTTAATGTATTTTTGAATAAATCAATGGGCAATATAGTATCATTGATTCTAGAGCTTGGCAAAAATGTTCATTTTTCATTTAAATGTTATAATTTATAAGCATGTGACCCAGGAAGCAGACACTAACTGACATGCACTCACCTCTCATATTCCATCTCATAAATGTTTTTATAGTCTTTTTTTCTCTCATTCCAAAAGAGAAGTGGATTTTCGACCCCCATTTCAACCATGTCCTTTCCCCTCTCGTGAATATAAATATCCACTCTTTAAAAGCATACATATTCTGTGAAATTTACCCTTTTCTGAATGCACAAAGAAAAGGCCTGAAATATAGATTTATAGATTTTTTTTTCTCTCCTTCTCTCCAGGATGGTTGAAGGTGGCAAAGTTAATTTGAAATTCACACAGTCAACATAAAGAGGGTGGTGAGATTATCTCATTCAAAAGATCTCATATCAGAGGCACAAGCCTGGATATATTAGTTTCAGAATAAATATTTAACCAATCATACATTAATCATTCTACAATTTCAATAGTTTATTGAATGTCTGATTTATTTAGCACCATAAATCTTAGGCCAACCCGAGCAACAACATGGGATGGATCGAAATCTCCACAGATAGAGAACACACACATTCCACAGTATTTGAGATGCTATTTTGACTTTTTAATAAAAGTATATTATGTCAAATACTTTGCTCATAAAAAGCCAGGAAACTCTGGTTTCATTGCTATTAATCTTTATATAAGTACAGAATTATTCAGTAATTGGCCCGTAGTAGTAGTAGTAGTATTAATAATAAAAATACAACCCCAAATCAGAAAAAGTTGGGACAGTATGGAAAACGCAAATAAATAAAAAAATAAGTGATTTCTAAATTTACTTTGACTTGTATTTCATTGCAGACAATATGAACCCAAAATATTTCATGTTTTGTCTGGTCAACTTCATGTCATTTGTAAATATGCATCCTTTCCTGTCATTCAGACCTGCAACACATTTCAAAAAAGTTTGGACAGTAAAGCATTTACCACTTTGTAATGTTGCCATTCCTTTTCACAACACTTAAAAGACGTTTAGGGACTGAAGACACCAAGTGATGAAGTGTTTCAAGTGTAATTTTGTCCCATTCTTCCTGCAAACAAGTCTTAAGGTGGGCAACAGTACGGGGTCTTCGTTGTCTCATTTTGCGCTTCAAAATGCGCCACACATTCTCTATTGGAGACAGGTCGGGACTGCAGGCAGGCCAGTCAAGTACCCGTACCCTCTTCCTCCGCAGCCAGGACTTTGTAATGTGTGCAGAATGTGGTTTTGCATTGTCTTGTTGAAATATGCATGGACGTCCCTGGAAAAGATGTCTTCTTGAAGGCAGCATATTATGCTCCAAAATCTCTATGTACTTTTCAGCATTAATGGTGCCTTCACAGAAGCGCAAGTTACCTTTGCCAAGGGCACTGACACAACCCCATACCATGACAGACCCTGGCTTTTGGACTTCTGGACACTGTTAACATAGGGCTTCCTTTTGGCACAGTACAGTTTTAACTGGCATTTGTGGATGTAACTACGTATTGTGGTACTTGACAAAGGTTTGCCAAAGTAGTCCTGAGCCCATGTGGTGATATCGCTTATAGATGAATGACGATTTTTGATGCAGTGCCGCCTGAGGGATCGGAGATCACGGTTGTTCAGCTTAGGCTTGCGCCCTTGTCCTTTACGCACTGAAATTCCTCCAGATTCCTTGAATCTTTTAATTATGTTATGCACTGTTGAATGTGAAATATCCAAATCTCTTCCTATCTTTCTTTGAGGAACATTGTTTTTAAACATTTCAATCATTTTCTCACGTATTTGTTGGTAAACTGGCGATCCTCTGTCCATCTTTGCTCCTAAAGGATTAGACCTTTCTTGGATGCTGCTTTTGTACCAAATCATAATTACAATCACCTGTTGACATCACCTGTTTCAAATCACATCATTATTTAACCATTTTACCTCATTACTAGCCCTAAATTGCTCCTGTCCCAACTTTTTTTGAAATGTGTTGCAGGTCTGAATGACAGGAAAGGATGCATATTTACAAATGACATGAAGTTGACCAGACAAAACACGAAATATTTTGTGTTCATATTGTCTGCAATGAAATACAAGTCAAAGTAAATTTAGAAATCACTGCTTTTTTTGTGTGTGTTTTCCATACTGTCCCAACTTTTTTCTGATTTGGGGTTGTACATAGATTGAGAAGGGGGACTGTGTACAGTGGGCCCAGAGGCCTGGAGGGCCTATAAGGGTCTTCCCTAAGGTCCCCGGTCCTGGAACAAGGCTACTGGCCCTCCCACCACCCACAACCAACCCCTCACTCGTCACCCCGGAACTCGCAATAGTGCAATGACCAGTACAGGGAGCCCAGTTTACCTTGAAACACCATTCATTGTCTATACTGTGGATGATCCTTTTTTTTATACCCTAAACAGGTAACGTGTACTCGGAGTTACAACTCATAAAATCAAAACTACATCAAATATTTAAAAAAATTCCTTTGGATATGTTTTACTTCAGTCCAGATGAAATGATTTTTTGCTGATCATTTTCCAGTCGTGCCTGCTTAAGGGTTAAATAAACATCGTTATAAATAAACATTCTTATTTTCTTTTTCAAAATGTTATCAAATTTCATTCAGAAAAGTTCTGATAAGAATAGTTGAATCCAATTAAAATGGCCCCCCCTTTTAGCAAATATCTATGTGCGCTATGTGTTTTTATGCTCATTAGAGTATCATGTCTAACTATTATCGATTGCTGGATGCTGGTGTTTGATGGGGAATGTGAATTGGCCAAAATAACATCACCGTGACACTTTTTTTTAAAGACGCCATCCCATAATCCCCTTCATTTCACTGTCTATATTCAGAAACGACGGTCACGTTCTACACAAAGCCCATTCCTCAGCACAATGGCATATTCGATGTGACACAAATACAGAGCAAAACTTTCCCCCGACCTCTACATCTCTGCCTGTCTGATAGATTATTTCAGTACAGCACATCTGTAACATACTTCATCTGAGTCTTCAACCTCCATCCTGATCTGGCAGACACATATTTAAACTAGAGATGGATGGAGCATCGGAGCATGCCCATATGTCACTGCGCCGCTTGTAGAGAGAGGAAATAAATAACGCTAGCATTGAACAGTGCTGGAGAGTGTCAGAGCAGAGCTTGATCCAGGGTAGTAATACTGTGAGGTGTTAAATCAACAGCAGAGAAATATGAGCCCAAGGTTATTGAGTGTCGCTGACTGATAGAGACTTCAAGATGTTTGGCCCCAGCAAATCAGGTTTCCATGGAAATTGTACTTTACTTTGTACTTTGCCATCTCCAGTCCCTATCCATCCATCCATCCATCCATCCATCCATCCATCCATCCATCCATCCATCCATCCACCCACCCACAATTTGTTTCTTTGTTTTTCCATCCATCCATCCATCCATCCATCCATCCATCCACCCACCCACAATTTGTTTGTTTGTTTGTCCATTCTTCCATCCATCTATCCTTAATTTTTTGTTTATCCATCCATCCATCATTCGTTTGTATCATCCATCTACCCACCCACAATTTGTTTGTTTGTTTGTCCATTCTTCCATCCATCTATCCTTAATTTTTTGTTTATCCATCCATCCATCATTTGTTTGTTTATCCATCCATCCATCCATCCATCCATAATTTGTTTGTTCATCCACCCATCTATCCTTAATTTGTTTTTGTTCAACCATCCATCCATCCTTCCTTTTGTTTGTTTGTTCATCCATCCATCTATCCCTAATTTGTTTTTGTTCAACCATCCATCCATCCATACATCCATCCTTTATAGTTTGTTTGTTTTACCATCCATCCATCCATAATTTGTTTGTTTGTTTGTTTGTTCATCCATCCATCCATCTATCCCCAATTTGTTTTTGTTCACCCATCCATCCATCAATCCTTCCTTTATATTTGGTTTGTTTGACCGTCCATCCATCCATCCATCAATCCAGCCATCATTTGTTTGTTTGTTTGTTCATCCATTCATCCACCCATCTATCCCTAATTTGTTTTTGTTCAACAATCCATCCATCCATCCATCCATCCATCCATCCATCCATCCATCCATCCATCCATCCATCCATCCATCCATCCATCCATCCATCCATCCATCCATCCATCCATCCATCCATCCTTTATATTTGGTTTTTTTTGACCATCCATCCATCCATCCATCCATCCATCCATCCATCCATCCATCCATCCATCCATCCATCCATCCATCCATCCATCCATCCATCCATCCATCCATCCATCCATCCATCCATCCATCCATCCATCCATATTTTTGGGTTTTTCCCATCCATCCATCCATCCATCCATCCATCCACAATTTGTTTGTTTGTTTTTCCATCCATCCATCCATCATTTGTTTGTATCCATCCATCCATCCATCCACCCACAATTTGTTTGTTTGTTTGTTTTTCCATTCATCCATCCATCTATCCTTAATTTTTTGTTTATCCATCCATCCATCCATCCATCCATAATTTGTTTGTTCATCCATCCATCTATCCCTAATTTGTTTTTGTTCATCCATCCATCCATCCATCCATCCATCCATCCATCCATCCATCCATCCATCCATCCATCCATCCATCCATCCATCCATCCATCCATCCATCCATCCATCCATCCATCCATCCATCCATCCTTTATCCATCCATCCTTCCTTTATCCATCCATCCTTCCTTTATCCATCCATCCTTCCTTTATCCATCCATCCTTCCTTTATCCATCCATCCTTCCTTTATCCATCCTTATCCATCCTTCCTTTATCCATCCTTATCCATCCTTCCTTTATCCATCCCATCATCCAAAGTAAACTGCAAAAACAGTCTAATAAATGACTTATGAAAACTGAAGTGTGAACATACATATTATCAAAAATAGGCTGTTTAATTCAAAGGGTTCTCTAGAGGGAGGAAATTATTCAACTAAATCAGCATTTTTGTGCAAAATGCTACAAAAGGGTAGGGCCCCTTTAAATGCATAAAAAGTTGATGACTGAAGAACAGTTATAGTGTTATAAAGAGGGCAAAAGGTGATGCCAGAGTTTAGGGGGAACAGCTGCCACCCCTCAAGCAGGTACTTTACACAAACAGTTTCAGTAAAAACCCCATCTGTTAAAACGAGGGCCAGGAGTGTGTGAGTGTATTTCACTCATTTTGGCCAAAGGCATGTATGGCTGAAGCAGAATGTGTGCATATCTGTTTGTGTGTGAACATAAGCATGTGTTATTGAATTTGTGTTTCAGTGACACCATTGTTCTGAGAGTGTAACAGTACAGTTATATTAGCATGGCTTTAGAGCCAACCCAAAAATATAATACATTTGTTGGTATTTGAGCATCAACAAAACTAAATCTATTTATCATGTGCAATTCAGCACCAAGAGGCCTTTATTAGTGATGTTTGATAAGACCAAAGTCAAGGTCAAGGTTTGCTTGGTGTTAGCATGATGCCACTTCCTTTAGGAAAGACAATAGGAAATTTAACAGACTGCGCTTCCACAGTTCCATCATCTTTTGTGTAAACTCTGTAAACTGTGCTACATAGAGCATAAGTGCCTAAGAGGGACCCCAAAGGTGCCTTGAAGGAAGCCTTGGGGGACAAACTTCAATATGGCTCCATTATGTGTATGAGTCCTTATGTTGTGAACAGTTGATACAGGCTGAAATGTTATCATTGAATGCATCAAAACAGCCCTTTTTCTTTAGCTTTCTGAAACGACACAGAATCTCCGGATTAAAACAGAGACAGAAGAAGCATAGAAGCATTCGATGTAAATAACAAGATCATCAAACATTAAACGGCATAGAAATCAAAACAGCCTAACGTTATCAAATGAAATATCTTCGTAGGAAAAACTGTGCATGCTTTGGGGCTGTTGATGGACTCGATCTATGTTTTGATCATTGTTCTGAATGACAATCTGGACGTAGTCTTGACAAAAACACAATTGTTCAAAATCTTAAAAATGCTTTTTTTTAATTTTTAGTTTCAAAGTGCAAGTTTTTGAAAACGATACCATTATCGTCTCTCATGTTCATGCATATTACGTGTTCAGTCTAAAGGCACGTAGTGTTTCTTTACAAAGTGACATCCCCAACTACTGGCCTGGCAAGAATAATGCAACATTTTTAGTCATTGTCGTCTTATGTGAAAAAAGCAAAGCAAAAACGTGTCACATGACCCTTCAGAACTCATTCTAATATGATGCTTTGTTGCTCAAAAAGCATTTCTTATTATTGTTATCAATGTTGAAAACAGTTGTGCTACAAACTTGTGTGAAAAACCATGATGCAATTGTTTTATTTGCAATTTGTCTTTCTTTTTTTCGCTAGTGTATATAGAGTATAGTTGTTCATTCCAGTGAAGAAGAAGAAACTACAGTCAAGACTATGTTTTTCGTTGAATTATTTGAGAGCTAAAAACTCCAGACATTTAGGGAATCCAAGAACTCATTTTGTTCTAGACTCTCAAATCGGCTGAGAATATGATCCATTTCATCCTTTATTTCTATCTCTTAGCAGTCCTAAATGGCAACATTAAACTAGTTTAGCCCAGAGGGCACTTTCAAGGCCCCTAAAGAGACCTAACACATCTCTCCATTTTCCTCTCCAGCCATGTCCATTTAACCCACCAACTGTCTTTATCCATAAAAAAAGTCTGCTGGGATAGTCTACAAGTGTTAGAGCCTCTCTCTCTTTCTCTCTCTCTCTCACACTCTCACACTATGGATTTGAAATAGCCCTAGTTGCCTCATTTTAGTTGGTAAAATGACATGGCTTCCCGTCGGCTCCAATCTTGAGAGGAGGTGCGGCAGTGGGGGTTTGTGTGTGTGGTCATGCATGTGTGTGTGTGTGTTTCCAGCAGTGAGGTTCTGGGGCATTAATGACACTGACTCCACATGGGAACCACCAACCATCATCATTTCTATCCTTCCTGTGTGTCCTCTTTGCTTCAAGGTCATTCTCAATGACTGACGTAAAAATAAAATACAGACAGTGACATACTGCTGCTATTAATTTAATATATTATAAAGCTGTTTTATAATGTCGCTCAGTCTGAACCTTTTCATGTTGAAGTTTGCACAAGATATTGCATTCAAAAATAGCTAGACGAAGCACAAATACATAATTCAGTTCAATTTATATTTATTTGTATTGTGCTTTCCACAACACATATTGTCTCAAAGCAGCTTTACAGAAAATTACTTTTTAAATATTATGCATGACCAAAGATGGGTGCCTGTATGTGTATGGCAGTACACATCCAAGCAGCCATCGTGCTTTGGTAAATCATAATTATGTCATTAAACATTAGATTTTATTTGTTTGACTTTTGGTGTCATAATTTGGACTTTTAAAGCCAATTTCATCTTGTGTAAAAATTTTGAAAAGTTGAAATTGACAGGCCGCAGATTTATATCTCACAATTTTGGTAACTTTGGCATACCTAAGTACATGAAGAAAATGTACCGACTGTGCAATATAACCATGTACCAATGTACCAATATAAATATGTACCAATATAACGATATATTTGCAGATTAATTCATATCATTTTTTGAGAGCCTGATTACAAAAAACAAAAAAACAACAACTAACCATTAAAAGCCATGTCTCGTGCATCTCAACATAAATCAAGAATATACAGTACAGTGGCCTAGTTTGAACCAGCATAAGATTCCAAACTTTATTTTACTTTGATAGCCACATTTCTTTATTTAAAAATAAAATTGCTTTACAATGAACTACAATAATGCCTAAATGATGCAAACAAGTCATTGGACTACATGTATAAAGAAAAAAAATGCATGTGCCATGGATAAAATGGAATAGCCTATAAGCAAGGACAATAATAAAATGGTTTTAATTAAACCATATTGTTGATGAAATTAATATCAGAAAACATTTGTTAAAAAGTGCTAGCTATTATTAACAATGCCTCAAAGATTTTGAAAAAGAAACATGTAAAATTAATATTTCAAATAATCGCTTTGCTGTTTTTTGACCATTCTTCTAGAAGCACATTTGTGAGTTCAGGCACTGATGTTGGATGAGAAGGCCTGGCTCGCAGTCTCCGGTCTAATTCATCCCAAACGTGTTCTATCGGGTTGAGGTCAGGACTCTGTGCACGACAGTCAAGTTCCTCCACACCAAACTCACTCATCCATAGGTGCGTTCCATTCGAGCGTACACTGTAAAAAAAATTCAGCTCTCCAATTGAAAATTTTCTAGTGACCGATCACATCTAAATTTTTCAGTTGGCCAAATTGAATTGCTGTGAACTGATGCAATTTAATTTAATTAAAATTCAAGAAATTCAATTTGGCCAACTAAAAAATTTAGATGTGATCGTTCACTAGAAAATGTTAACTTGCATGGAGACCTGATTTTTTTTTTTACAGTGTAAGTGGACTTCACTGGGTATTCCGCCATCTTAAGTTAGAATCCAATCCAAAGGGAGTGAACATGTTCAGTTCGAAGGGTACTGTGAACGGCGTAGGGAAGAAGGTAAAATCGATACATCAATTCACAGGAAGATTACAGAAGATTATGTTTTAGATACATACTGTTTTTTAAGTGTATGCTTACATGGTTTTAAATTTGAAAGTAAAGTAAATTACAATATTAATTCATGTTATATCATAATCTGCGCGACCCCGTCGTTGCCTTTCTTTGACCCTGTTGAATGGAACACACCTCTTGTCTTCATGGACCTTGCTTTGTGCACTGGTGCGCAGTCATGTTGGAACAGGAAGGGGCATCCCCAAACTGTTCCCACAAAGTTGGGAGCGTGAAATTGTCCAAAATGTTTTAGTTTGCTGAAGCATTCAGAGTTCCTTTCACTGGAACTAAGGGGCCAAGCCCAACCCCTGAAAAACAACCCTACACCATAATCCCCCCTCCACAAAACTTTACACTTGGCACAATGCAGTCAGGCAAGTACCGTTCTCCTGGCAACTGCCAAACCCAGACTCGTCCATCAGATTGCTAGACAGAAAAGCGTGATTCGTCACTCAAGAGAACACGTCTCCACTGCTCTAAAGTCCAGTGGCTGCGTGCTCCACACCACTGCATCCAATGCTTTGCATTGCACTTGATTATGTCAGGGCTTAGACGCAGCTGCTCGGCCATTAAAACCCATTCCATGAAGCTCTCTTGAGCTAATCTGAAAGCCACACAAAATTTGGAGGTCTGTAGCTATTGACTCTGCAGAAAGTTGGTGACTTCTGCACACTGTTCACCTCAACATGCGCTGACCCCTCTCTGTGATTTTGCGTGGCCTACCACTTCGTGGCTGAGTTGCTGTTGTTCCCAATTGCTTCCACTTTGTTATAATACCACTGACAGTTGACCATAGAATATTTAGGAGTGAGGAAATTTCACAAATGGACTTATTGCACAAGTGGCAACTTATCACGGTACCAAGCTTGAATTCACTGAGCTCCTGAGAGTGACCCGTTCTTTCACTAATGTTTGCAGAAGCGTCTGCATGCCTAGATGCTTGATTTTATACACCTGTGGCCATGGAAGTGATTGGAACACCTGAATTCAATTATTTGGAGGGGTGTCCCAATACTTTTGCCAATATAGTGTATCATGCATCCCTAGTTTGTATCTTTTGGATTTGATTCCTTCACATTGCTTTCATCAACAAAATCTGGATTATCATTGTGATGCTGTGATTTATACCACATATTATGCTGCTTTTTTTTTAAATATTGGCAAGTAGCTCTTTTTTTTGTTTACCAGCCAAGGCGAATGCTTTTAGAGTGTTAGAGTTCCTTTACACTCCCCAACAAACAACGACATTTTATACATTCTAAACGTGGATTTAGATGTTAAGAAAAACTATTGTTTTGTTCACACTGACTCAATAAACATCAACACAAAAATCCAGCACAACCATTTCTTGTCATCTTTGGGGCAACGTGAAGTAGCCCATTTTCAACTCTGATTCTTCCTGAAATGATTCTGCAATCTCCATTCTGTTAGCTTCAAAGCAAGATGGCGCCTGTGTTCGGCTTTGCCTCTGCTCCCTCTCTGTCCTCTCGTATATTTGTGGTTTTTCTAGTGTTGTTTTTTGTTTTATCATCCCTGATAACTACTAGCTGTGTCTCAGCTGTTTTAAAATATGATCGACACACATTATTCTGCATTAAGGAGAATATGAAAGTACTTTGTGCTACCTGGGCTAAGTCCACAGAGTTTTTCCCTCCAAATTTTGAATGTTCCATGTCATCGCCGGTGTACCTGTTGCTAACAAAGCCTCGCGGCAGGAAAAGGAAGCGGGGATCCAGGGCTGGAGTCCAGGCCAGGCTGAGGAAACAACGTGGACAACCACCCTGGCCAAGCGATCCAGGACATCTCTGGGACGAGCGGTGCTTGAGGTTGGTTTCTGTTCGCGAGTCGGATAGGAACTTGCCCTGTGCGTCTATGTCCCTCAGGTGTATTCCATCTCGGCGGCCCCAAAACCACCCTCTGCGCGAACGGATCTTGCGTCCTGTTACATGCCGGGTAGCAAGTGACAACTACGCCATATCTGAAGGTGTCCAGTCAGCTCGATTTGCTTTGTTTAACGCGCGCTCCATCGCTAACAAAGCGTTCATCCTCTGCGATTTATTTACAAAGGAACAAATTGACTTTATGTTCCTAACGGAGACCTGGCAGCGAGAAATGGAGTATACTCATCTTAACGAACTGTGTCCCCCGGACTGCTCTGTGTATGGGACGCCGCGGCTGTCGCGACGAGGAGGTGGACTCGCGCTCGTGTACCGGGACCACTTCTGCTGCAGGTTGATGAACCCAGACCCTTTCGACTCCTTTGAGCTACAGATGACTAAGGTTGGAAATGTTGACTCATTCTACTGTGTATTAATTTATCGACCTCCTGGTCCGGCTCGTCTGTTTTTAGAGCACTTCGCTGAGTTTTTATCTTCGATTATTAAGCTTGAAAATGTTCTGTTACTCTGGGATTTTAACCTCCATATTGATGACCATTCGTGTACCGTAGCATCTGAGTTTTTAACTTTTCTATCCTTCATTTTTTGTTTATCCATCCATCCATCCATCCATCCATAATTTGTTTGTTCATCCATCCATCTATCCCTAATTTGTTTTTGTCCATCCATCCATCCATCCATCCATCCCTCCCCATCCCATCCCATCCCATCCCCTCCCATCCCCACCCTCTTTATCAGAGTTACTATAAACCCATCTGAGGTTACATTCTATTGTTGCTCTCCCTTGTACTTTTGGGATACTTTTTCACCCATCACTGGTGAGGATATAAAGGGTTTACTAAGAAAAGTAAAACCATCCTCAAGCCCGCTTGATGTTGTACCGACTTCATTGCTGTTAAATGTGTTTGACTTAGTGGGACCGTACGTTGTTAAATTGATCAATCTTTCCCTTTTAACCGGATCTGTGCCAAGCCTTTTTAAACAAGCTGTTGTCAGCCCCATCCTGAAAAAACCGAACTTGGATTATTTTGAACCAGCTAATTACAGGCCTATATCTAAACTGCCTTTTTTGTCTAAAATCCTTGAGAGAGTAGTGGCCGAACAGTTGAATGCGTTCCTTGAAGGAAAAATGTTGCTTGATAAATTTCAGTCTGGTTTTCGCAAATGTCATTCAACCGAGACTGCACTTTTAAAAGTATCAAGTGACATTTTGATGGCTGCAGACTCTGGACATTACACTGTGTTGATTTTACTTGATTTATCATCTGCATTTGATACATTAGACCATAAAGTGTTGATAAATCGGCTACAAAATGATATGGGGTTTTCAGGGTCGGTTTTAAATTGGTTCTCCTCTTATTTGAGTGACAGATCTTTTTGTGTGTTTGCTAATAACATTATTTCAGAAATGACCCCACTGTTATGTGGAGTTCCTCAGGGCTCGGTTTAAGGTCCTATTTTGTTTTTAATATACATTAGCCCTCTTGGTGAAATTATTCGAAATTTTCAAAATGTATCCTATCACTTTTATGCCGACGACATTCAGTTGTACTGCTCATTTAAAGAGTCAGAATTAGGTAAGTTAACTGAATTGCTGGAATGCATGTCTTGCATTAAGATCTGGTTAAATAATAATTACTTACAACTAAATGCAAAAAAGACGGAAACCTTAATCATTGCTCCAGACAAAAAAATACCTCTAATAAAACTGCATCTCGGTTCCTTGGACTCAACCGTTCAGTTGAGCCTTAGAAACCTTGGTGTTCGGTTCGACCAATCAATGTCTCTGGATGGTCATTCTAGACAGTTGGTCAGAAACTGTTACTATCATTTGAGAAATATCTCTAAACTGAGGACTTTGTTGCCCAAAGCTACTATGGAGTTGATAATTCATGCTTTTATTTCATCACGTCTAGATTACTGTAATTCTCTTTTTACTTGCTTTAACAAATCTTCTCTGAGTCGTCTCCAGACGGTGCAACACGCTGCTGCCAGGCTTTTAACAGGAACCAATAGAAGGACACACATTACTCCAATTTTATTTACATTACATTGGCTGCCTGTTAAATTCAGAATTGATTATAAAATTTTAGTTCTAACTTTTAGAGCACTACATGGTCAGACCCCCCAATATATCACAGACTTGCTGTCACCGTACTCTTCCTCTCGTACTCTTCGTTCCTCAGGTCGAAATTTCCTGAGTGTCCCCAAAACCCGTCTTAAAACATGGGGAGACCGGTCCTTTCAGGCAATTGCCCCTAAATTATGGAACGCTCTCCCCCCCGCGTTGCGTGTGGCAGAATCTGTTGATTCTTTTAAAAAGCAGCTGAAGACACTTTTATTCAGACAAGCTTTTAGTTAATTTTGGGCTTCTGTTTTATTTGGGTTTGTTTTGTTTGTTAAATTGTATATTCTCTGTAAAGCACTTTGTGATTTTTATCTGTGATAGGTGCTATATAAATAAAAAAAAAAGTTTACTTAGCTCAGAGATATCAATCCAATGAAAACATCATCAGAATACAGCTGCCATTATGGTAACTGTTGTCTTGTCCTGCATGTCTTGCTTTCTCATTAGCTTTGCTCCACTCACCTGGAGCCGTATTCCCGCGTCTGTCTGCTGCTCAAAAATTCAGTCCCTAAGCCGTCGTCAATGGGCAGAAAGTGTGCAGTCATTTAGTTAATTAAAAACTGGAGGGCATCAAGCACCAGCGGGCCTTGCACCCCACATTTTGGGTGCAGCGTAATTAACGTGTAGAACAGGATAAAATGGCTGCTCGCTACCGGGGACTTCCTGCCAATGCTCCTGAATATTCATCAGTGGTGGTTAAAGGGGATCGGTGGCTGTTGTTTGTGGGGATGTGCTACCGGCCCCTCAGGGGTCCCGTCTCCTGCTACCATTTCTCGCTGTGAGAGAAGTGGAGATGGCTGGAAGACCCTTTTTAAAAAGAAAATGATAGATCATACTGTATTACATGAAATATACTTTGCGAAAATTTGAGGGTATGTGCCAATGTACTGGTTCCTAACCTAAAGAAGGAATCTTGAACACAAATTCACTCTAAAGACCCTCAAGTGGGCAGTCTATCCAACATGGCTCAAGGTTCTTCATCTCTTGCCTCTAAAATGCCTTTAGTATGATAAGAGTGCATACCCATCAAACATGGGCAATTATCTTCGAAATGGACTGCCATGTGTTGGCGGAGAAATAGAGAGATATCCTGGCACCATTGTGGTGTTTCTGGCAAGACGGGATATACTTGAATAAATTGGAAATAGAAAAGGATTGGTAGCAACATCAAATCCCCATCAGATTACAGAGGGAGGAAGAGAAACCACAGCAGTCGCGGTGAGCACATGCTTTTTGAGGATTCTCACACCACAGATTGTGTATTAAAAAAATGTCCACAGTTCCAGGAATGCAAGACAAAGTCGTAATTTAGTGCTGATGGAGTGAGTAAATGGATCCAGATGGCTCATTGTCTAACTGGATACGTATAGAGTTTATTTGGAAAGACAGACAGACACTGTGAAGGGAGTGCAAGAATGCCAAAAACAACAAAATAGCTACATTAGTGTGGTTTTCATGGCTATATCTGAATTGATATTTAATACATACACAGATAAAATTTTAAGTGAAGCAATGAGAAGTTAGTTCTCTGGAAGAACTCACAATTTTGTGAATAAATTAGTTTATTATTTTTCTCACATTGTACATCTTTTTTAGCCAATGTGAAAATGTATAGCCATCTTGATATATTAGGAAGGAGGTCCCTTTCAAGGGTATCGTTATATTTTGGGGTCCTTGGCATCAGAAACTTTTTTATACCCTTTTTAGATGTTAAACATTTGGGATAATAAACCATTTTGTAGGGTTGTACTTGTAAAACATGTTCTGCAAATGAACAGTTAGTTTATGTATGCACTGCAGCATGGTATTTTGCATTCGTTTGGTTTACTATCAGCAATCTGGATTGCATGGCATGCTTGTTTGTTCCATCAAACATCTACACGTCTCCAGCATGCACTTGGACATGATAATTCTGCTAAACATGTTGCAAACACTTCATTAATGTTAGAGGTGTGACAGGCTGCCTCAGCTTGCATTGCTGAACACATGGCACAAAGCTCTCTCATGCCCCCTGAATCATAACTGGAAATAACACTATGCTTCACTCAACCTTTAAGTGTCTTTCGCTGCAAAAACAAGTTCTACACCGGTTCGCTTTGGCATAAATAACCCGGTTAGAGTGGGGACTCCTGGGAGAGATTTACTCCTTCGTTTGAACCTCTGAAACATAGCTAGTGGCACCCTCAGAGGAAATCAACTGAATTTGTGCAGAGGGACTATGCTTTGGCATTAAACAATGGATGACTTTGTTAATGTTAAAGTTTTGGTAATAGAAATAGAAAATAACTGTGTATTACTGTGCATTTTAAAAATGATCGTCTTCTAGATATGACTGCTGTGGTAATCGGATCTGTGATTGTTGTGCTTCACTATAATGAAATCTTTGAGCAAGGGTTATGGAAATTGAATCTGGTTACTGAAGAGGATTTGAATTCACTGATATATTTCCATGTTATTGAATCCTTGGAAAATGTTTGTAACGATATACTCCAGTTTAAGTTGATAAAGTCTATTTTGCTCACCCAAAATGCGATTTGCCAAGATGTAAGATGCATAAGGGCGAATGATATTTGAGCGAAACGGCAAGAATTTCTGTGTATAATATAGTTTTTAGCATATATAATTAGCATATGATATTAAAAAAATGTTTTCAATAACATTTCAATAATAGTAAGTTTATGAGGTCCATAGACAGCTAAAAACATACAAATACGCAACAAACAAACAATGAAATTAGATAAAAGTAGGGGGGTGCATGTCCTAAAAGGTGCTGTAGAACATAGATACAGAACAAGACTAGGGCTGCACAATATATCGAAATTATCGAAAAATCGCAAAAGTACATATCACAATATGCATATCGCAAGGACACAATATCTGAATGATTTTAATAGGCTACTTCAACATTGTGAAAATTGTATGTTTTAGGTCAACTCATAGCAGAGAATAGACTGTGCACACAACGTTGCTTGACGTTAAAAAGAGTTATTAAACACAATAACTTGCAAAAAACAACTCCTTGCAGTCTCGTGCTGTCTGCCCTCTGACACACACAATTAAATGTGCGCACAAAGCATTCTTTTTTTCGTGTCTTGTTACACACTCGAACTGTCAATGCATTCTTTTCCCAGAAAGAATGTAAAACACATAAATGTTAAATAAATGTTCTCAGTTTTTAAATACATTTTTTCAAATATAATTTAAATACATTTTACAAACTTAACGCAATATCGTATCGCATATCGAATATCGCATTATTTAACAAGGATATCGCATATCGCATTTTTCTTCAATATCGCACAGCCCTAAACAAGACCACTATGATGTTTTTATTTCTCCTTTTTGGACTTTGTGGTCCCCAAGAACCCATGGTCATGCTATGCTTTTATTGCAAAAGAGTAGCGAGAATATCATTTGAAACAGCTAAGAATACCATTCACTTTGGATTGAAAAGTGTCTGATAAATGAATAAACATAATGTAAAAACAGAAAAAAGGTGAGTAGTTAGTGACAACATTACATAAGCCTTTAAAATATGAGTTCATTGCAGAGGGTGAAAAAAGTTGCATGCAGAAAAAAAGAATATTTTTTGAGGTGCTGCTTCTTAGCTGTGTGTGTGTGAGTGTTTGTCCCTCAGGTTGTTATGTCTGTCTGCGTTGAATGAGCTCCACACACAGCACCTCGTCTCTCTGGCTGTGCTGAGAGGGATTTGGCTTTCACACTGCTCCAAAGAGAATCCGCTGTTCCCTCTGCAGGATGCGTCTGTCAATGGGGAGGAGTGTTATTGCAGATTTGCCCTGCAAGCTCACACCTCAGGTCCTGCTGCTCAGTTTTTTGTGTGTTTTTTTTTTTTGTATCACATCTGCGTTGGATTTTACTTCACCTTGTTCATCTTTGTCCTTCAAGAATTTCTTTTATTCAGTCTCAGTGGGAAACTCAGCTGGAGTGTGCTGCCGAAATGTAGCCTGAATGCATTTTGAACGTGTCAGTGCATTCTGTGCACAATGAACCTTGCCTCACATATGACTGTTAAAGAGATCTGCATCTGTGACGCACCCTGGTGTATTGAGCTAATATTGAACCCGACCCACAACTCTCACAGTGTCCTTTTTCCATACCTGCTGGGAGACATTTGCATCCTGTCTGATTTCATCAAGTCTGCGACTCAGCACGCCCTGGTTAGCCACCATTCGGTTGCCTATACTGACTATACTTGCACAAGTGGACGCTGAGAAAACAAGGGTGTGTGATCATTGGTACATCGCACTGATTAAAAGAGCACCTGCGTATAAGAGAAAGGGTCCCCAGAAAGAGGAGAAAGGGCTTAGGGTGAGAGGCATCTGCCTTTTAATACAGGCAAACAGATGGACACTTGTGTGGGGGTCCTGTCCTACAATTTTGGTCTATTATAGAGGACCCATTATGCCCTTTTACAAAGTCTTGGTTTTGTTTTTGGGGTCTACTAGAATAGGTTTAATGCTTGAGTGTTCTAAAAACATATATTTTTTTAACCAATTTTACCTCTCTTGCCAGTCTTTCAGTAATATTCTGTTTAGTTCCTTTCTCTATGAAGCCCCTCCTTCCGAAAAGTGCAATGTGATCTGATTGGTCGGCTGGACCAGTGTGTTGTGATTGCCAGCCGCTTCCTGCGTGCTTTGGAAATGCCAGGGCACTTACCATAACCATAACCATCTGTTTTACATATTGGCACCTGCTAACAAAAACAGCTTAAACCAGTTTAAGGGTTCCCATGTTGAAAAAAACAGCATATGCTGGTAATGTATGTTTAGAAGCATGGCAGCTGGTTTAAACTGGTTTAAGCTGGTCCTTAGTTGGTCATGAGCTGGTTTAAGCTGGTCCTGAGCTGGTTATATGCTGGTCCTGACCTGGAGCTAGTTTCTTAGGACCAGCTCTTGAGGGCCAGCTTAAAGGGGTACTTCAGCGCTGGATGTAGATGAAAGACAACAACTCCCAGAAGGCACTTGTTTCGCTGCCCAACGAGGCCACTCCCAAAGCCACGGCTACTGGTTATCACTTGCCCACCATGACACCGCCCCCACCGTCGTTTTTTTTTCATACTAATACAATAATTTCGTTCAGTTAGAGAATAGACACTACAATTAAAAACTGAACGTGTCTTTTCAATAAAGTGTGAGTGAGCCGAGCAAAAGTCACAGCACAAACGCAGCAGGAGTCAGATTTCATTCATCACGAGAAGAGCTGAGGTAAGCGCGGCAGTCATTCTCGACCCGTGTCCAGTCTGGCGCGTTTTCAGATCATGCCTATGGAAGCTAAACTTTCATAGGAATTCATTGAAAAGTCGAAACACTCCACACCGCTCCGTTATGAATGCCCCATCCGAGCAGCCGTGCGCATTTACATTCTGTGAGTGAGAGGGTGGGAGTGTTGGGGGGGTGGGGGGGGGGACGGGGGGCTTTGGGTGCTCGAGCCCCTGCCCTTTTTCAAAATGAATCAAAAGTGCCCCTCTCAGACAAATATCAATGAAAATATCGTGGTCAATAAAATTAAATAAATTTGATTATTATAACATGACAATGTATACAATAGTAACGAACGGCTCAAAAGTCGGACAATTTCTGTTGAGGCGTTGCCATAACGCGTTGCTATGGGTTGCGTGCGTTTTGATTGACTGCTGCTTTTCCACTGTTCGGAAACTGATCTCGAGCCCAATATGGTCCTTTCAGAGAGCGTGTGGCCTTACGCGAAAAAAGTAAACCCATATTTTTTTTAATCCATAATCAGAGCTAATGTGTTGATTAAATTACAAATCTATATATTATTTATTTTAAAGTATTACACAATTCATCAATGCCCTTTTGTCATGTATATACACCAACCAATCGTGATCTGGCAAAGCAAGTTCAAATTCCATCATTTGAATATACTACCGGGTTTCGACTGATACAAAGCTTAATGCTAATCGCTGAAGTAACCCTTTAAACCAGCTAAGGACCAGCTAAGGACCAGTTTAAACCAGCTGCCATGCTTCAAAACATATCTAACCAGCATTTGTTGTTTTTTTTCAAAAGGGTTGTTGTTTTCCACAGGCTAGTCCGGCTTGTCTGCTGGTTATGCTGAGAGAATAACTGGAAGACCTGCTGAATACCAGATAAAATGACTCCCCTACCCCCTCATAGTATTATTTGAGTAAGAGATTGGTAAAAGAGCCATGGTACTAAATTGTGAGAGTTATGGCAATAGTGTTTCGGAGAGATGTGGCTGTTTTCATAGCCCTGCTCGTCAACCACCTCCTCTTACGACCAGCTGTCAGGACGTTTGGCTCATGATGAATGTACACTGTCTACATGATGAAGTCTTCCTGGGAGGTCGTTTGCTCACAAATATCCTCTCAGCCTGGCTTGTGATTCTTTCCGTCATAACAAAACACACCGGATCAACCAGCGGCCTGCTAGCGGCGAGGCTTTATGCTTAATTAATCACGTGGGAGATAATTAATCAAGGACTAATTTCACTTTAATGATTCCTATCAAATTACTCTTTACATTGGGCGGTGTGTAAGTACACGTTGAGAACATCTTCATTTCCACCGTCTTCCAGACCTGCAGAGGTTATGAATTAATGGATTCATTTATTTATTACTGTCTGGTACTTATGATATTCATTAGGGTATGTTGGGCACAAGCAGAGGAACATATCTCAAGAGTTAAGTGAAGTTAGTGAGAGGTTAATTCATGCTGTGGCTTTGCAGATGGCTCTGCAATTTATCAATGTCTTGTATATAGAGAGGGATCACTAAAAGCTATTATAACAAATAATTGTTTTTGCCATGCTTCTATATTACAGCATTTACTCAGAATAACAGGTGAGAGATGTTCTGGGTTCAAAAACAAGTTGAAGGATTATTATTAGGGATGCACCGAATCCAGATTATTGGGGTTCGGCCAAATACCGAATCCACTGTTTAAGATTCTGCTGAATCCGAAACCGAATACCAAATCCTACTCCCATCCTCAGTCCATTATCCCAGTAAACACATTAATGAAGTAAACAACGTCCAAAGCAGTGTATTTTTAATTTAATTGAATTTTTATTAAGAATAGGCAACATTATGCCAGGATGACTGTCCTTCCTTTGCCGTACCTGAAGTTGCTGCATTTTGGCTGGTGTCATGCACAACTCGTATTATTTCCGATGTTTCATACGCAAATGTACAGCGGCTATTGTTTAGGGGCCTTGCCACCACAAGACAAATCGGCATTGCAAATTGAACATGTAGCTCGACTTGAATCGCCTTCTTTTGACTGAAAGTACTGCCAAACAACACTTTTTCTGTTCACGTGTTCCATTTTCACTTTCTCACAGCCGACTGCATTCGAGAGGTCCACCTAGTAAACACGTTCCCTTAATCAACGGCGGCATCATTACGTCGACCAGCGGAGAGCACGTAGTACAAGCCTAGGGTTTGGTTCGGTGGAAAAAAATTCTAAGGTTCGGCAGAAACCGAACCCCGTCAAAAAGCCATTCGTCTATCAGTTATACAAAATTCAAAATATTTTTCTAGATTAGATTAGGCCTTTGTCTAGAACTTTGAGGCACTGTTTACACCTGGTATTAAGATGGATTTTGGATGATCGGGTCACAAGTAGACGAGGGAGACACATACCCATTTACACCTGGTGTTTAAATCTGTCTCTATGTTCCACTTTCAAACACTTATGTCCTGATTTCTTTGAGGGGAGGGTCTATGTATGGGTTTTTTCAGATCTTTCGATCTAATGGGCAAACACAATTTACTTACGAACACAATCGGAGACGACGACGCAAGACCAGCCGAACGCTGTGAGTGTGTGTAGAAATCAGGAATTGTGAGAGAACATTGAGCTTGGTACGTTTTTCATCTTCAAACCAGACTTGGGTCTCCAGCCAACAAAGTTTGAATCCCGTCTGGCTAGCACGCTTCCCATAATGTTTACATGTTAGGTCAGTAGGCAGAGAGTAGATGATCTTTTGTGACTGTTCGAACACATTCGACCACATAAAGTGTTTGAAAGTGGACAAGCTCAAAACATTTTAGACCCCGTTTACCCCACTTGTGATCCGATCGACCAAAAAAACGTATCTTAAAGGGTCATCACTCACCCTCATGTTGTTCCAAACCTCTATGAGTTCTTTTGAACACAAAAGAAGATATTTTAAAGAATGTTGGTAACCAGATTGACTGACTTTTATATTAGGGGGAAGAAAAAAAACTATGTATTTCAATGGCTACCATCAACTGTCTGATTACCAACATTCTTTAAAATATCTTCTGTGATAGAAGAAAGAAGCTCATACAGGTTTGAAACAACATGAGGGTGAGTAAATGATGACAGAATTTTCATTTTTGGGAGAACTATCCCTTTAACACCACACTCTAAACAAAAAATGGTGCTATATGGCACTAAAAGTGGTTCTTGGCTCGTAATCATAGGGGAACCACTATAAGTGCTGTGTAGAACCAATCTTGGTGCTTCAGTGGTTCTTCAGTGGTTCTTCACCCAGTCTTTTGGCATATACAGAACCTGTTAAGATATGGTGCTATATAGCACCAAAAGTGGTTCCCCTTTGATTACGACCAAGAACCACTTTTAGTGCCATATAGCACCTTTTTTTTGTGAGTGCAGGTGTAAACGGGGCCTTAATACGAATCTAGACATGGGTTCTCTATTCATCTTTGATTTTTCAGTATCCTTTTCTAAGAGTGACTGGAAGGAATGGAGCCGCACTTTAAAGAGTTAGTTCACCCAAAAATGAAAATTCTGTCATTAATTACTCACCCTCATGTCGTTCGACACCCGTAAGACCTCCGTTCATCTTCGGAACACAAATTAAGATATTTTAGTTGAAAGCTGATGGCTGAGAAAGGCTTCAGATGAAAGGCTTCAGCCAATGCCTCCATTGGCATTCAGTACATTTACACTCACAAGACCCATAAAAGGCACTTAAAACGTTGTTACAAAGTCCATCTCACCACAGTGGCTCTACAATAATTTTACGATGCGACGGCAATATTTTTTGTGCGAAAAAAAAAAATCTAAATAACGCCTTTATCCAACTTGTTATTGTCTTCCGTGTATGCCTCCACGACGCATGCGCGAGAATATGACGCAGATCCGGCGTTCGGACACATGACCCAGAAGCGATTTGTTTACAAGCAGAGGAAGACGCGCGTGTCTAAGCTGTTGGATTCTACATTGATCGTGCTTTAGGTCTCGGCGTAGTTCTCAAAATCGGGCTAAAGTGTGCATTTCATGGATTCCCGAACGCCAGCGCTACGTCATATTCTCGCGCATGCGTCGTGGAGGCACACACGGAAGACAAGAAGAGGTTGAATAAAGTCGTTATTTTGATTTTTTTTTGCACACAAAAACTATCGTCGTCGCTTCGTAAAATTATTGTAGAGCCACTGTGGTGAGATGGACTTTGTAACAACGTTTTAAGTGCCTTTTAAGCGTCTTGTGAGTGTAAATGTACTGAATGCCAATGGAGGCCTATCTGAAGCCTTTCTCAGCCATCAGCTTTCAACTAAAATATCTTCATTTGTGTTCCGAAGATGAACGGAGGTCTTACGGGTGTCGAACGACCTGAGGGTGAGTAATTAATGACAGAATTTTCATTTTTGGGTGAACTAACCTTTTAATTCGACTGTCTTGATGCGCTCTGTGTAATGGATTGAATTCCAGTGCACTGAAAAGTGAGAAATACATTATATAGAAGAGGGAACCCTCGTGTATTGCTTTTAGAAAAGCACATCTGGTTATGGCTGATTCAGAAACTAGTTTTCTGGAGAATTAATCTTTTAAACCTATACATTTAAACCATGAGTTTTTAGCTTGGAATTTCCATGAGACTCTAAATCTTCGGTTTAGTCTAAAGAATCCTTTATAGGAGGATAACATAAAAGAACCAAGATTTTAATACACATGTAGGAGCACATTTACTCAGAGGAGATGCCAATTACACTGAATGTTTCTTTGAGGAGTGTTAAAGGATGTGAATTCAATCTGGGCTAATGAACAGATAATCCGCACTTCATTATAATATGCCTTATAAAAATAACAATAATTAAACATCTGCTTTATTACAATTACCTCCACTTGTATGATGGAGAATGCCCCGCAGCAAAGGATTTCAAGCCCTTCTCAGTACATCCCGAATGATATATCACGAATAATCAAGATCATTATCTCTGCCATCAACAGTGTTTTTCCAGTGGAATTGCCATAGAAACACCCTTTTAATTGGACCCCTAATTACATGGGGGAGGGAGATGCTCACTAATATCCTAAAAAAGGAAAGACATTGTGTAATTAAGAGGAGTTTTAGGAAAGCCACTAATTAAAGATGATATCCTAGGTTAAAGTATTAATTTTTTTTCTTTTCTTTTTTTTTCAAATTGAATTGTGCAAGGTTTAACTGAGTAAAACAGGTTTGGAAAGTGTATTGTGCTTGAAAAAAAAAACATTTCCAGTCTCCTTTATGGACCATAGGGCTCACGCAATTCCAAAGCCATAAATCACTGTAAATCCCAGGTTAACGTTAGTGTATAATCTATAATGATATTAGTGAGCTCTGCTCTGATAGTAAATACCAAGGTGAGTTGCTTGGTGCAAGATGTATTGCCCTTTGAGTCTCTGCTGACAAATAATCTCCCCTTGATAGAGACACATCCGAGGTCAAGTTGTTTTCAAATTGAAAAATAATTTACTGTTTATTTTTTATTTTTTTACAAGAGACAAGAGAACATAACTTCTTTAGAATTGTTAATATATTAGTGACATTCATTTTGAAAGAATATTTTGAAACACCAATATGTATGTACACAGATCAGGCATAACATTATGACCACTGACAGGTGACGTGAATAACACTGATCTCTTCATCACGGCAACTGTTAGTGGGTGGGATATATTAGGCAGCAAGTGAACATTTTTTCCTTTTGGAGTGAATGTTTGTACCATTTTTAAATCCCTCAATTGTCCTCAGTGGGCCAAAAGTTATAATGTATCTTTAATAACTTATTATGCAATTATGCAATATTGTAGTGCGTCTTTTTTTCCTCCGATACCAATTTTTATTTCCTTTTTCCATAGTTAATTACCAAATTATTTTTCACATTTAATTGATTTATTCACTGTTTATCTGTTGTCCTTAAGCTCTCGGTTTTGTATAGGAGCCAGATGTTTACCTTACTTATACTCAAGGATTATAATGAGCAGGCAAACATAAATTTAGCAATTTTTCAACAATGTGAAACCTCATTCAAAAACGCACCATTTTAAAGCCTCTCCCTAGGACTAGTTTTCAACTTCAACTCGTGATAAATTGCTTCCCACGCTGCTCTCCTTTACCTGCACGCGGCCCATTAATAAAGGCAAAGGTCAGGGATCTGTAAGCGTGTGTGGGACTGACTGCGTAAAGGGTGTAAAAGCAAGTTTCTCTCCTATTTTCTGTACTAGCAGTGTTGTGTTTGACGCTGTACGATCCTTTCCTAATCATAATCACACAGTCTTCTCTCATTTGTGCAGGGGGTTTGCTGCTCTGATGTTTCCAGAGATGTTTGCTATTGTGCCTGGAACAAAGAATCAGCCCCTCGGAGAATAGGTAGGGTAACTTTTTCTCTGTTCTTGGTGGGCCTTTGAAAAGCTATTTGTTGGAGAAGGGCATCCTTTGTTTCAACGTCTGCACCATCACCATTGAATTAATTATCGTTGCATTTTCTTGTCTTTTTTTTTTCTTTTGGAAGAGGATGCTTAATTTTAAAAGCCCTGATCTTAAATTGAAATTGACAGTATTAATTGTATGTGTTGAGTAATGAAAGACAAAGAAAAATGAAATGCGACAGAGAAAGCTTCTGATGTTTGCTGAGAAAGGCTTATGAAGTTAATTCCTCGCATAGGAATTCAAGCCAACACTATTGGTAACACTGCAATTTCTAGAGGTACAAAAAGAAGTGTGAGTAATATATTATTTCTCATTAAGCATTTTTGTTGTGTTTTTTTTGTACAAAATTCTGACTAAAACTTTTAAGGTGAATATAAATGGAACATTATTAAAGGTCCCATATTGTCAAAACTGAACTTTCCTGGCCTTTTTCACGGTTTAGGGGCTATGCAACTAACATATACATTTCAAAACAGTCAATCCACAGTCAAATGCATGCACACAGCCTGAATAAAGTAGCTGTGCCTTTTCACGAGCCATTGTGACTTCCATAAAAAATGTGACGTCAGAACTACTCAGTCACATTTACCACCCCGAGCACTGCCCACCATCCCACCGTCCTTGCATTATTATCAATATATATAGCGAAGTACACAGAAACACAACTACAGTAAATACAGGGGGTGCTTAATAAACTGGTAAATTATATATTCGTAAATCAACTCCGATGAAAAGCTGTATCACCAAAGGTTAATACACTGTAAAAAATGAATCATGTGTCTTGTAATTTTCACCAAAAAAAATTAAGGTGATAATTAAAAATAGTCTGTATATTTTCTTAAGAAAACTGTGGTTCCCTTTCAGTCGGTCACTACGACGTACGTCGGTAATAACCGACGAATTGGGATCACTTCAGAGAGCCCCTATCAGCTTCGAGAACTTAAGAACAGGCCAATGAACAATTGGCGTGCGAGATTTGCATCTCGCGCTCCGCCCCGCGCCGCGGGTATAAACAGGAAGCGAGAGCATCGCACTGACGTCATTCACTTCGGAGCCTAACCGGCGTTTGAAGTTTGCAGACTGCTTCCTGACTATTTCAGCGAAGATTACTACAAAGAACAGAGAAGAGGATCGTGTGTGTTGGTGTGACGGCGCTTTCCAGCGGGACCGCGAACTCAAAGCTGCGAGGAACAACTGCTGTTATCACAGCAAAAAAAACAGCTTGTTGGTATCGGTGGGCGTTCCTTTTGAGTGCAAACACAGGCTGCACTATCTCCTGTGTGTTGCCGCGGTTTCCCTGGGTGCTTCAGCACTCTCTTAAAAGAGCGATTTCCTCACAAAAAGAGCAACACGGGTGTGACACTGCGTCTTTTTCAAGATGTCATTCCACCCGTGCGTTTCTGGATGCGGTCGTTCCCTCTCGCCCGCTGACGGCCACACTCACTGCATCACGTGCCTGGGCTTACAGCACGCTGAGGCAGCGTTTGTGAATAGCTCGTGTTCTCACTGCGGGAACATGACTATTGCGGTGCTTAGGTCGAGACTCACCTACCTCCGGGAAGGCGGAGTCCCCCTCCCCATACCTCGATCTAGAGCTATCCCTAACCAGGATAGACCTACTTCGACGGATGGCCGGGGTGATCTGAGGATTACGTTCAGGCCAAACCCGCCTAGTGTCCAAGCTACGCAGGTCCCTGAACCCTCTCAAGCACCGCTGCCGGTGGCGCCACCGGAAGAGATCGCTGGTCCCGCCCACGGGCGCCCAGTCATCTCTTTCGGAGCGCCCGCGGACGAGCAGATGTCGATCGCAGCATCGGAGGGGGAGTTCCAGTCCTCAGAGGATGAGGATTCAGCTGTACTGCCTCCCTCTGGGAGAGTGGCAACGGCTGAGTCGGACCCTGAGTTGACGGCTATGCTTTCCCGGGCCGCCGAAAAGGTCGGGCTTGTGTGGAACCCTCCACCACGTCCCGAACCTTCTAGGTTGGATGATTGGTTCCTGGGGGGGGGTCGCGCTGGTTCTCAGCGTCCCGCCCCAGTGCCATTCTTCCCGGAGGTGCATGAGGAGCTTTCCAGGTCGTGGACGACACCCTTCAGTGCCAGAAACAGACCTGGAGGCTCCTCCCTCCTCACTACCCTTGACGGTGGACAGGCCAAGGGTTACGAGAGGATCCCGCCGGTCGAACGCGCCGTCGCGATGCAGCTGCGTCCGGCGACCGCCTCCGAGTGGCGTGGTGATCCTCGTCTCCCGTCCAAAGCCTGTAGGTTTTCGTCCAGTCTAACTGCGAAGGCCTACAGGTCCTGCGGACAGGCCGCGTCTGCCTTGCATGCCATGGCGTTGCTTCAGGTGCACCAAGCCCAAGCACTCATGGACATGCACGAGGGTAGGTCTGACCCAGAGCTCCTCCGGGAGCTCCGGGCGGCGACGGACCTCGCCCTCCGGGCGACGAAAGTTACCGCCCGTTCCGTGGGTCAGGCGATGTCCACCTTAGTGGTCCAGGAACGGCATCTCTGGCTCAACCTGGCCGACATGAGGGAGACTGACAAGAACCGGTTCCTGGACTCCCCCATATCGTCGGCCGGGTTGTTCGGCGACGCGGTCGAGAATTTCGCCCAGCAATTCTCGGCCGCCCAGAAGCAGACGGAGGCCATCAAGCATATCCTGCACCGGCGGCCCGCTGCTGCCTCCACCCAGCCGCCGGCTGCAGCGCCTCCGCCTGCCCGTCGCCGAGGACGTCCTCCTGCGGCCGCCCCCGCTCCCGCCCCAGCCCAGCAGCAGCCTTCCACCGGTCGTGGGCGTGGAGCCGGTCGCGGGAAGAACGTCCAGCCCGCTCAGGCCGCTGCCAAGCCAGGTGGCAAGCGCCGTCGGAAGAGACCCTGAGACGGGCCGCCCAGAGATGGAGGAAACTGCTCTTCGGGAGATGGCTGCAGCACCACTCCTTCCCCCGGTGGAGGGCCGGGGGAACCCCATTTTATTTTCTGTTCCGCCACTGGCCCCAGTGCCAGTGGCACCCAAATTTTCAATAAAAGAGCAGTTTCTAACATCTCTGGGTGCCAAGAGAGCGCGTCTGACGGTATGCGACGCTACCATGCCTCGTACCCCTCAGACACCTCTCTCCTCGCCAACAGGGGGCGTCGGTTGTGCGGACGCACACAAAGTGCCTCCCCACGCTCGCCCGTCCCCTCAGCGGATGCAGGTCGTGTGTCAGACCCAGACCCCTGCACGGACCACTCCCATGTCGTCCTGGGGCCCCTGCGTTCCGCTGCGCTGCCCCGCTCCGGGTACGTCCGTGGTGCCGATGGTCCCGCTTGCTCGGTCTCTGGGGGCCTGGCTAGCGCTCCCCGACCCGTCTCGCTGGATCATCCGCACCATCAGACTCGGCTATGCGATTCAGTTCGCCCGGCGTCCCCCGAAGTTCAGGGGTGTCCACTTCACTTCTATACCGAAGGAGGGCGCCCCCGTGCTTCAGGCGGAGATCGCTGTCCTATTGGCGAAGGACGCGATAGAGCCGGTCCCTCCAGCCGATATGAAGTCCGGGTTCTACAGCCCGTACTTCATTGTACCCAAGAAAGGTGGCGGGTTACGACCGATCCTGGACCTGCGTTACCTGAACCGCTCCCTCCACAGGATGCCGTTCCGAATGTTAACCCAGAAACGCATCTTCAGATGCATCCGTCCCCAGGATTGGTTTGCAGCGATCGACCTGAAGGACGCGTACTTTCATGTCTCGATTCTCCCTCGACACAGACCGTTTCTACGCTTTGCTTTCGACGGACGGGCATACCAGTACAAAGTCCTACCCTTCGGGTTGTCCCTGTCGCCCCGTGTCTTCACGAAAGTCGCGGAGGCGGCCATTGCTCCCATGAGAGAGCGTGGTGTTCGCATCCTCAACTATCTCGACGACTGGCTGATTCTTGCCCAGTCGCGGGAGCAGTTGTGCGAACACAGGGACATGGTGCTCCGGCACCTCAGCCAGTTGGGTCTTCGGGTCAACTGGGAGAAGAGCAAACTCTGTCCCGTACAGAGGATCTCTTTTCTCGGGATGGAGATCGACTCGGTCGCCATGACTGCGCGCCTCACAGAGGAGCGCGTCCAGTCGGTGCTGAGCTGCTTGAGTACGCTCAAACGCAGTACAGCGGTTCCACTGAAACATTTTCAGAGGCTCCTGGGGCATATGGCAGCAGCAGCCGCAGTAACGCCGCTAGGGCTGCTCCATATGAGACCGCTTCAGCACTGGCTACACGACCGAGTCCCGAGATGGGCGTGGCACAGCGGGTCCCTCCGTGTCCAAGTGACGCCGAGATGCCGCCAAACCCTCACCCCGTGGTCGGACCCTTCGTTTCTACGGGCAGGAGTGCCTCTAGAACAAGTGTCCAGGCATCATGTTGTCTCCACGGATGCCTCACCCACGGGGTGGGGTGCCACGTACAACGGGCTTGCAGTATCGGGTCTGTGGACGGGGCCCCAACTGCAATGGCATATCAATTGCCTAGAGTTGCTGGCAGTTCGTCTTGCTCTCAGCCGCCTCAAAGGGTCGCTCAAAGACAAGCACGTTCTGGTCCGGACGGACAGCACGACGGCCGTTGCGTACATCAACAAACAAGGTGGTCTACGCTCCCGCCGTTTGTCCCAACTCGCCCGCCATCTCCTCCTGTGGAGTCAGAAGCATCTGAGGTCCCTTCGTGCTATCCACATTCCGGGCCTGCTCAACCGTGCGGCCGACGAGCTGTCACGGTTGCCAGTGCTTCCCGGAGAGTGGCGACTCCACCCCCAGGCGGTCCAGCTGATATGGAGTCGCTTTGGGGCCGCACAGATCGATCTGTTTGCCGCCCACGACACGACCCACTGCCAGTTGTTCTATTCCCTGTCCGAGGGGACCCTCGGCACGGATGCACTGGCACACAGCTGGCCCCGGGCTCTGCGCAAATATGCGTTTCCCCCAGTGAGCCTTCTTGCACAGACACTGTGCAAGGTCAGGGAGGACGAGGAGCAACTCCTCTTGGTAGCTCCGTACTGGCCCAACAGGACGTGGTTCCCGGAACTAGTGCTCCTCGCGACAGCACCTCCTTGGCCCATTCCTCTGAGGCAGGACCTTCTGTCTCAGAGACGGGGCACCCTATGGCACCCGCGTCCAGACCTCTGGAAACTCCATGTCTGGTCCCTGGACGGGACGCGGAGGTTCTAGGTGACCTACCGCAAGCGGTAGTCGACACCATCGCTTCCGCCAGAGCCCCCTCTACGAGACGGCTTTATGCGTTGAAGTGGAACCTGTTCGTCGACTGGTGCTCTTCTCGCCGAGAAGACCCCCGGAAATGTTCGATCGGATCTGTGCTATCTTTTCTTCAAGACGGGTTGGAGAGAAGGCTGTCTCCCTCCACCCTCAAGGTATATGTTGCCGCCATCGCCGCAAGCCATGACCTCGTTAATGGTGAGTCCTTAGGCAAGCATGATCTGATCGTCAGGTTCCTAAGGGGAGCGAGGAGACTAAATCCTCCTCGCCCTTCTTCTATACCCTCTTGGGACTTGACTCTGGTGCTGACCGCACTTCAGAGGGCGCCCTTCGAGCCTTTACAGTCAGTAGAGCTTAAGATCTTGTCTCTAAAGACAGTACTCCTGATTGCATTGGCCTCAGTTAAGAGGGTAGGGGACCTGCAGGCATTTTCGGTCGACGAATCGTGCCTGGAATTCGGGCCGGGTGATTCTCAGGTAACCCTGAGACCCCGGCCTGGATATGTGCCCAAGGTTCCCACTACTCCCTTCCGGGACCAAGTGGTGAGCCTGCAAGCGCTGCCTTCGGAGGAGGCAGACCCAGCCCTAGCTTTGCTCTGTCCCGTCCGTGCTCTCCGGACTTACGTGGACAGAACGCAAAGCTTCAGGACCTCAGAGCAGCTCTTCGTCTGTTATGGAGGACAGCAGAAGGGAAAGGCTGTCTCCAAGCAGAGGATGGCCCACTGGATAGTGGATGCCATCGTCTTGGCGTATGAATCCCAAGACGTGCCCTGCCCGCTCGGGGTTAGAGCTCACTCCACCAGGGGTGTAGCCTCTTCCTGGGCGCTGGCTCGTGGCGCCTCGCTGACAGACATTTGTAGAGCTGCGGGCTGGGCGACACCTAACACGTTCGCTAGGTTTTATAGCCTGCGTGTAGAGCCGGTGGCTTCTCGTGTGCTCGCTTCCCATAGTCAGCTTCACTGAAGTGCCCGTTCTAGTGTCGGCTTGCTGCGCCATTCCCTTCCCCCGGAACGGATACGTGCGCTTATTTCTCCAGTCGAGTTCCCCAGGTTTGGCGAACCCTGTTGAGTCCTCCGCACCCCTCGGCAGTCGGATGTTGCGGAGCGTCCGACGCCAGGTCTGGCACTCGTATGCATTGGTGGAACTTGTGTCAGGCTGGGTTCCGTATGTCGTGACCCCTACGGCGGTCCCATACGTGTATCTCCACGGTTCAGCTCCCTACGGCGAGCTCGTGTCTTTCCCTTGGCAGAGTTCTCTGCCGTCTCAGTACGGTGTCGTCCCCCGCCTGCATTAGGCCGGGGCCTCCCCTGGGACTTCCGTATGTTGTGCTGCCCACGGCCAGCCCATACGTATTCTTTCCACATGGTAACTCCCTCCGGGCATGATGTGGCTCCCGCAGCGTCCTTCGGGCACGCTTTCCCAGCGTTATCCAATCAAGTCTGCTGAATGGGTCTTGCGGAACAGCAGTATGACTCTTCTGGCGTGAATCTTCCCGCCCGCTTCAGAACGGGGTCCGAGGGGCTCTCGCTGGGCGCTGGAAGTGGTAGTAACTGTGGCGTTTTCCATAGGGATCCCAATTCGTCGGTTATTACCGACGTACGTCGTAGTGACCGACTGAAAGGGAACGTCTCGGTTACGTATGGTAACCCTCGTTCCCTGAAGGAGGGAACGGAGACGTACGTCCCGTCGCCACAGTTCCTTCCATCACTGCCTGGCCGGTCTCTGGTTAGGCTCCTCAGTGAAAAACGTCAGTGCGATGCTCTCGCTTCCTGTTTATACCCGCGGCGCGGGGCGGAGCGCGAGATGCAAATCTCGCACGCCAATTGTTCATTGGCCTGTTCTTAAGTTCTCGAAGCTGATAGGGGCTCTCTGAAGTGATCCCAATTCGTCGGTTATTACCGACGTACGTCTCCGTTCCCTCCTTCAGGGAACGAGGGTTACCATACGTAACCGAGACGTTCAGTGTTGTATAGAAAATATTGAGAACATTTCCCCATTAAAGCTAAGAGATACATTTTCCTTTTTAAGGAAATGTAAGCAATTTTGAGGCTTCAATCGAAGAACCAATAAAGCTGATAAAATTAAGGAAAATAAGGTTACCTATTTATTTTAAGAGAATTAGCTCAATTGTGCAGTTTTATTTAGAGACACCATTGTTAGTTCCCAACATGCTTTGCATATGGCTGGAAATAGAGAGTTAATATTGAAATTAAGTGTTATTTTATGTGTTTTTGAGTGAAGGGAAACATCTGTAAATATTTAATGTTTGGTTATGTTTGACATTTGAAAGAGTTTCTGTATTTTGACCGTTACCATTGTGCAGAAGAGTAGAGCTTATGGTAAGGTTGTGATGTAAATACCTGCAAGTATTATTATTATTATGAAGCATGTTTCTTTGTTCAATGAGAAATAACTTTTCTAATGCTAGTGCAATAACAAGTTTGTTTCTGCTTGCGCTAGCAGTAAACAGTCTATGTATAAACAGGTCATTTCCATTTAATATAATTTATAACCTATTTTTTAAAGTCAAAAATTAAAAAAGCACTTTCCACTAATAATATTAAATTCATCATGTGCCATAGACTAAATAAATTAGGAATTTTTACTTAATTTATTTGGGTAAATTTCACTAAAAAAAAACAACCTTAAAATCTACTCAAATATAATACGTGTAATATTGTTACCATAATTTTTTTAAGCAGATAGCATGTGATATTTTTTACAGTGTAGTGATCCATCCTTGAGTAACAACTTTAGAGCAAAAACTTTTTTGTATTGTCCCTTTGTATGGAAATTTTGTTCACAAAGCAGTCTGGTGTAAAATGATTCGCGCAGACAAACAAATTTAAGTATATGGGGCTATCATTCCCTTTCAAAAATAGAACTAATCCACTGTCAGGAGTACATGGAGACTGTTATGTTCACTCTTACATCCAACAACAAAACACAAACATCTCAATCGCTTATGAGACATTCTTGTCCCTACAGCTGCTTTTATACATTTTCCACCTCATAAAACAGTAACTGTTTGTATATTGTTGCTATACAGTTTACAATATTTGGTCATTCGCAATACTTATTCCTGAAAATGCCCATTTCTCATTTCATTGCCATCCAAAATACTGGCTTCAGAAATGGCCTTTCAGAGGTTGACCTTTGCTCACAAATCTGTACATCTTGGAACTTTAATTGGACTACACAATCAAATTCTTGCACAAATGGCAGCACAACCACAACTAAAAGTAGCCAATCTTTCGTTCTGTCGGAGATGCTGGTCTTTGAACATATATTCAAGTGCAGGTCTCCAATAAGCTCCCTCCCCAGGTTCAGTCCGAACAGAATCCTTCTCCCATGCCTCTCCCTACCAGGACGCAGCTGGAGAGAGGAGATAAGAGAGGCATGCAGGGGTCCCTGGCTCTCAGTCATATCACTGAAGGGAGGAGAAAGGGCAATAAAGGGGGAGACATTGAGAAAATGGAGATGGGGAAAGTCCGAATTGGACACCTATAGCATTCATTAGCAGTGAATGTAACCCGTACCTATATTTCTTCACCTCTCCAATTAATAGCTTCACTTCCTTTGTGCGAAAATCAGTTTGCCAAGACAAGGTAGTGTTTGACTATGCACATAGTTACAGTCTCTGTTGCAGCTTATAAAAGAACAAGAGACCTACTTTGTCACTTCATTGCTTTGCATAGTGGTAATTCATCCAACATTGTGCTTTTTGAAGTTCTGAACTGACTGTTCAAAATAGTGTTTTTTCGTAAACTGGACATGGTCGAGTGGCTGTAAGGGATGTGTGTTAAAGCACGATCGGTTTACTGTGTGTCTCAGGCCTTAGTGAGTCTTAATTAAAGTGCAGTGCCTCAGTAACTTGCAATCAATAAAGCATGGATGAATAAACTCTAACGCCTCGCAAAGCTGAAAGGTACACGTCAAAGAAAACACGAATAAATTAATGGGAAAAAAAAGGGAGTCAGTTAATCGGCCACATACTTATTTAGGCCACCAATAAACAAACACCACCCTGTGTCTTGTATTGATACCTGTATATCTGGCTAATTATTATTAATGGGTAGTTGTGGCTCTGGATGCTGATTGGTCAATACAGAATACCAGCTTCCAGTGCTCAAACACATGGTATACTTTAATAACAGTGCATAACACACATAACCTTAGGAGGTTTACATGTCACATGTCAGGAACTAGTGCAGCAAAGTGAATTTGATTTTGAAAGAACGTGAGGGCTATGCTCTCGGTTGAAGAGGCTGCAGGCATTATGCCTAAAAATGTCCTTTGTCCATAAATAGATTCACAATATAGCATTGCTGGGTGTACCTTGTTGCTTAATAATGTTTGCCTTTCTTAAAATCCATCCATCCATCCTCATTTTTGGTTTTGTTCATCCATCCATCCATCCATCCATCCATCCATCCATCCATCCATATTCTTGGTTTGTTCATCCATCCATCCATCCATCCACCCATCTTTATTTTCGGTTTGTTCATCCATCCATCCATCCATCCATATTCTTGGTTTGTTCATCCATCCATCCATATTCTTGGTTTGTTCATCCATCCATCCATCCATCCATCCATCCATCCATCCATCCATCCATCCATCCATCCATCCATCCATATATATTCTTGGTTTGTTCATCCATCCATCCATCCATCCATCCATCCATCCATCCATATTCTTGGTTTGTTCATCCATCCCTCCACCCATCCTTATTTTTGGTTTGTTCATCCATCCATCCATCCATCTATCCATATTCTTGGTTTGTTCATCCATCCATCCATCCACCCATCCTTATTTTTGGTTTGTTCATCCATCCATCCATCCATCCATCCATCCATCCATCCATCCATCCATCCATCCATCCGTCCATATTCTTGGTTTGTTCATCCATCCATCCATCCATCCACCCATCCTTATTTTTGGTTTGTTCATCCATCCATCCATCCATCCATCCATCCATCCATCCATCCATCCATTCTTATTTTTGGTTTGTTCATCCATCCATCCATCCATCCATCCATCCACCCATCCTCATTTTTGTTTTTTTTCATCCATACATCCTTATTTTTGATTTGTTCATCCATCTATCTATCCATCCATCCATCCTTATTTTTGGTTTGATCATCCATTCATTCATCCATCCATCCATCCATCCATCCATCCATCCATCCATCCATCCATCCATCCTTATTTTTGGTCCATCCTTCCATCCATATTTTTGGTTAGTTTATCCATCCATCGATCCTTATTTTTGGTCCATCCATCCATCCATTCTTATTTTTGGTTTGTTCATCCATCCATCCATCCACCCATCCTCATTTTTGTTTTTTTTCATCCATTCATCCATACATCCTTATTTTTGGTTTGTTCATCCATCTATCCATCTATCCCTCCATCCATCCATATTTTTGGTTTGTTCATCCATCCATCCATCCTTATTTTTGGTTTGTTCATCCATCCATCCATCCATCCATCCATCCATCCATCCATCCATCCATCCATCCATCCATCCATCCATCCATCCATCCAACCATCCATCCATCCAATCATTCATCCATCCAATCATCCATTCATCCACCCAATCATCCACCCAATCATCCATCCATCCATCCATCCACCCATCCACCCATCCACCAACCCATCCATCCATCCAATCATCCAAACAAAAATGTAGTGAAAAATATTACGTGACATGCTTTTGATTATTTATTTGTGTTGCATTTCCCATCTAATATGTCACATTTAATATGTTTCACCATTTGTTCTATTATGCATGCAACATGTTTTTATAATTTAGGAAACTACACACTTTAATAATTGTTATGATTGTTAATAATTGTTAACAACACACTTTAACACACAGTTGAATCATTAATGATTAATAATTTTATTCTGCAAGGAGTCATTAAATTGACAGTGAAGTATTTCTCTGCTTCCATTTCAATGAACTGTATATTCATCCAAGAACACTGAAAAATAATGTAACACGGTATCCACAGAAATATTAGGCTGCACAACTGTTTTCAACATTGATAATAATAATACTAAATGTTTATTATGTTTATATCAACATAACAGAATAATTTCTGAAGGATCATGTGGCACTGAAGACTGGGTGAAATTCAGCTTTGCTATCACAAGAATAAATTACATTTTAAAATATTTTTAAATAGAAAACAGATATTTTAAATAGAAATAAATGCAGCCTTGGTGAGCATAAGAGACTTCTTTCAAAAACATTAAAAGATCTTACTGACCCCATACTTTTGTAGTGTCCATTTCAACACAGAAGTCAATCTTGAAATCGAAAGTAAACGAAAAGGACTGAGAGTTTCACTTTGACATCACTTTTTGCTCTAGCAGCATGTATTATGTCCAAAAGCAGACATGAAAATAATTCCCTGAATAGCACTGAGTTTGTGTCTTTGGTTTTGTTCAGTGGTTTGTGAATGACTCGCTGTGACGGCTGCTAGATTGTGCAAGTGAAGCAACGGTTTACAGAGTTTTTACAGCTGACTTTACAAAGCAGCTCTATTGACTGAGAGTGAAGAGAACAGCGGACAGGGACTCATTTCTGACTCCTGATTACAGCTGTTTTGTGACACCTCAGAGAGTGATGTGGTGGACGCTTTAAACCCCCATAAATATCCAGGGCAAGTTTACAGTGTGTGCTGAAGTGCAGGCGTAAAATCAAGCATTAATGACCCCTCACTAGTGCCTGAATGGATTTCTTTCTCAAGCTCTGCTGAGTTGGCTTGATGTGTGGGAATTGGAGTATCTTACTATATAGCTTCCCATTTCATTACTGGGACGGACTGCGTATAGGAAGAACGGTGACTTGTCCTGGCAGGACAGTTGACTTGTGGGGATGGTTGAATGAATTGTATAAAAAAGCAAATACTCAAAGACTTCCTCAAGCCGGGTCATTTATGCAACAGTATCAGACATAAAGCAACATTCTCTCAATGTTCATGGGGTTCCTCAACATGCCGCTTTTTAGATAAGCTCACTTTTGTGCCAACTCTGTTTTACTCGTACTTCTCATTCTGATTGCCGTCCTAGAGAGGAATTGTTTCTGAGCAGCTCGCTACATCTCTGGAGGTCTGCGGAAAATTGTGAGATTTTACAAAGTGAATTTTTAAGGCTGTCAAACTGTTAACGTTTGAAGTTAAGCTTGAGATATTTATGGAATATGTTTAACATAATATTAAGACATTTAACAATTAAACTAAAATGTTTTTATTCCACATTTAAGTGGGTCATATACACCGATCAGGCATAACATGATAAGGGATGATAGGTGAAGTGAATAACACTGATTGTCTCTTCATCATGGCTCCTGTTAGTGTGTGGGATATATTAGGCAGCAAGCGAACATTTTGCCCTCAAAGTTGATGTGTTAGGAGCAGGAAAAATGGGCGAGCGTGAGGATTTAAGTGAGTTTGAATAGGGCCAAATTGTGATTGTTTTTTTACATCACGTGGACGGCCAGGTGCGTGTGAATGGCTTACCTGGGGAACACATGGCACCAGGATGCATTATGGGAAGAAGGCAAGCCGGCAGAAAAAGTGACAGTAAAGGTTTTTTACATTGTTACAACAAAATGCTAAAGAATCATGAAATAGTATAATGGTTTCCGCAAAAATATTTAAAGCGTGACTGTTTTCAACATTGAAAATAATAAGATATCTTTTTTGAGCAGATTAGAATGATTTCTGAAGGATCATGTGACACTGAAGACCGCAGTAATGATGCTGAAAATACAGCCTTGCCATCAGGAATAAATTACTTTTTAATATATTAAACTTGTAATAATATTTCACAAAATTACAGTTTTTACTGTGTTTTTGATTACACAAATAGAGCCTTGGTGAACATAAGAGAGCAAATCTTGAAAAATCGGACTTTTTTAACTTTAGTGTATAAATGCGTGTTATTTACTTGTTGATTTAAGTTCAATAAGCTTGGATTTTATATTAAGCTGAGCATTTACTTTACATAAAAGTGATATAAAACTTATTAGTTGGTCTACTTGTGTTTCAGTTTTTGGCACAAGCTATAAAGATTATAGAGAGATATTTATATACACCAAAACACGTAAATATTTTACTCGTTGAAATGGTAGAAACTTCACAGGAGAGAACACAAATCACTCTAATGGTACTGGAAACTTAACTAGTATAGCAAAATATAACCAAAACACTACACAAAGCTAAAACATCCTTCTTTTTCCTGAATAGCAAACATTTATGTCCTCTTAAGTCCTATGCTGCGATCAAAAATGTATTCAAGTGCATCACAGAGGTGGACAGTAAGTAAGTACATTTACTTGAGTACTGTACTTAAGTATACTTTTTGAGTATCTGTACTTTCCTTGAGTAGTATTTTTTTTGTAAAATTATGCCTTTTACTTCACTACATTTGAAAGACAAAAATCATACTTTTTACTCCATTACATTTCTATCAAGGCCCTCAAAGTAGAAAGTTGTAGCCACTTTGAAAGTCAGTGGATTATCTGTTTTCTTCTTTAAAACGTGATTGTTTTTTGGGGTTTTTTTTCAGACAGCCTATCAGGAATCACTCTTGTAGGATCACATGAAGTTCAATGATTTCCAAGTATTTTTTGAACACCAATCAATTGAAGGCAAAATAGAAGGCGGCAGTTCCCAGACGCAGTGCGAGCAACCATAGTCATACTTAAAAGTTAAAATTAGGAAGAGCAGACGTAGATAAGTCAAAAAAAGTGCGACGACACGAAAGTGCACACAGAAAACTGCCTCTCAGACGCCAGACCACAACTACTATATTTTAGTCTATTGAAACTACTAAAATCTTATTATAGTCAATTAAAACTAGACTAAAACAATTCAGATGCCTAAAATGTTATAGTCAAAAGACTATATCATATACAAACTAAATCAAAATTTGCTGTCAAAATTAACACTGGTATGAAGTATGGTTGGTCAAATGATTTTTATAGATTTACCCGCCAAGTTGCCATAGCCTTGTGGATACAGCACTAACGCATAGGTAACGATCGACAATAATGTTAGTTAGCATGCAAAAACGTAGTTGGGTTAATAATGTTAACTGAAGTCGTTTCAGAAATATGTTTTTACATAATCCTGTCAAATAAACACAATGCAGAAACCTTTCTTTTCTAGTATGATTTTGACTTTGATAAGAGCTTTGTAACTTTTAAGCAAGTATTTAAATGAGTTTAAGATATGCTAGCATGTCAGATGGAGCATGACTGGCTTAAACCACCATGATGGAACAGTGTGCTTTCATACAAAAATGCAACAATAATAAAATAATGCGTTTACTTTTACTTTTGATACTTAAGTACTTTTAAAAGCAAGTAGGCCTACTTCTGTCATTTTACTTAAGTCAAAATCTATCTTTACAACTTTCACTTGTAATGGAGTAATATTTAACCAATAGTACTTTTACTTTTACTCAAGTAATGGAGTTGTGTACTTTGTCCACCTCTGGTGCATCATCAATGAGCAAACTGTTTTTTGAACCCTCACTAACAAGTTACTCATATACCCCTTTTCCACCAAGGCAGTGCTAGAGCTATATCGGAGCCAGAGCCTAGTTTCAAATCGGTTCTTTGTGTTTCCACACCCAAAGCCCCAGCTCAGAGGAACCAGGAAAAGTGGTTCTTAAGTAGCACCAAAATATTGCTGGGCTAGAACAGGGCTAGAAGTAAGAACCGATTACGTCAGGCGCTGGGGGCGGGGTCAACAAGACCAACACAAACTTGAGATCCGCCATTGTTGAAATAGCAGCTAATGGAGGAGCTAACAGCAGCTGCTCGTTTGTAATCTCCGTCTATACAAATTACGGCGAACTGCATGAATGCGTTGGATTCGCTGTGTTTTCGTTGTGTTTTGATGCCGATGTAGGATCCTAAAATCATGTGAATCAATAGTAACGCAACGTTTGCATTGTTGATGGAAGGCTTGTTCGCAGCGGTGCTGTGCAGAGACCGATCGCTGTATGACAACGAGTCCAGCGAGAGCATATGACTCCTCATGCTTTTGATTCACTCATGTGTTATTTTTTTTTTAATATCATACGTGGATCGGTCTGTGCAGCGCCGATGCATCTCAAACAAGCCTGGTACAAGCCTGGTGTTTTTTTGTTTCCCACTGCCCAGGGTTGCCAGGTTTTCACAACAAAACCCGCCCAATTGCTACTCAAAACAAGCTCAATCGTGTTTCAGGGGGGCTTCCCCGGTAAAAATCACATTTGGGGGTAAAATATGTGTTTTTTTGGCATGGCTGCCTACTAAAATTCGCATTCCCGGGGCTAAATATCACATAATTGGGGTCGCTTCAACTCGCGGACTTGAAAAACAGCCCTCGGCATCAGTGATGAAGTAGCCCAATTCCGCGGGAAAACCGTGGACTTGGCAACACTGCCGCTGCCTCGCTAGCATTGCTGAGAAAGATGAGACGTATACAGTGACTTAAGACATGGCTCTGTTGTTGCTCTCAGCATGTGGAAAAGCAAACGGTTCTTAGAAGGCTCCTCAGTTGAACCAACTATGAACTGGGACTAGCTCTGGCTCTGAACTAGCTCTAACACTGCCTTGGTGGAAAAGGGGTAATAGTAAACGTTGTAAAAAATGTACTTTTTTGTGTAATGTCAATCTTTTCTACATTCTATTGTTCATTCAACCTTTAAAACAGAGTTTGTCTGATAAAATGAAAGTTTATTAGGAGGTCCTGGGCATTAAAATGTTCGAAGGCTCTGTTAAAGGATGTTTTATTGACATGGTTCGGGAGGAGCACGTTCAGATAATTGTCACAAGTAGAGAGCACTCAGCTAATCAACAATAGAGGCACAGTATATATATAATCAGCAGTCCTACCTCCATTTGTTGACAGTTATCAGCATCCCTCCACCACCCCTTCTCCACACTTTTAGTTCTAACCACTTACATATACTCTGGGTTCGGGCCAAATTCCGAGCTCGAAGCCCTCCCCCCGAACAGCACGCCAAATACGCATTTAAATTTACTCTCTATAAATAATATGTAAGTGTGGACTCTTGAAACATCCGTAATGACCGAATGACTGTACATTATCCCTTACAATTCTGCTGATTTTGCAAAAATGACAAAATAGTGACAATCAGTACATGCAAATTGGGCTACACAACAGACAAGCTTATACGTAATAGCTACTGTAGTGAGGGATTGTGATGAGTCTGTATTGGCCTACATCCCTTCAGCCTACCGCATTCTCTTTTTGTGGAAAAGATCCATGATCGGTCAAATCATCTCCCACCTCTACGACTGCATCAATGCCACTTTTGAAACGCTCCCATCTTCCTCCACCAACTCTCCATTGTGATCGGGTTCTCCCGCTGTTTTATTGATCATTTCACTAATTACAGCTTGCATAAACAAAGACCTTAAAGTTACTGTGAAGAAGTTTCAGTTGACTGGATTGAAGAGGGAAGGGGAGGAGTCGTCTTCTCCTTTGAGCGTGGAGGGAAGGCAGCTGGAAGGCAGGGATGAGTCTTTCCCCTGGCAGGTACACCATCCCTCTGATCATAGATCAATGATCACGGTCGTCAATAGTCGCCATCCCTCTTGCATATCAATGCTCTCTTCCATCTCCGGATTAGGATGAATGGCCTCTTTTCTTACTCAACTGGGCGTCCATTGATTTAGGGTGGCATATTGGGATGTCCATGTAATTAGGCGTCCAACTTCTCTCTGTGTGATCGTCTGGCTGGCTCTAGTTTATCACCATTTAAATCACTGTCCTGGCACACAAAGCTGGCAAAACACCAAGAATTGAAATACAATGCAAAGACCTCAGTATTGGAAAGACAGCGCTGTAGTGCATAGCTCAACAGACTGTATGCTGTGGTTTTCATGGCATTATTAGCGAGTGCTTGAAATTCAGTTGATAGTTGTATACATATTGGAGTAATTACCAAGACATGGTTGTTATAAAGGCAGATAGCCTTATCAACTCTGTTTTTTTGTTGTATTTAATAAGCTTGTGTTTTAGAGCTGTGCAAGTAAACCTCACTCCCCTGGCCTCAAGAGGCGCACTAGCGATTGACGTCCTTTAGCATCCTTGTTAGCCCACCTGCTTCCAATGCCGGTGACGCTGGTTCGAATCACATTGGTGCCGTGACACGGATGGGAGTGAGGTATAGGCACACCGGCTTTAATAGGTACACTAGTGATTGACACTAGACGATGCAGTCTTTAGCTTCCTTGTTAGTGCACCCGCCTCCCATGCTAGTGACGGTGGTTCGAGTCCCCCTCGGTAGTGGTGCTAATAAGACCAGTCACACTTTATAATTCTTGCTAAACTGGGTCCGTAAAAAAACCTTCTCGATGTTTGATTGTAGACAGTTTTCTTCTTTCACTAAGATGGTCAGAACGCTGTATTAAAACAATCTGACTGTGTTTCCTTTACCCTTATTTGGCAGTGATTTGGTGCCGCTTCTGAATCTACAGCGTCATGGCTAAAAAGTTGTGAGCTTGCAGTCTAAATTAAATGTAATGACATTTAAAAAAGAAAGAAAAAAAAGAACACTGGCACCACAAACTGATTCAAAGACAATAAATAGACAACACATCTTTTCTCCTCACTTTTAACATGCAACAAACATATAGAGAGATCAGTGTCTTATTAGCCAGTTCTTTGTAATCCTGATCACTTGACTTTTCAGTTTAAACTGTCTATTGACTCACTGAAGTCATACATTTCAATAAACTATACTTTTTAAAAATCATGTTATGAATATGGTGTTGCTGTTTAGTTAATTTGTTGAAATATCCTAATAAATGTAAAAGTATTGGTTTCAATAACCAACTTCAAATGGTTTTCAGACAGACAGACACAGATAGACGGACGGATGGACGGATTGCAACATATGTTTTTACATTGTTTATTAAATTAACTTAAGTTATACAAGATTCAACAATTTTTGTTAATCAGTTTAATGTAATTTAAGTTGAAATGACTTGGACGGTTTTTTTTTTGGGGGGGGGGGGGGGGGGGGGGGTTTACAATGTAATAATATAATAATACTAAAAATTCTGCTCAACCGATAAAATAAGTGACAGTGGTGTGATAAATTGACATGAAAAAACCTATTATTCCCTATCCCAATTTCGACAAATTAACTATGTACAGGTGTACGGACTGACTGACTGCCTGACTGACTGACTAATTGATTGATGGATAGACGGACGGACGGACGGACGGACGGACGGACGGACGGACGGACGATAGATAGATAGATAGATAGATAGATAGATAGATAGATGGATGGATGGATGGATGGATGGATGGATGGATGGATGGATGGATGGATGGATGGATGGACATTTGATAGATAGATAGATAGATAGATAGATAGATAGATAGATAGATAGATAGATAGACAGACAGACAGACAGACAGACAGACAGACAGACAGACAGACAGACAGACAGACAGACAGACAGACAGACAGACAGACAGACAGACACTTGTCCTAAAATGTATATTGCCTTTTTTTTTTTTTTTTTTATTGTCATTGCAGTTTTATCTCAGATCATGCTCCTATTCTATGACCTGTCTTATTTTGTTTTCTGATATATTATTGTTGCACTGGAAAAAGCAACATGTAAAATAAAGTCACATTACCCCTGACATATTGAAGTACTTACTATCAAACTTGGCCTGTCTCCTCCTGAGGGAATTGGATTAAATGGGGTCAGCACCCCCTCTCCCCCACCCCCCTCACCTGGTTGGCACGTGTAGGGGACTAAAAGCTCATGAGGGAAAAGACAAAAAGACCAAGAAGGGGCGTTAGGGGGTTGACCTTGTACATGGAGGGGTGTCAGGGTCGACCAGCCAACCATCTGTCTGAGCTGCCGTGGGTCTGACCCGCCATGATTGTCTGACTGAGGGGTCAAAAGGATGAGCTGACGTGATCGGAAAGAAGAGATGGAGGACAAAGTTGATTATTCTGTCATGGAATTAAATAGCACCCATCTTTTCTCCCAATGGTGAATCCATTAGCTCAGTTCAGAGGTATCAGTAATTTCTCTAATATGGAGGAAGGAAGGCAATTTGTGGAAGTTTCACTAACCTTTAACCATTTTGAATGTCACCATTAAGCACAAAACTACACTCATAAAAACAAGGGATTTTTTCCCTCAGCAATCGTTTTCACTGGCGGACAAGATAAGGGAATAATGCACGACCATTTCAAGTTGACTGTAAATGGGTCTTAAGTACAACCCATTGCTGTCTGCAAGCACTCTGCTCAAAAATACATTGCTATTATCACCAATTTAGGCTGTTTTTTTTAACAATGTCTTTTTTAAAGAAAAGGTTGCAAGAATGTGTAATGACTTGAACGAGCATGAAAGTAAGTCATTTGATTTGTAATCATTTACAAAGTGCATGCACCATTCACAATATCCAATTTGTGATATTATTCCTTACAGTAATTTTAAGAAATTGTGAAATATCCTTCTAAACAATGGATGAATATCCCTCATAAATGATGGATACATTTAAACAATTGATTTAAATATGTTAGATTTTTATTTATTTATTGCAAAATATGCATATTACACATACAAATATTTAAGCAGTTTGAGAGCGTTGGGAAACTGACTACGTATTTTGCAGTATTTCATGGGAGTTGCACTAAAGTTCTTTTGGCATAATGCTTGTGATATTCTCTGGTTGTTGGAATCATAATGCAGTTTTTCACTCTGTACTGAAAGATGATTATTTTAAAAAAAAAGTCAAATGTGTTATGACTTGAACAAGCATGATCATTTGATTCCTAACCAGATCTTCAAAGCACATGCACCAGTCACATTATCCATTTTGTGATATTATTTCTATACAGTAATTTAAAAAAATTGTGAAATATCCTTCTCCATAACCATGAGGTGTGCATATGTGCCATACAGTTACAACAAGTTGTGTTTGTCCTGTTTAAATGTTGCTATATTGATCCAGTTAGGGCATGTTCTGAATGAACTAAATGAGAGAGCTTAACAAATTGAGTATTTTTACTGTCATCCGTTTACAAGAGGAAGGATTTTATGGCAGGGTGCAATACAGACGGCGTTCCAGACGGTCGCTAATTTGTAAGGACGTGCTCTTTGTGAGTCTGTCCACACCTCTGGTCCATCCAAACCCATATTTCATTCTTTGTCTGTCTGCTCTTTGTCAGGCGAGAGTAATTTAACTCTCAGATGAGCGAGACTTGTCACTTATGTGGGTCTGACACTGATGTAGAGCTGACCGTTGACCCTGTGTGCTTGTGTCTCATTATCACCTGCCCCTCATCTGGGATCAGAAACGGCCCAGCCTGTTGTCGCACGCTGTCCCACCATGGACTTCTGGATTCACAGAGAGGGTGCACAGCTGTATTGTGTACTTGAAAATCAAGCATTTTTGAATGATTTCTACTATATATTTCTAATAACAGAGTGTAAATGATTATATTTATTAAAATTATTAAATGGATGCCGCCTTAATAGGACAATAAAAGCCCTCCCTACACCTACCCCTACCCCTACCCAATAAATGCTTTTATTATTATTAAACATTTTGTTAGGCACTTTATTTCCATTCTTAGAACATTTACTTAAATTTTATTGAAAGTAAAGGCCTTTCCGATGTGATATGTGACAGGAAAAGAGAGAAGAGCGAGCTCTGCAAAAGGCGGATTCCAACCCGGGTCGATCGCGTCAAAACCTAGATCTTTAAGCCTTATGCTTTACTGACTATGCCACTGAAAACATTGAAAAATGGTTGTAATTTTTTTTTATCTTGTTTTTTTTCCAAACAGGCATTGTTAGGTGGAGCTAGTGTGAATAGCACTTGCCGACAAGGCATGCTATTTGCATGGTGTAAACAGACACTTAAATTAATGTGATTTACTAATGTTTGCGCCCGTCAGTTTACTGGTATTTGCGCCATTATTTGCAGACCAAAAAAAGCCTGTCTATAAACAGATGCTATTTTTCGCTGCTCTTGGGAGATTGCGTTGGTCATCATGAAAATGATCCTGCAGCGTCTGTGTTCTTTAAACTGTGCATTGTCAGTAGATCACGCGAAGAACTTTCCATTCCCATCAAAAAAAAATTTTTTTATTGCACTCTCGCACTAATTTTCCCTGTTTAGTAAATCTGGCCCATTTAGTCTATGCTGTACATTATTCAGGGCAGTGTTTCATATTTGATTCAAACTAACTTATCTCTTCAAACTATTAATTACAAGAACTGGCTCTGAAGAGTCATTTGTTTAAGGAATCGGCAACACTGGTTGAGATGCATGTTTGTTTTTGCATGCAGCCTGCAAGGACAACAAAAATACTTTAATTGCCGTTATTTTGTGGTATATTGCCTTGTTATTGCATCCCATTCAATACAGACTGTGAACTCACTTTCACAACAGGTAAAATATGATTTCTTTTGCTGGGGAACGAAAGTGGTGGAGGAAACTGGAACCTAATATAACTTCTCCTGTTCGAACCTGCCCTCTCTAAGCAGGACTCGAACCCGGGTCTGTCGGACGCTTTAAAGGGGGGTTGAAACAATAATTTTCAGTCAATCTCCTGTCAAACTTGAGTACCTATAGAGTAGTATTGCATCTTTCATATCTCCGAAAAGTCTTTCGTTTTATTATATTTATAAAAGAAAGATGCGCTGTACCGAGTCTTTCCGAAAAAAGCTGAGCGGCTGGAGGCGTATCGTTCGGGCAGAGTTAAAGAATGACAAGCACGCATAGCTATTGCGTTGAGCTATGCATGTTTACATAGAAAAACAATGGAATCGATAGCAAACTACACAAAGACATTTGAAGCATTTTTACTCACCGCCTGCTACCAACACACGACGTGAACCTTAAACGCTGGGACTGCTCCATCTTTCAGCATTAGGCGAGCTAACGTTACAAATCCGGAGTTGAACTGTACCTTGTTTATAAACCATCGTCGCCGAAATTCAGGGAACAAACAAACACTTGCACAACTCCGTTGCTGCTCCAGAAAAACATGATTCTCTTGCCATGACAACCAAAAACACACTTCTTTGGTGACATTGTTGATTTTGTGAAGTCCTGTGATTGCAGCGCAGCCAGCTTCCCTAAAGCGTTTGCTCTCTTGCTCTAGTCGCGCGCGCGCCCATCCGGGAGAAGAGCCCGCACGGCTCGTACAAGGACATTCCGCCCCATCTCTAATTTGCCTCTTTGCATTGGAGTTCTCTATTTTAACCTTAATTACTACACTAATTGTAATATAAATAAGAAAAATATTAGTAGAAAAATATTTTAATTAATTAAATAGTCATTAATGGACCATAATTATTGCACAAATAGTAGGCCTATTTAGTACCAAAAGATCTCCTCAAACTATTCAATAAATATTATTAGACTAAAATATAGAACATTTATTTAACTTAAAAATAGTTAAGGTGTATGGTCACATTTGACCACCAATGAGTATTGAATACTGTAAATGGTTGACGCAAGCCACTGAGTGTAGTTTGGCCGCCGCCTCTTCATTTTTGCAGCTCTAGTGTCAGTCGCTAGAGCGTCTCTTGAGATCAGACGAGTGAGGTTTACTCACACAGCGACTACTAGCTGGCCTCCGTTACACTCACCCCCCTAAACCTCACTCCCATCCGGGTCACGGCACCAATGCAACCCCTCCTGTTTGAACCACCCGCTCCAAGTGAGACTCGAACCCAGGTCTACCGGCACTAATGCCGGACGCTCAAACAAGAAGGCTAAAGGCTGCAACCTCTAGCGTCAGTCACTAGAGTGTCTCTTGAGATCAGAGGAGTGAGGTTTAATCGCAATGGAACTACTAGCTGGCCTTACGTTACATAACCCTAACTGAATGAGCAGGATGGGAAGCGTTATACAAGGTATACTTCATTCTGAAGATTGATCTTGGGATTTTAAAGTCCCCCAGTTGTGAAAATCAAGTTTTGTTTATATGTCTATGTGATGTTTTTAATATGCTTTAAAACAAACCATGTGCAAATTCAGAAGTCAACACTATTGCTGACTATTTTGTCCTTAAAACTGCAGTGAAAAAAAAAAAACGCGGTTTGAATCGCTGGTGTTCCTTACGTCACAAACTTCCTTGTAACCAATCACATCAACGTGCGGGCGGGCTTTAGCATATCATTAACTATTCTCTGAAGCAGGAGAGTCTCAAGAGAAGCCAGGTTACCCAGCGCTATCACGTCCATTTTGTACGTATTTGTACGAGGTGGCTTGATTTGTCTAAACCCCAGTGACGGGTAGGTTAAGGGGTGGGGTTTGAGGTTAGGTCATTCGCACGATAGCATACGAATTGGGCAAATTGTCAAATACGTACGATTTAGCAAAAATCTTACCAATTTGTACGTGTGAGCTCATACAAATTTGTACAAATTAGCCACCTTGTAAAATACGTACAAATTGCTGAGAGCTCGGGTTGGGTTATCCCGGTATATTTTTCTGTTGATATGAAAAATCAGGTACATTTAACAATATAGTGGTTGAATTATGTGTATGATGTATATTACATTATTATGATGAGCTACTAATAGTAGATTATTAGAAGACTGTGTGCTTCAGGGTTCCTCAAACTCAGTCCTGGAGGGCCGCTTGTCCTGCAGAGTTTTGCTCCAACCCTGATCAAACACACCTTCCTGTGATTTTCTAGTGATCATGAAGACCTTGATTAGCTTGCTCAGGTGTGTTTGATCAGGGTTGGAGCTAAACTCTGCAGGACAGCGGCCCTCCAGGACCGAGTTTGAGGAACCCTGGTGTGCTTAATATCTGCTAACCCTTTATGTTGATGGTCCACTACATGTCAATTTATTCTACTAACCCTAATCTCTTATTCTACGAACCCTAATCCTACCCCTAACAGTCTACTTATACTCAACTAATACTATAATGTAGGTGTAGGTGTCTAAAGGGGACCATCAAAATAAAGTGTAACCAAAATGTTTTGTTTGAACACCTGTTTAAACCAAAGTAGTGAAATTATTGAAAATGTAAGCCATTCACTTTATTCACTGATATTGTAAAAACGAACAATGCTTTCCATCTTTAAAAAGTTCAATATTTGATGCAGTATATTAAGACTGTACTTCATAGAGGGAATGACTCAGTAGCTCTTTTTTACAGCATGTGTTAAACTCTCTGCTCTGACTGATTAGTGCCGTTACACGAGACTCTGTCTTGTAAAATGAGTCTCTTTCAGGGAAAAATGGGGCACCCAGCTCTCTGATGTGGCTCAGAGATCCATAAACCACCATGTTGTTGAGCATTTGGTGGCAGTATGCAGAGTGCAGCCATGGTCTTGGCTAATGAGACCGTTTTATATTCAGAGAAAGAAAGATGGGGGTGGGAGTTTTAAGCCTGATTAACTTACCAAAATCTGCTTATGTGCTTTTTTTTCACACCAGACTTCAAAGGGATCACTTTTTAAATTTCCTGGACACTGGTATTAAGTGGACTGGTTTACAACTGCTTTCTTGATCTTCAAAGAGTGTATGAACACTGAAGTGAATCTGCCACTGTCATAAGTTCACAGGACATCAGATAAACACAATTTGTCAGCAGAAAGGCTAATAAAGAATGACCAGGAGTAGCAAAAGGGTAATGAAACTCTTTATGTGTAGGAGTTTAGAGCTTTCTGTTATAAAATGACCTGTTATTGCTCCTGGCTGTCTTTCATTGTAGTGTAATTTTGAGTCTAGTGGTGTATGACCATACACGTGTTTGATTCAACTGGCAAGAATCTTTTGTTAAAGTGGAGAGGCCCTTTCTTGTTGTATATCAGGATGTTGACAAGTTATTTGGAGGATGTATGACATTAAGACACTTAAACAACACTATATATATATACATACATACACTGATCAGGCATAAAATTATGACCACCTTCCTAATATTGTGTTGGTCCCCCTTTTGCTGTCAAAACAGCCCTGACTCGTCAAGGCATGGACTCCACTAGACCCCTGAAGGTGTGCTGTGGTATCTGGCACCAAGATGTAAGCAGCAGATCCTTTTAAGTCCTGTAAGTTGCAAGGTGGGGCATCCATGGATCTGACTTGTTTGTTCAGCACATCCCACAGATGCTCGATTGGATTGAGATTGAACTCGTTGTTGTGCTCCTCAAACCATTCCTGAACCATTTTTGCTTTGTGGCAGGGCACATTATCCTGCTGAACGAGCCACAGCCACCAGGGAATACCGTTTCCATGAAAGGGTGTACGTGGTCTGCAACAATGCTTAGGTAGGTTGTACGTGTCAAAGTAACATCCACATGGATGGCAGGACCCAAGGTTTCCCAGCAGAACACTGCCTCCGCGGCTTGCCTTCTTTCCATAGTGCATCCTGGTGCCATGTGTTCCGCAGGTAAGTGACACACATGCACCCCGCCATCCACGTGATGTAAGAGAAACGTGATTCATCAGACCAGGCCACCTTCTTCCATTGCTCCGTGGTCCAGTTCTGATACTCACATGCCCACTGTTGACGCTTTCGGTGGTGGACAGGGGTCAGCATGGGCACCCTGACTGGTCTGCGGCTATGCAGTCCCATACGCAACAAACTGTGTTGCACTGTGTATTGTGACACCTTTCTATCAGAACCAGCATTAGCTTCTTGAGCAATTTGAGCTACAGTAGCTCTTCTGTTTGATCGGACCACACAGGCTAGCCTTCACTCCCCATGTGCATCAATGAGCCTTGGCCCTGTCCCCAGGGTCCCATGACCCTGTCACCAGTTCACTACTGTTCCTTCCTTGGAGCACTTTTGACAGATACTGACCACTGCAGACCGGGAACACCCCACAAGAGCTGCAGTTTTGGTGATGCTCTCAAATCCTTATTCTTGCCCATTTTGTCCTGCTTCAAAATGACAAAATGTTGACTTGCTGCCTAATATATCCCATCCAATAACATGTGCCGTGGTGAAGAGATAATAAGTGTTATTCACTTCACCAGTCATAATGTTAGGCCTCATTGTAGTGTGTGTGTGTGTGTATATATATATATATATGTATGTGTATATGTATATATGTATGTATGTGTATATATATATATATATATATATATGTATATATGTATGTATGTGTATATATATATATATATATATATATATATATATATATATATATATATATATATATATATATATATATATATATATATATATATATATATATATATATATATATATATATATATATATATATATATATATATATATATATATATATATATATATATGTGTATGTGTATGTGTATGTGTATATATATATATATATATATGTGTATGTGTATATATATATATATATATATATATATATATATATATGTGTATGTGTATATATATATATATATATATATATATGTGTATGTGTATATATATATATATATATATATATATATATATATATATATATATATATATATATATATATATATATATATATATATATGTATGTGTATATGTATATATGTATATGTGTGTATATATATATATATATATATATATATATATATATATATATATATATGTACATACATATATATGTACATATATATATATGTACTACCTTTATGGTGATTTTTGTCCTTTCGGGGCAGTCCGCATCGCTATTATTATGTTGCTATTAATCTCCTCTATGGAGTTGGAATTAAATAAGGGCGAGCAAATGATGCCAAAATTTTATTTTTGCATGCAATATCCCTTTAAATCTTGCCCTAACTTGCACATGTCCAGAGTATTTTTCCTCTTTAAAAATCAACACTTATAGCACACTCAAATCTGAAAAACCCTCTAGAGGATTCGATTACTTCCAGAGTCATGGAGATGAACTTCCCATTTTTAAGTTGCGTGAAAGGCTCAAGGAATTAATCCAGCTGTATAATGAATGATGTGACACCCAACTAATGATGTCTGGATCACAGTGACCTTTCCTCTGTGTGAATGAGGTATACCACGTCCACCTGTGACCACCCTCAAGCTGTCAGATTGAGGTCTGAATTTGTCTTTTGCCCCCTTTGTGAGGTTTGTCAGTGACCCCGTGTTCTGGATTCAGCCGTGAGAGGAGGGACCTATTTATCTTCGTAAGTAAATGCCATTTGTGGATGTCTTTAGCATTTACCATAAATCATGACAACAAGACTCAAAATTTGGCAAACCTCAATGAACACTGATTTATGCTGCAGCACAATGTTTTAAATGACAATGATTGCAATCACTTTAGGTTTTTTTTCCCTTCTTGTTTCTCTCTCAAGATCCTTCTGAATCATAATCCATTTCTGTTCTAAAACATGTGTCATGACTGCTGACACTACACATAACTCATCTAGTAAATACTTTGATAAGAGGTCCCGAGACCATATTGGTGTCCTCCTGTCCTCTATTTAAAGCCTTGACTTTGACGTATGAACTCTTTATTTAGCTAAAGAAGCACATCATATGTCATGTATCTGGTTAAACACATGCCATCTGTCCCTCCAGAGCTGTTTAACCTTAAGTTCAGTTCTGTCTTCATAGGATTATGTTTTTTGACCTATTCTGTTGGTATAACTGAACATTCCCTTGAAATTCACTTGGGACATTCTTGAAAAGTTATGTAAAGTAAAAGAAAATATGGGTTATGATTGATAGTGTTGGGTTGCCACTTAATTTTCCCAAGTAAAATCTGGATAAGTAAAATAATAATAATTATAATAATGTGCAAATATTAAAGGGATAGTTCACCCAAAAATGAAAATCAGCCCATGATTTATTCACCCTCAAGTCATCCTAGGTGTATATGACCTGGATAGATGCACATTTATGGACTTCAAAACAGAAACAGCCATTCACTGCCATTATAAAGCTTGGAAGAGCCAGGACATTGTTTTTATATAAATGCCATATACACCTAGGATGACTTGAGGGTGAGTAAATCATGGGCTAATTTTCATTTTTGTACACCTGTACATCCATAAAAATACATTAGTATTTTTTGAAAGTGTGTACTATTCTACATTTGGTTTGAATCATATAGCGTAAAAAAATATGGACGGCGCTTCTTCACCACCTTCCACTGAAGAAAAGTGAAGCCGCCAACATCTGAATATGGCGCGGACATCTTGCGCTGATTTGGGACAGAGTCTACGCAGTAGTGATCTCGGGACCGGAGTCTGCGCAGTAGAGAGCAGGAAGTAGAGCCGCGATATCAAAAGCCTGCCCACAATCTCGCAGATGAAGAACAATTCATTATGTCGGTGAGAAATAAACAGTTATGGAATTGTAGAAATTAAAGCTAAAGCTCCAATCACATCCAGAAAATCCTGAAAAAAAGTCTGTTGGTGCTTCAGTGACGACTTCACTCAGAGAAGCTGTCAATCTCAGCTGTCAATCATGACGTCACACCCCGTTTTACCTAAACTTTTAAAAAAAGCGAACACTTGAAATTAAATCAGCATGATAACAACTGCCTAAAATGACAGATCTTTGGGAAAAATGTATTTGAAGTGTAATTTGATTTTTTAGTTTGTCTTGCGTCCATTAGAATACATGGAGGGGCGGAGGTTATGAGCTATACTGGGAACAACCACCTGGGGGCAATCGAGACACTTTGGCTTCAGTTTTCAACAGGAGTGTGGCACGCTTGGTTCGAATCTGTTAAAAATAAAGGTATAGTAAATATATATATATAGTATGTGTGTAGTATGAATGAAATTCAGACGTACTACTACTGCCATGTTGTCATTGTCATGTGACCTATAGCGTCAGTTGCGTGCCATTCACAAATCCTATCCTGTGGCCTCATGGGATTGTAAAGTGTCCATTGGATGCGCACTTCAGAATCTCGTTGGAAGTCATCCAGGTGCTTTTCGGCTACTGATGCTTTGAATTCAGACATACTGTGTTCATATACTGTTTTTTACCTATATATCGTTTGGACAGGAACGTTTCATGGGGTCCAAAACTAAGTTATGTACTAAGTTTGTAAAATCTCCCAATTAAAAAGCGCATATATTATGTATGTGGCAATTGATAGCAAGTAAAGGCTTAAGATGAACACCATGACTATAAAATGCTATCTTACTTTATCAGGTCACTAATGAGAAGTCCTAAAATAATTTTTCTGTGCAACTGGTAATCTGCAGCTATGTCTGTTCTGATAGTGTTTGAAGGTCTGCCATAACAACTGTACCCCTTCTGCTCTAACATCCCTTTGATTTGTACAGAACAGTTTCTATCAAAAATTCATAGTCCTATTCTTTGTGCCAGCCAAACCCTTTGTTATAATTCTCACTTCTTCTCCATTTCATCATAGTTTTCTGAGAACTGTTGATTAATCCCAATTCACTTTTTCAGGTCCCATGGCCTTCCGAAGTTTTATCAGATAACCGGTCCGACATTCTCCTAATGCTACAAAGTCATTTCACGCATGACACTGAGCTAATCCTCCATCACTATATGGCAGATATGTATCTAAAGCAGACCCCCGCAGACTTATATCAGGCCTATAAAATGAGGTGTAGTGAGGCTAACGGCTATGCGGCCTTGTATTAATGTAACATTCCCAGGCTCCCTGTTGATAGATATGGGTACATTGGTGTAACGGTCTCTTTGTCATAGTTAATGGAGCCGACTGGGCATGTGGTGAAGCCGTTTGATTCGTCTGCCTCAATTTCGTTTTATCCGGGTGAAGATTTGGACCTCCTACGAGGAGAGACAGTGGGTTTAATATGTATAATAAAAGCAAAACATCAGTATTTTATTTTGTCATGATGGTGCATGTGGGGATTATTTCTATAGTTAGCCGTGTTCTTAAATTCACTGCAGAAGGAAGAGCAGAAAGACAACAACGTCATTCAGTTGTCTGATAACCTTAACCTTCAGCTTCTCTAATAGTCATTAGGGCTAGACATTAACTTTTTTGCTCACCAGCCAGTGGTTAGTTGTTTTTTACTAGCCACTTAGCATTTTCACTGCCCGCAATTTTGGCATCAATACCATGGGGAGAAAACAGCTACAGTTTATAGATAATATTAAAAATATCTTATAATTTGGCAACAGGTATATCAGGCTGCTGTCACTTTAAGACCTGACACACGGATCCATTATACTGTTACACATGCGTTTTCATTCTCAATTGTTTATGTTCACACTGGTGGTGGCTGAGGAGAGAGCCCTGACATAGTTGTAAAGCACTTTGGGTATACAGTAGTACATATGAAAGCGCTATATAAATGCCTCATTCATTCATTCATTCAAAAGTTAAAACATAACGGACTGTGTTTATGTGAATACTCGCCAAGACCGGCATTTTGTAATTATTTTGTATTTGTATTTGACTCTTTAAGTGCAATAAGCAGCGAAAAAGAACTCAATTTAGAACTGAGAGGTGGCTTTATGTACGCGCACTTTAGCTCAGAATCTGCGGGGCTGAGTAAAATGATGCCCAACATGCGCAGTCCCACGCCAAAATTCAAGCCCTGTAACACCAACAACATTCATCCAGAGCAAATGAAACGTGCGAGTGAGGAGAGGTGAGTTAGTGTGTCAACTCGCGATGAGTTGAGAGGAGATGAGAGGGTCAGAAAGCGTAGCTGGTATTGTGTCTATTCTGTGGAAAATGATCATTGGAAGCATTTCAGATAGTTCAGTATCAACAAATATCAAGTGTAGCGTCAGTTCAGGCAGGTCACGTTAGTCAAGCTCGCATCAGCTGACTTTCAGCTGATTACATCTACCTATAGGAATACGACGTCTATCACAGCATACATATAGTATAAGCTCCTTCAGTACTATCAGCAGCTATCGCGTTCTCCAGAGCTCATTTACCCTTCTCCATCCCCAGCTCCTCCTCTCGCCCAGTCGGGATGTGGTATTCTGATTGCCCTTGAATCAGACTACATTCCCAAATTATTTTGTACATTAAATATCATCATTAATGATATCTGCAATACATTATGTTGGTTCTGTTCTGTTTACCCTTAGGGGGGTTATTGCTGCTCTTTTATCCATGCTAGGCTGCATAGATGCGCAGGGAGTTCTTTTCCAGAACAGAACCATACTGCCAATCCAAACTGTATGCTAATAGTCAATCAATCCTCTTTGACTATATTGGTCCTGACAGAACAATATTTTTGACAATACTTCATTGCACAATTGCACAAACGTGTATATATCACTCAACTTTTTAAGTTAATCTCAATTTATTGACAATTAAAGTCAACTTAAATGCTTTTGTTCATCTAATGAGTAACAGGTTGAACTTAAAGACAAGGCAACTAAAGGAAAAAAGTAGTTGAGCCAACTTGAAAAAATAAGGCGACCTATCATACTCATCTTTTTTAAGTGAACTCAACTAATTTGCTACAGTTGAGCTGACTTTACGGCCTGGTTTCACAGACAGGGCTTAGACTAAGCCATGATTAGGCCTTAGTTAAATAAGGGCATTTAAGTAGCTTTTATAAACATGCCTGGTTTTAAAAACATATCTGGTTTGCATATTGAGACAAAACAGCTCAAACATGCATTTTAGTCTGCAGGACTAGCTTCAACCTTGTCTGTGAATCGGGGGGAAACTTTTGTTAATTTATTGAGTAACAGGTAGTCTTTTGAAGTTAAATATTCTTGACAAGGTAACTATAGAATGTTTAGCATTTAGCAATGCAAGCAGCTAAAATCCTTTTTTTTCATTCGTTTGATTATCAAAGATAACTTCATGACGAACATTTTCTTAAAACTATGGAGACAAATACGTTTTTTTACCCATTTTACCCAGGCAAATATATTGCATACAAAAGTTGCAATGAGATGCTCATATACCTAAACCCACAAATCTCAAATATGGTGATGATAAACAATTGTAATTCAGTAAAAAATATGAATTCTGAACCATTTGACTGCATAAATCAAGCCAGTAAATGCAAAGAAATTAGCATTTTTAATAATAGTTATATATATTTTTTAAGCTGCAATGCATGTTTCTTGAGCAGCAAATCATCATATCCTCCTGGGACCCAGGAATAGACTTTTATCCACTGGAGTGGACATTATATTTTAGTGAATTTCTCTGACATCATGCATGTCACATGTCACAGTCTGGATGTCCTTTAAAGAGCACATTCAGGGCTTTGCAGAGATACCAAATGTTTGGAGGTTTCACCAGGACAACATTCTTCTTGGTCTTTAAAAACGGCTGACATTAATGTTTAGCACTCTTATGGAAACATGAAAATATTTTGTAATTATAATTTAAATCGGATTAATTTTCAAATTGTTTGTTATAAATCAACATCTCAGGAAAATGTTATGGGGTTTCTAATCAAAATATGACTTTCTGTTACTAAACAGGGCATTGATTTAATAAATGTCCACTGTAGAGGACACCTTAAATGATGTTTATCAGGCATTTTGGAGACATAACAAGTGAATAGGAAAAGAAATTACATATCAATATTCCATATAAAATATAAGATATTATTATGAAAATGTTGCCAATTATTCCTCCCATTATTTCTATCTACTTCTATTTTCCTTACATGTTGCACCAAGAACACATTAATATGCAAATTAGATGCAGTGTATAGATACATTGTATTGGATGGGAAAATCCAACTAGGGCCATTTTACCCACATATTGCATAAAGTAAAATGGTATATCAATGCATTCTGTTATATCTTTCATAACAGTTCAGAATCATCTTGAAACAAAGTTTGTTTAAAAAAATCCTGAAACCTAAAAATGGATTGGTGATTCAAAAATGAATTCCATTGTTTTTGCCTATACATGCAATTTCATGTCATTTTATTTTTTAAACAACTGAGTCCTGGTGTCAACTACAGAGGACATACCATAACATGAATAAAATATAATTTTTGATGTGTTTTTTTTTTGGGGTCCCAGGAGGATATTAGAATGATTTCTGAAGGGTCATGTGACACTAACGGCTGGAGTAACAATGCTGAAAATTCATTTGAAAACATACTGAAATATAAAACAGCTATTTTAAATCAAATAAATGCAGACTTAATTATTTCATAAATATAAAAAAAATCTTACCAACCCTAAACTTTTGAACAATATTTCTTAATTATCTTATGCACATATTAAATACACCCGTACACCCGCAAAAACACATTAACTAAGTTTGAAATTGCATACTATACTACATTTGGTTTGAAAAATATCTGTTTTATAGTATGTGTAGTATGAACAAAATTTGGACGTACTACATCCGCCATGTTGTCTTTGCGTTTATCCTTCAGCTTCTCTAATAGTCCTCAACAGTGTCTTATGAGCAGGGCATGACTGTCACAACATCGTTCACATTATACCAGGTTATAACATCTAGTGCGCTCTAGCAATTTTATAATTTCAGAAAAAAAGAGATTTTCAGAAAATGTGTTTTTCCACAGTAAGAAATGAGGCGGTTTGTGATAAAGGGCAGGCTGGTGTTCCAGATGTGTGTCTCACATGAGAGCGGTCCATAATTAAACTCTACACACTCAATAACCGTAAAGATTCTGTGCTGCCAGCATTTTTCCCTTTTGTTTTTCCACGCTGCCTCTCGAATAGGCCTCTTGCTGTTGGCATGACTCCCTGGCTACCTGCTGAGCTGTGTGTCGCAGAACTCAAGTACAAACGAGTGGCGTCATGTCTGTGTTTTGTCCTCACTCCCTTTGAGAGATCACACTTGAGGAGAAGAAAAAGGGCCTTTCCAGTTCTCACCCATAACATCTTCCAGGCACAGCCGGAGGACACATCCCATGAACTTTCACCTTTTCCGAAACACATATTGCTATCAGTAATGTTCGTAGTAAAGAAAAAAAAAAGGGAAAAAAGAAAGAAAGCTTCTGTTTGGAAAATTGTCCCAGGCAACGGTTTGACTTGTAACTGTTTAATCGTTATACAGCCGCTTTAAACCAACAAAGATCTGGGAGTTTTTATTTCCTTCACTTTGCTTTTTGGAGCCGTGGGCCACATGCATACCAACAGCGACAGATACTGTGCCAAGTCAGATAAGCTTGTAAAACCATAAGGAGCCTTGTGCACATTTTTAGCTAAATGGAGGCAAATGTTGTCAGAATGTGTCAGTGAGTTCCCCTCAGGAGCCAAAACCCTGGCAAAGCAACAAACAAACAAACCAACAACCAAAAAAAAGTAGTGTCATGGGGAAAAAGCTTAAGGACAGAGACAACGCTAGAACATTTTACTAAAAATCATTGTGTCTGTGACTCAGCAATGCAAAGGATTCTAAAAGTTAAATCTAATAAGCAAATTGTAAAAGTTAAAGATGAGGTGTTAGCGTTATTTTAATGGGAGAGTCCACCAAAAAAAAAAAAGTTTTTATTTATTCACCCGCATGAGTAAACTTGTACGACTGACTTTATTCCGTAAATCACAAAAGAAGATATTTAGCAAAATGTTTCTGCTGCTCTTTTCCATACAGTGAAGGTATACAGTGACCATGCTGTCTAGCTTCAAAAATGACCAAAACATCATAAACGTGTTTTATTATATATTTACTCCCCCACGTTATTCCAAACCTGTATGACTTTCTTCGATGGGTCACAAGAGATGTTTCATAAAATGTACATGCTGCTCTTTTACATAAAATGAAAGTATATAGTGAGATTCAAAAATGACAAAGAAGGTCATAAATGTGTTTTATTATATATTTACTCCCCCACGTTATTCCAAACCTGTATGACTTTCTTCGATGGGTCACAAGAGATGTTTCATAAAATGTTCATGCTGCTCTTTTCCATAAAATGAAAGTATCTAGTGATATTCAAAAATGATAAAGAACATCATAAATGTGTTTTATTAATATATTTACTCCCCCATGTTATTCCAAACCTGTATGACTTTCTTCGATGGGTCACAAGAGAAGATGTTTCATAAAATGTCCATGCTGCTCTTTTCCATAAAATGAAAGTATATAGTGAGATTCAAAAATGACAAAGAACGTCATAAATGTGGTGCATAACTCAATATTCCAGGTTTTCTGAAGCCATACAATAATGTTAGCTAAAAATGTGGTGTGGTTTGTCACTATCAATTACAAGATGCGTCAATGAAAACCATTGGTGTTTACATCAGAATAAAGACGCATTTGTGCAAGGATGAGTAAATGATGTCAGAATTTATTACATTTTGGGTGATCTGTTTCTTTAAGAGACTTTTCTATTGAAGAACATTTTATTTTACCCAGAATTCCCTTTAGCCACATTACCGTGAGCCCGGATTCCTAGATAGTATAGTCAGCATTAGTGAAATTACTCAAATTAAAGTAAATTCAAGGTAACAGATGGTGTTTGGACATATTCTGGGCTCGTCATTGACCACAGGGGATCACGGATGCCTGGGTGTAAAGATTCTCTCATTGCAACACATTTCAGTGGATTCGAGAGAATATTAAAACAGGAAATTACATGTTTTTGATTGCTATTGTTTTTACATCAGTCTTGGTGAACTGTTTTTAGGTTTGAAAACGTAAAAATAGAATTGAGATATTCACTGGTTTAATAGCTTTTTTAAAATATCTTATTAAAGAGGGTGCTGCTGTGGAAGAGATACAACGGGACTCTGGGATAGTTATGGTTGTATTTAGAGAATTAAAGGTGAATGTTACCTAAAAAGGAACCATATGCTCATCTGCTCTTCTTAATCAGATTTGAGACGTGAGACCCGATGCAATTTGTAATCACTGACATGTTGCCATCGCAAATGAGATTTGAAAATGACAGTGGAAGGAAACAGTTTTTTTTTTTTTTATTAATTTATGTTAAATTAGACGTGTGTTGTGTGATATGTTTATATTTGGTTATTTATTATTATTTTGTCTAATTTTAATGTGTTCAATGTATAGAAAAGAGCAGCATGATCATTCTTCTAAATTTCTCTATGTGTTCCCCTTTATGAAAGAATGCACGCTGTTCATATTGCAAAATATCCACAACAGAAAAAAAAAGTTATGTGCAGGTCTTAGATGATGATAGGATAAAATATTCATTTTTAGGTGAACTATTCCTTTAATGTTATACCCACTGCTTAAGTATGCTAATTTTTATCATCATTCAGGGATCTTTATGTCTTCTAAATTATGTTTCTTGTTGCTTATATCATAGTAAGCTTACTGGCAAGTCATGGGGGTTAAAAATAAATAGTAAATATTCTTAATAAAAGGCATCAAATAGCTGTTGCTGCTGTTAAGATGAACACTTTGCTTCAGTGAGAACCTGTAAGTCACCTCTGCCTTTCCTTTTGTGTTCACCCTCCCTTGAGAACATGTATTTGTCTTTGTCTTCTTATTACCATTCTCTCTCTCTCTCTCTCTCTCTCTCTCTCTCTCTCTCTCTCTCTCTCTCTCTCTCTCTCTCTCTCTCTCTCTCTCTCTCTCTCTCTCTCTCTCTCTCTCTCTCTCTCTCTCTCTCTCTCTCTCTCTCTCTCTCTCTCTCTCTCTCTCTCTCTCTCTCTCTCCTCTTTCTGTGTCCTCTCTCACATCCCTCGCTCTTATCCCCCCTCCTCAATCCCTCTTTTTTCATTTTCACCCTGTCTGAGAACGACGGCCGGAGGCTTCTTTGAACCCCAGGGGGTTTAAGAGGACAGCAGTAGACAATTATCTGCAGCGTGATGGCAGCCGCTCATGATGACAGGTTTTCTTTTTTTTTCGCCCATGCCACACTGAATGTCAGAGCAGGGTGTGTGCAAGTGGTCTCTCTCCACACCATTATATAAAGCCCTTGATTATGCCCATCATGCATCGCACTGAAATGTAACATTTCAACCAGAAGATAAATTATAAACCACTGATACTGTATTTCTCTTGAAAACACATACTTCAGATATCAACATACACTATATTGCTAAAACGTTTTGGGACACCCCTCCAAATAATTGAATTCAGGTGTTCCAATCACTTCCATGGCCACAGGTGCATAAGATCAAGCATGCAGACGCTTCTACAAACATTTGTGAAAGAATGGGTTGCTCTCAGGAGCTCAGTGAATTCAAGCGTGGTACCGTGATAGGTTGCCACCTGTGCAATAAGTCCATTCATGAAATGTTCTTACTACTAATTATTCTACGGTCAACTGTTAATGATACGAAGTGGTATAGGCCAAGTGAAATCAGAGAGAGGGGTCAGTGCATGCTGAGGTGCACAGTGTGAAAAAGTCGCCAGCTTTCTGCAGAGTCAATAACTACAGACCTCCAAACTTCGTGTGGCCTTCAGATTAGCTCAAGAACAGTGCGTAGAGAGCTTCATGGAATGGGTTTCCATTGCCGAGCAGCTCATCCAAGCCTTATATCACCAAGTGCAGAGAAAAGCGTCACTTGGAGTGGTGTAAAGCACGCCGCCACTGGACTCTAGAGTGACTCTGGAGTGATGAATAACGCTTTTCTGTCTGGCAATCTGATGGACGAGTCTGGGTTTGGCGGTTGCCAGGAGAACGGTACTTGCCTGACTGCATTGTGCCAAGTGTAAAGTTTGGAGGAGGGGGGGTTTTCAGGGGTTGGGCATGGCCCCTTAGTTCCAGTGAAAGGAACTCTTAATGCTTCAGCATACCAAGACATTTTGGAGAATTTCATGCTCCCAACTTTTTGGGAACAGTTTGGGGATGCCCCTTCCTGTTCCAACATGACTGCGCACCAGTGCACAAAGCAAGGTCCATAAAGACATGGATGAGAGAGTTTGGTTTGGAGGAACTTGACTGGCCTGCACCTGACCTGATATTGCAGTATTTATTATAAATTATTTATCCATGCACATCATTATTATTATTATTTTTTTTAAAATGAATGTGTCCTCATAATCTTTATTCAAAATAACTTCCCCTCCCACATGCAGCTCATCTCTTCTCTGATGACGTGTTTACTGGCGCAAGGGCAGGACAACCTGTCAATCACATGAGACTGACCAATAGCAAACCACAACCATCCAACAATCCAATCAATTCCTAATACTCAAAATCAAGTCCCACCCTACATTTTTTGAGAAGATGTTTTACTCGGATACCTGCCAAAATAGGGAAGGAAAGACAGTTTCATGCTGACTTTAAGCATCACAGCTGTTTTGAACATTGAGCACCTAATCAGCATATTAGTATGATATCTGGAGGACCATGTGAAACTGAAGAAAGGAGTAATGGCTGCTGAATATTTACAGGAATAAATTACATTTTCAAATATTTTCAAATAGACAACATTTTGCAATATTATTGTTTTCGCTGTATTTCTTATCAAATAAATGCACGTTTGGTAAGTTATTAGGGATTTTGTTCAAAATCATAAAAAATCTAGCAGACTCTAAACTTTATTATAAACAATATTATAAATTATAATTAACGTTGTCATTTTTTTGTTCATTGTCATATGGCTTCAGAAACCTGGATTGTAGCTCGCAAGCCATGGACTATTTTTTTTCCCCTCCATTTTTCAAAAGCTAATGCTAATCTTCTCATTTTGTGTTCCAGACACCCAGTGGCAACAACTATACAATCAGCTAAACATGCTCATCATTTTTAGGTGTAAAGTTCTGTTTGTGTTGCCACAGGAATGAACAGTGACAGTTACACTGCAGAGCTGCTCTCACTGACACAGAGCCTCGGGGCTCCACATGTTTGACTCTGAACGATGTAGCCCGTAAGCTGTGCTCAGCAGTACTGCACATATGTGAGTTTGTTTGGATGAGTCTGACAGTCTTTTTTTAAGACAGATTTTTAGCTCAAGTGTGTGTGTGTCTTTCTACTAGAGCTGCAAGATTAATCTCTGAACCAGAAAGAGCAGTCATGTAAGGCTATATGAAACAGCTTCACAAACAGTCTTTTCAACCACACAGTATCATTATTTCTGTTGCAATAATTCAGATTATGATACACATAGCCTATTGGGATAAAAGCTTATAGTTCAGATATAAACACTGATGTATGGAAACTTGTTTCCGCCACAGAATAAAATAATAAAAAAGGTAAGATAATTGTGAGATAAAATTACTTTTTATATCACAATTCCGACTTTATATCTAGCAATTGCAATATAATGTCATAATTGCGAGATATACACTCACCTAAAGGATTATTAGGAACACCTGTTCAATTTCTAATTAATGCAATTATCTAATAAACCAATCACATGGCAGTTGCTTCAATGCATTTAGGGGTGTGGTCCTGGTCAAGACAATCTCCTGAACTCCAAACTGAATGTCAGAATGGGAAAGAAAGGTGATTTAAGCAATTTTGAGCGTGGCATGGTTGTTGGTGCCAGACGGGCCGTTCTGAGTATTTCAAAATCTGCTCGGTTACTGGGATTTTCTCGTACAACCATTTATAGGGTTTACAAAGAATGGTGTGAAAAGGGAAAAACATCCAGTATGCGGCAGTCCTGTGGGCGAAAATGTCTTGTTGCTGCTAGAGGTCAGAGGAGAATGGGCCGACTGATTCAAGCTGATAAAAGAGCAACTTTGACTGAAATAACCACTCGTTACAACCGAGGTATGCAGCAAAGCATTTGTGAAGCCACAACACGCACAACCTTGAGGAGGATGGGCTACAACAGCAGAAGACCCCACCGGGTGCCACTCATCTCCACTACAAATAGGAAAAAGAGGCTACAATTTGCACAAGCTCACCAAAATTGGACAGTTGAAGACTGGGAAAATGTTGCCTGGTCTGATGAGTCTCGATTTCTGTTGAGACATTCAAATGGTAGAGTCAGAATTTGGCGTAAACAGAATGAGAACATGGATCCATCATGCCTTGTTACCACTGTGCAGGCTGGTGGTGGTGGTGAAATGGTGTGGGGGATGTTTTCTTGGCACACTTTAGGCCCCTTAGTGCCAATTGGGCATCGTTTAAATGCCACGGCCTACCTGAGCATTGTTTCTGACCATGTCCATCCCTTTATGACCACCATGTACCCATCCTCTGATGGCTACTTCCAGCAGGATAATGCACCATGTCACAAAGCTCGAATCATTTCAAATTGGTTTCTTGAACATGACAATGAGTTCACTGTACTAAAATGGCCCCCACAGTCACCAGATCTCAACCCAATAGAGCATCTTTGGGATGTGGTGGAACGGGAGCTTCGTGCCCTGGATGTGCATCCCACAAATCTCCATCAACTGCAAGATGCTATCCTATCAATATGGGTCAACATTTCTAAAGAACGCTTTCAGCACCTTGTTGAATCAATGCCACGTAGAATTAAGGCAGTTCTGAAGGCGAAAGGGGGTCAATCACAGTATTAGTATGGTGTTCCTAATAATCCTTTAGGTGAGTGTAAACTTGCAGTTGTAAAAAAAAAAAAGTCAGATTTGCAACTCGCAATTGTGACTTTATATGACACAATTCTGAGAAAAAAAGTCAGAATTGCGAGATGAAAAGTCGCAGTTAAAATGTTTTATTCTGTGACGGAAACAAGCTTCCATACTGATGTCAATGGGAATGATCAAAATACGGAAAAACTCCTTTTGAAACGTGATGCTTCAAATAAAGATTGCATCAATTACGTCGTTACACCAGTAGGTGGCGACAAGTGACTGTTAAAAAATGTATTCATCATTGAATCATTTAATCAAATGACTCGTTCAAAGACGCTGATTCATCCAGTAATGAAACTAGTGTCTTTATGAGCGAGTCATTGAATAATTGATTCAAAATGATAAAATCGGTTCAAATGTATGAAATATTGTTTTAATAGGCTGTTTTGTTTAGCTGTCCATTCAGAGTCGTTAGATAATCATGATCTCGAGTAAAAAAAAAAATTGTGATTCTCAGTTTATCCAGAACCGTGCATCTCTACTAGAATACGGACAAATACAGGATGGATTTATTGATAACAGTATTGGATAAGTGTGGTGCCTTTTGTCTACATGTGTAAGCGTGAGCAAGTGTTAGTTTGTGTGTGATGCTATTGATTTACACGCAGGGGCGATGAGTGTCTTTGTCTGGATCATGATTGTACTTGTGCGGGGAATGGCGGGGGGATTCAACTCAGCCAACTCAGCAAACCTGTCAATCCGCCCACCCCTCATTTTAAGAGATTAAACGCGGTGTGTGTATCTGATATACTGCTGCACTGATAGATACACGTCTGTTGCTTTGGTTTTCCGTAATATCTGATCTAACTTGTCGATGCTTCAAGCTGTATGACATTTCACTCATGGTTTGCCGTTGTGAAAACAGTAATGGTACCATCCCAGGTAAAAGGGAATGTTCTCATAATGTTGTGGAAAGGTTCTCTCAAAGTAATGAGCAAACATTATTCCAGTAACGTCAATAGAACGTTTGTTAAAAATTAACAAGTGACGTACACTATATTGCCAAAGGTATTGGGACACCCCTCCAAATCATTGAATTCAGGTGTTCCCATCACTTCCATGGCCACTGGTGAATAAAATCAAGCAAGAGTCAATAGCTACAGACCTCCAAATTTTTTGTGGCCTTCAGATTAGCTCAAGAACAGTGCATAGAGAGCTTCATGGAATGGGTTTCCATGGCCGGGCAGCTCATCCAAGCCTTACATCACCAAGTGCAGTGCAAAGTATCAGATGCAGTGGTGTAAAGCACGCCGCCACTGGACTCTAGAGCAGTGGAGACGTGTTCTCTGGAGTGACAAATCACGCTTCTCTGTCTGGCAATCCGATGGACGAGTCTGGGTTTGGCGGTTGACAGGAGAACGGTACTTGCCTGACTACATTGTGCGAAGTGTAAAGTTTGGTGGAGGGGGCATTATGGTGTGGGGTTGTTTTTCAGGGGTTGGGCTTGGCCCCTTAGTTCCAGTGAGAGGAACTCTTAATGCTTCAGCATACCAAGACATTTTGGACAATTTCATGCTCCCAACTTTGTGGGAACAGTTTGAGGATGGCCCGTTCTTGTCCCAACATGACTGCGCACCAATGCACAAAGCAAGGTCCATAAAGACATGGATGAGCGAATTTGGTGTGGAGGAACTGGATGAAATAGAGCAGAGACTGCAAGCCAGGCCTTCTCATCCAACTTCAGTGCCTGACCTCACAAATGTGCTTCTAGCAGAAACACACTCCTAAACCTTGTGGAAAGCCTTCCCAGAAGAGTTGAAGCTGCTAAAGCTGCAAAGGGTGGCCAACTCCACATTAAACCCTACGGATTAAGAATGGGATGTCATTAAAGTTTATATGCATGTAAAGGCAGACGTCCCAAAACTTTTGGCAATTTAGTGTATATCTGAGTGAAATGGCTTCTGAAATGGCTTTCCTTCGGGAATTGATTGGAACGTTGGAAGTTGGGAGGCCCTCGCACCATAGCACTTGACAGGAAGAGAAGAGAAGTCGTTTTCGAGGGGGGAGTTTTTTTATTAAAGATTTTGAGGGCACATAAAAAAATAATAATAATTAAGTGCACAGATATATAATTTATAATATACACTAAAATATTAGTCTACATAAAAAATTAAAACGGTTGATTTTGATTTCATGGCAACTGTAAAGGTGCACATTGTAAATTTTAGCGGCATCTAGGTTGAATTGCGAATTGCAATCACCCACCGCTCACCCCTCCCTTTCGCACATAGAGAAGCTACAGTGGCCGACACAGGACAAAGATGTCGTAGAGTAGCTAGCGCTCTATAGAGCAGTTTGTCCATTTAGGGCTACTGTAGAAACATGGCGGCACAAAATGGTGACTATCTGTATGTAGATAGAAATGGCTCATTCTAAGGTAATAAAAACATAACGGTTTCATTATGTAAGGTCTTTAAGGTCTTTGAAAACATAGTTATGTGTATTATATTGCATTTCTGTCTATAGATCCTCATAAATACTACACAGTGCACCTTTAATGCCAAAAATGTTCTATGTAAGGACTTTCATGTTTAACTGGATATTTCAATTTTAGTGATAAAATAAATGTTTTCAAGCTGTTTAATTCATTAAAACTAAATCCATTATACGGTCCCCTAAATGGTTCTATGAAGCGCCTCGCTTTAATGTGTGCATAACCAAGAAAAAAACCATCTAAAGCATTATAAAAAATAGATCTATACGTTTTGAACGTTCCGAGAACATTCAGAAATAATGGTTTCACAACTTAATGGAAATGGTTTTATAATTTTTTTTTAAGCTATGATATTGACAAGACAGCAGAGACATGGGCTAGTTGTCCCATGAGGAAATGTTTGTTTTCTCTAGTAGTTTTTTTCTTTGTTGGAAGTAAAATCTAATTTCAAATTTTAACTATATTTTTCCATGCATTCCAATGCAAGACTGCTTCTTACTTAGATCTTAAATCTTTGTGGTCCTTCACTAAGGAAACCTTCAAATGCTAGTTTTAACATGCTGAATTAGTCTGATGTTAAGATTTTATAAGGTCACCAAATAATTTATGCACATCATATTTCCTCTGATCAATTATGAATCAGACATGATTTTTGTTCAGATTCTCCAGCATGTACATTGATAATCATCTATTTAGCACAATCACCGATGTCAGCGCAGGGGGTGGGGGGGCCTTCAAACCTAACATGAATACATCTAGGTGATTGACAGGTTAGGCCTTGCATTGACAGACACAAGAAGGACATGCATGTGTTTATATTATTATTCAAATATGTATGTGTGGTTTGGAACATTGAGTCTCCAGGGGCCACACTAACCATACTGACCTGCCTGTCTTCACCCTCATTACCCGCGCATGGAGGCGGGTGGGACCTTTCAGAAGTAATCTTTATAGTAGGAATGTATGTTGTTGCACAGTGAATGCACAGTATGTTGTTAGTTTTACATTTACTGTTGACATGAGTTATACATTTTATTCAAATTTCCTTTTGTTATTTTTTTTTTTATAAAAAAGAATTATATATCAATTATAAAACATTTTCTTGTATATTAGATTTCACTCTCAAATGTCACATCTAGTGAAATGGGTTGCAGTGTGTCACACATTTTAAAATCATCATTTGAAAAGGCAAAAAGCACCCGGACCATCTTCAGGGATTTTATACTTTCCTCCTGTATTTTCCGAACTGAAATATGACCCAAGTGAACTCTGTAAATCTCTTGAGCCTGTGTTTTTCAGTGTCTCAGAATGGCTTAGTTTGCATTAAATACTGTTCCATACGAATTACATCTCTGGAGCATTTGGATCCCTTATAACATGCATTTAAAAGCACCAACAATCTTCACAAATTTGAGAATCATTGGAAACAAAGGAAACGGATGCCTGTCCCAGCCATCCCATCCACCCAAAATATGAAGACTCCCTCAGCATTTACTCAACCTTCTTCTGTTCCTAATGTGATGAATATGATTTTCTTTGTTCAGATGAAAACAAGCAAATATTTTTAGAAGAATAATCCATCTCTGTGAATCCGTATAAAGCTCACTTGTGAAGTGACGAGGAAGCACAGTGGACTAGCACTTCTCGTATCATTCACAATGTGCTGACGTTTACATCAAACACAAACTTGTGAACCCGCTTTGGACTGCCTTGCGAAAATATCCAGCATAAACAAACATGAATTTCATGTTGGTCCAGGCTGGTTTATGCTGGTTAGAGCTGGTTTAGTGCTGGTCTAGCTGGTGGACCAGAAAAGTCATGCTGTTTTCAAGCAAAATTCTTCTGTTTCCCATTCTGGTGCCCAACAAACCAACAACTAGCATCCTATGAAAAATCCAGTATAGCTTGCATTGGTTTGCATGCTGGGGCCAGCAGTGCTGGATTGTTTAGCAGCGAGTTTGACTTACAGAGATGGATTCTTTTTCTAAAAATCTTTGTTTGTGTTCATTTGAAGAAAGAAAGCCATGTATATCTGGGACGGCATGAGGGCGAGTAAATTATGTGAGAATTTTCGGTAACACTTTGGGCCCTATCATACACCCGGTGCAATGCGGTGCTAGGCTAAACGCAAGTGTTTTTTGCTTTTCAGCCCGATGCAGTTATCATTTTCACGTCCTGCGCCACATTGTTTAAATAGCAAATGCATTTGCACCCATTTGTGCACCCATGGGCGTGCTGGTCTGAAAACGTGGTGTGTTCAAGCGCATAATTGTTGGAGCGTTGCTATTTTGAGGCAACTGAAAACAACTGCGCCATTGACCAACTGAAACTGCAGTATTTTTGGTGTTATTTAGGCGGGTGCACAACACATTGCAGCAGCACACAAACATTTTTAAATATTACAAATAAAAGGATTACAATGTAAAAGATTATTATTGTGTACATAAAGATAAAAATGCCTTCATGTCATAATGGATAGTCATTACATGTTTCAGAATTACCTATTTGCAGTATTTGACGAATGAAATTGGTTACTTATTTAACCAATCGTGGCAATACACACATGTATTTAAACTGGCTCGTCAGGTTGAGGGTCTCTATATTCTGCCATGGTGCAAGCACAACTGCTGGCATTTAAAGGGAATGGGAGATGAGACTCTGATTGGTTTATTGTACATTATGCCCCAAACACACCCATGACTCATTAGGAGACTAGGTAAAACCTTTTTGTCACAATGACAATGACATGATGTTGCTGACTCAACATCATGATGTCTGTCAGTCATCGGCGATGGACGATGGCATCTTCTATCGGCCCATACATGCAACTAACCCTAAACCAAACCTAATCCTAACCCTATAGTAAGTAGTTAGTTAATTACACTGTAACAAGCACACCTTAAAATAAAGTAACCAATTTTCTTTTTTTTGGGGTGAGGATCAGGATCTCTTTAAAGGGTTAGTTCACCCAAAAATGAAAATTCTGTCAATAATTACTCACCCTCATGTCGTTGGACACCCGTAAGACCTCCGTTCATATTCGGAACACAAATGAAGATATTTTTGTTGTAAGCTGATGGCTGAGAAAGACTTCAGATAGGCCTCCATTGGCATTCAGTACATTTACACTCCCAAGACCCAGAAAAGGCACTTAAAACGTCGTTACAAAGTCCATCTCACCACAGTGGCTCTACAATAATTTTACGATGCGACGACAATAGTTTTTGTGCGAAAAAAAAATCAAAATAACACCTTTATCCAACTTGTTCTTGTCTTCCGTGTGTGCCTCCACGACGCATGCGTGAGAATATGACGCAGATCCGGCGTTCGGACACATGACCCAGAAGCGATTTGTTTACAAGCAGAGGAAGACGCGCGTGTCTAAGCTGTTGGATTCTACATTGATCGTGCTTTAGGTCTCGGCGTAGTTCTCAAAATGGGGCTAAAGTGTGCATTTCATGGATTCCCGAACCCCGCCGCTACGTCATATTCTCGCGCATGCGTCGTGGAGGCATACACGGAAGACAAGAACAAGTTGGATAAAGGTGTTATTTAGATTTTTTTTTGCGCACAAAAACTATTGTCGTCGCATCGTAAAATTATTGTAGAGCCACTGTGGTGAGATGGACTTTGTAACGACGTTTTAAGTGCCTTTTCTGGGTCTTGGGAGTGTAAATGTACTGAATGCCAATGGAGGCCTATCTGAAGCCTTTCTCAGCCATCAGCTTTCAACAACAATATCTTAATTTGTGTTCCGAATATGAACGGAGGTCTTACGGGTGTCGAACGACATGAGGGTGAGTAATTAATGACAGAATTTTCATTTTTGGGTGAACTAACCCTTTAAGGTCTCCCTATAGTTTTCATCCAAATTAAAAGCCTTGTACTGCAGTTTAACATTTGAAAGCAAAGAAAATAAGACAGCCATACATTTCAGTATTGTAATTTTACTGTTGTTCTATAAAAAATATATATATATATTATTATTTTTATTTATTTTTGTAATTTAAATAATAATGAAATGTAAATATATTTATTAATGATTATTGCTATTGCAATTTATTTATCTATTTATTTTCTCAGCTGATCACATACCTGCATCTTCAAATGTCTTATTCAGAGATATTTCTGTTGGAGAAAGCCTGGCACATTGTATCATGCAGCGTATTGGCTCACAAGAACCTTAAAGGGATTAACTTTCAGTGGTCCTGCTCGGCATGACAGCATCTGTGATGGGGGTTCTGTGCCACAACGTCATCACTACCAGATGATATGAGCATGCTGACACACTGCCACACTGGCAGTGCCAACAGGGGCCTGGCACAGAGCTGGGTGGTGTGGTCAGTATATGATGAAGCACAGTGGCAGCCGGTGTACTGGCCACCCACAGCCAGAGTCATGGAATGTTTGGCTAAGTGTTCAAGTCTGGACAGTCATATTATTAACACACTCCTGCTTAATAGATTTGTTTTTCATGTAGATAGTGTGCTGTCTTACCATCTACGGTCTCCCATACAAATTAAAATGTAACCTCTTACTGTAAGTGACGGAATTGACACTTTTAAATTGGCATGCACGTACATGCGCTACACTGTAGATATTAATACATAGATTCTGTCAACAGCACCACCATCTTGGAACAGTTTGAATAGAAGTCAATGTAGAAATTTCTGTGTAACAACAGACTGCCTTTTATATTATAAATACTGCATTGTAATTATTTAATAGATCTGTTTAATACTATATCAATTTGATAATAAGATTTTAGATTTGTATGTACACTGCCATTTAAAAGTTTAGGGTTGGTAAAACACTTTTTTATCAATTTAGTGTCCTTGCTGAATAAAGGTATTCATTTCTTCACTTAAATAATATAATATTTTACTCTAAAGTTTTGAACAGTGGTGTATATACTGTATATTGCACTAAAATTATGTATTATGTGATTGATTGCTGCTGTAAACTATGATTTAATAAGATACGATTTGAACAAATAAAATTATGCATGTATATTTAGACTCATTTATGGTTATGAATTTCTCTATCCAACCACTTACATATATGATTTCTTGTCACATTACTTTAATTAGAAGCTTAATTATATCAGGTTGTACGAATATTATTTACAAGACTGTTTCACCAATGCTGTTAAATTTTAGGTTGTATATGCGATATGCACAGTTGTCAGAAGTTTATGAAAAGCATGGGCCTGTTTACACGACATGGCTTTCAACTCAAAACATACAACTTTTTATGCGATTTGGCCATTCATTTACTCAACAACGGCACTTTGGTACCTAAAAATGCAAACATTTGAAAACGTGTTTTAAAATGCAAGTCTTTGAAAATTATACTGTTATCATTTCTGTGTAAACTACAAAAACATGGATTCTCACACCCAACTCGTAACATATTGACGCTTGGTCAGGACTCTTCGGCGTCACTTTTTAACACACAGGCTACCCCTTTACCGTCATTTTTCGATGCACAGGGTACTCCATTGATTTCATTGAGAAACCTTTGGCGTCATACACAGACGCGTTGGGCATGGTTGTCGTCCTGATGAAATTATATATTGGGTTATGATTTTGCAATTATGACATGTTGGAGTGTGATTCTCAATTTAATCAGCCAGCATAATTGTATTTACATTTATTACATTTTTTTATTAACGCTATTTAAACACGTTTGAACACGTAACTCAAACCCCATCCCACAACCTACCTATTTGTGTATGATATGTATCATAAAGTATTTACAGTGCTTCACTTTTTACAGCCTTATTCCAAAATGATATCTCTGTACATTGCTGCATTCATCTTTCCCTCGATCCTGACTAGTCTCCTAGTTTCTGCCACTGAAAAACATCCCCACAGCATGATGCTGCCACCACCATGCTTCACTGTAGTGATGGTATTGGCCAGGTGTTGAGTGGTGCCTGGTTTCCTCCAGACATGACGCTTTCCATTCAGGCCAAAGAGTTCAAACTTTGTTTCCTCAGACCAGATAATTTTGTTTCTCATGGTCTGAGAGTCCTTCAGGTGCCTTTTGACAAACTCCAGGCAGGCTGTCATGCCGTCTGAAGTATTACGCCAAAGGGGTATTCTGTGCGTTAAAAAGTGATGCCAAGGGGTCCTGACCAAGCGTCAATATGTGATGAGTTGGGAGTGAGAACGTGTTGACTGGCGTGGTATGAATAATAGGCTACAGTGTTTTTAGTCATTTTCACAGATCCGTGTGAACTGGGATTGTGACAATGTTGTTGTATGTACGCGAAAACGCGAAGGAAAAATGTTTCCGTTTTTAGTACAGCGTTGTTGTGAGTCTGATGTTCAGAGTCTGTTAGCAAATTGCTAAGCTAACAGTATAATACTGTAGTAAGCACCTTATTTTTATTACATTCAATATTCTCTGGTTCATTTAATTTCGCGGTCGGGCGAAAGTGAAAACCTGAATACACTGGAGAGTACCTTTATTGAAGAAATTGTAGTTTTTTCATTAATGTTTAGACCACACCTACATATTGCATAATCGCCATTGACCAGTGGCTTCAAAGGTGTTTTCCAGCAAACTTTTTCTGGAAAATTCGCATTGGCAAGCTTTTTCAAACTCCAAACAAACTTCGCTTTGGCCTGATTTTGTACAAAATGACGTCACACCAGTTCTTCAATTTTGCTTTAAGTTTATCGAGGCCTTTTGTGTAATCTTTTTACCAAGGTCTTTGCAATGCAGTCTTGGAGTGCCTGGAGTACTAATTTACACAAAATGCTGTGAGAATGAAGCATAATACAATGCAGCATAACTTGACAGCTTGCGATTTAAAACAGCCTTTTATGTGGGGTTTGTGTGATAGCTAAAAATGCTAAATATAGTTCACAAATATTTGAAACAGACATACTGTACAATTCGGCTTTATATTATTATCATAGAAGCCTAGAGGAAAAATGTTCTGATTAATATTACAGTGCGTCTATGGTTGCTTAATAACAAAATGAGGTTAAAGCGATCATGAAACATTAGATGTAATTCCCCAAACTTCTTTAGGAGACTATCCAAATAAGACTAATCCACTTGTTGTTTACCACAGATAATTTCACCACCAGTTTGGTTTTCTGCTGGCCCAAGTGTATTCCGGCTATTTGTGTTTTCTCTCAGACGGCTTTTTAGGCCTGCGTGAACCCTGATGTCTCTTTTGTCCACACACAGGTGGTCAGCCTGATATAGCATAATTATTATAATTATCTCATTCTGTGATAGCATTAGCAGTGCTTTAATGGTACTTTTTAAATAGAATGTATCAAGTGGCAAAATATTTGCTAGCGTAAAGAACACTAGAATCCCAAGGCAGAATACAAACAGCAATTAGCCATCTTTCTTCAGCCTTACAATTTTAGACATAATGGATGGATTCTTTAAGAGCCACGCAACCTTGCACAAATCACACGGCACTAAAGTCTCCTCTTACCTCGTAAAGGAAGTCCTGATTTATTTTTCTCTACTCTTGATGCATGAACACCACCTGGAAAATGTCATTGCCGTGTCAAGTGACAAAAATGTCACCCTTTGTTTATCCTGAATAAGCAATAATTGGCAATAATTGAAGCTATTAGCGAGTATTAACCCAGCACTTGTGTGGCACTCTGCGGGTTATTCTCCTCAATGCCAACCCATTAAAGCTAAACACCATTTAAGCTCGGCAGCATATTTAGTTCATTATTCCTTTAATTGCTTGTTTATGTCTAGTAATTACAACCACGAGTGACACAAAGCCTTAGCATTGCACATTCAAATAGAATTCCAAAATCAGACAAGGCGATTATGGCAGAAATGGCACAGGCCAGACAGACGCGCCCTTCCCTCATTTCCCTCTGAAGCCAGTCAATAAACAATTTGCATATCTTTAGTCCATCAATATTTAATACCAGCCAGCTAAAGGGCTCCTCTCTCAGGCTCAGTCAGGTTTGATGTTTGATGCTTTGAAATGTGCCACAGACAGCAATCGCACAGTCCCCGGAGGCTTTGGGCACGCTGCGTGTTTGTCTTTGCGTGTGCACGCGGGAGAGTGTATGTGTATATATTGTTCTTTTGAAAGCTTGCACTAATGTGTGTATTCTAGGCTATCTGCCATACTGAGTATAACTGAAAATGTTAGAGTCGTGGTTCTCAACTGGTTTTGCTTCAGGAACTATTTACATTAGACCATCAGCTGTGACCATTAAAGGGTAACTTCAGTGATTTAGCATTACGCTTTGTATTTAAACTGGGTCATTTATGTAGTAGAAATGTGAAATTATTTTTGAATTTGGTGCTTTCTAGACTGAGAAAAGACAGAAAATGTATTCTTGTCTCATGTGGATGAAAGACAACAACTCCCAGAATGCACTTGCTTCACTGCCCTACGAGGCCACTCCGTACACCGTCGTTTTGATCTTCATAGTAATACAATCATTTTGTTCAGTTAGAGAATAAACACTAAAATTAAAAACTGAACGTGTCTTTTCAATAAAGTGTGAGTGAGCCGAACGAAAGTCACGGCACAGACGCAGCAGTGTCAGATTTCATTCATCACGAAGAGCTGAGCAGAGCTGAGGTAACGTTAAAGGGTTAGTTCACCCAAAAATGAAAATTCTGTCATTAATTACTCATGTCGTTGGACACCCGTAAGACCCCCATTCATATTCGGAACACAAATGAAGATATTTTTGTTGTAAGCTGATGGCTGAGAAAGGCTTCAGATAGGCCTCCATTGGCATTCAGTACATTTACACTCCCAAGACGCTTAAAAGGCACTTAAAACGTCGTTGCAAAGTCCATCTCACCACAGTGGCTCTACAATAATTTTACGATGCGACGACAATAGTTTTTGTGCGCAAAAAAAAATCACCAAATATCCAACTTGTTCTTGTCTTCCGTGTGTGCCTCCACGACGCATGCGCGAGAATATGACGCAGATCCGCCGTTCGGACACATGACCCAGAAGCGATTTGTTTACAAGCAGAGGAAGACGCGCGTGTCTAAGCTGTTGGATTCTACATTGATCGTGCTTCAGGTCTTGGCGTAGTTCTCAAAATGGGGCTTAAGTGTGCATTTCATGGATTCCCGAACGCTGGCGCTACGTCATATTCTCGCGCATGCGTCGTGGAGGCACACACGGAAGACAAGAACAAGTTGGATAAAGGTGTTATTTAGATTTTTTTTTGCGCACAAAAACTATTGTCGTCGCATCGTAAGATTATTGTAGAGTCACTGTGGTGAGATGGACTTTGTAACGACGTTTTAAGTGCCTTTTATGAGTCTTGGGAGTGTAAATGTACTGAATGCCAATGGAGGCCTATCTGAAGCCTTTCTCAGCCATCAGCTTTCAACTAAAATATCTTCATTTGTGTTCCGAATATGAACGGAGGTCTGACGGGTGTCCAACGACATGAGGGTGAGTAATTAATGACAGAATTTTCATTTTTGGGTGATTTGGGGGAATTTTCTAACCCTTTAAGCACCAGTCTGGCACGTTTTCAGATCGCATATGGAAGCTAAACTATCACAGGAATTCATTGAAAAGTTGAAACACTCACTTTATTCTGCACCGCGCTCCGTTATGATTGTCCGTGCGGCCGTCTGTGTCTTACATTCTGTGCGTGAGATCTCTCCCCTATGGGCGGGTTGATAACAGCTTGATAACATGCGGAACAGCTCCATCTAGTGGCTGTAGTCTTTAGCCTCTGGTCAAAAAGTCCTCAGATGACGCAAAATGATGATATTTGCGTCATCGGAGGATTTTTTCCAGAAATAAAATGCATATTTTTCTCGTCTCAGGGGGATATGAGGGGGTAAAGTACCATAATTTGAATATACCGGGTTTCTACTGATACAAAGCCTAATGCTAAATCCCTGAAGTTACCCTTTAATCGTGCGGTTAAACCAAGACTCCAACTGTCTTCAACATTGTTTGAAAGCCCGATGACTTTTCCAGTTGTTCGTATTTAACAAACCAAAAAAAAAACGACTATTTCTATCCAATAAAATAATTCAAAGCTTGGTATAACCACAACTAGAAATTACATTCATTACAAAAATGCCCATGGAGTTATAAGATTTGTATTCATTTCCATGACTTTCCAGGTCTCAAAATCATACTTTTAAAATATTAGGCTACCTCATTTTTAAAGACAGTGGAAACCCTGGTTCTTCAATGAAGAAAAAAAACTGCTGTTGAAAGAATGCATTTTTATTTGAAAATATTTACATTTTTAATTGTTTTTGCTTAATGCATGTTTTGCCTTTGGAAGTTTGCTGCGGCCCCCTAGTGGGCCCTGTTCCCTGGTTAAAGTCTCCTGGTTAACTTACGTCCTTTGCTTTGAGTATGAATATGTTAACCTTGAAGTTATCTATAAGCTAGTGTGTGCAAAAACAATGACAAAATTCATATTTAGAATATGTGACCATTCAAAACTTAGTCTCTTACTTCCGCCAATATGGATCAATGATTTTGATTACATCACACTGCACTTCAGCTTCTCATCAGATTTTCTGTCCAATCAAATGGTCTCTAGAATCTGAAGCGTCCCGCCCCCTACACTCTGAAGCTGCGGCTGAAATCAGTCACTTGTTCACACAATTACCATTTTCTATATGGTGAATGCACATAGTGCACAAAATAGAGGATAGGGCACATAGTGACAATGTAAATATGCTTTCCATTGGGGTGAACAAAGTCTGGTTTCATGTCACGCGAACTGTCGCAGAGCGCACGCAGTCTGCTCCGGTCCAGAGACACGATAGCACAGAGCGGATCATGAGCGAGTGCAGACCAGAAAACGTATCGGACTCATTTGAATTCTACACAGAACTCCATATTTTAAAACGATGTGGGGGAGATTATGAGGAGAAACAGACTCGCCATTAGATACAGCACTGACAAGTAGAAGAGATAACACCGGTGCCATGCACCAACATACATTACACACTTTTCAAACTACACACCCTCAGCATGATTGTTCACTGTTTTGCTTTAGTAACAGTTTCATATTAAATCTAAAAGAGGAATCTGTCAGAAGCTTTGCCAAACTCAACGGCTCTGGCCAAGCTGTGATATAAATGAAACGCTATTGGCTATTTTAAAAGGGGGTGGATCTGCTCGATATGTCCCGCCCTGACTTCCTGTCTCAGTGGAAATTGAATCAACTCATTGAATAACACTGCTCGTTTCGATGCAATTCAGTGAGGCTTTAAGATCCTCTGCTCTAAAGGTTGTACATATGTGCCATCTTTGTGAAATCATGGTGTATTCAAAAGGTTGGACAGTCCACTCCTAATCAACAAAAGCTGCTGTATTTGTAAATGATCTGTGACTATATGCGAGTGTGTGTGTGTGTGGTTGGGGTGGTTGTTAGCATTCTGAACTGAATTTTAATGACCAAAACAAATGAGCCAGTTCAGACCTGCAATTAGTGGACAGTCATGGCTATATGTTGCCAGTAAATGAGCAACACGACTGCCTCTTTACCCCCTCTGGAGTAAACCTCTGCCCCTGGAGAAGCCTCATTAACTGGGCTGGGTTATGGAGGGAAAGGGGGTGATGGGGCTCTTTAAAGCTCAATAACCCTGGAGAGCTTGGGATGGAACCTGTTCCCTATAACTGACAGCATTAGTTCAAGGTGTTGCTGTCAATCATCTTCTCTTGTGACTCTAATTTAATGGCTAATAATTTTTGTCTGGTTCCATACAAGATTGATGGGCATGTTACATGGATTTGAAATCCTTTACTTCTATATAGTGCAATTGCTTTTTATCAGGTAGTTCAGTTACAACTACGCATCATTGCAGTGAGAAGTACATTGGCATGGCAGATTTCATGGATCAAATTTGTTTTTGACTTGCTAAGGTACAGTGTAAAAAATGTTTGTCATTTTCACAGGATAGAAACTGTAAAAATGCTACAGTTAAAACCATGGTTAACTGTGAGTTGCCATACCATATACAAGAAAAAACTCTAAAATAATTTTTTTTTGCAAGCAGAACTATTAAATACTATGAAACTACTGTATACTGTGTAATTTTTACTGTTACAGTGACAAGCATTTCTTATCCAATGATCACACCTTAATTTTAGTAATTTCTAGTATGCATCCTTCCTTTTAAAAAAACCTGCTTAATAATTATGCACATACGAATATAATACTTTTTCACTTCCAGCCTTGTTATCAATTATATATCACTAATAAATTATACAAAAGGTATATTAGTATATTGGTAGTTATTAAGATGTGGATTGGAATTGGTAAAATGTGCTTCGAAAATAAAACATGATGATCAGAATATCGAATTGGATAATAATTATGCAGACGCACTGTATAAAATGTAATTTCATGCCGCGATTAAACACCAAAACACCTCTTGTTCTTGCATGTGTATTGTGAACGCAAGTTGCATCCTATGAATTTATATGTGTTTATTTGCTTGTTGTAAGGTACACTTCCAATAAAAACCTCTACACTCTAAAAGAACAAACCAAATTGGGTTGTTTTTAACCCAAGGGTTGGGTAAATATAGGAGAGAACACAAGTTGGGTTAATTTTACCCAGAAAATGTGGTTGTTTATTTAACCCAGCATAATAAGTCGGATCAGTTTTACTATAATACCTTTTTTTATTTTATTTTTTTTATTCATGCAAGAATTAATGTTTACAGATTAATTAAATCCTCTAAACTCTTTTAAAATACTCCACACATCCACTGGTTTGCAAGATAATTCCTTTATTTTCTCTCATATTTTACAGTATAACATATTTTATATTGTGTTTTTTCTTAACACACATTGCCTACATTTAAGCTCATTTAACAAATATTAGAAGTAAAAATGAAACCTTTAGAAAGTAATTCAAGTGTAATCGGCGAGTCTCTGTTGTCCCGCTTCCACAGTAACGGCGCTGGATCTTGTGCCGGAGCTTGTGTCATGTTCAGCGTGGGAACTTCTAACTTCAGACCGCTGCCCTGTGTTTCACTCATAGCCGAAATATGCTGTGACTGGCTCCATAACCTGTCCGTAAACAAACACCAAACGGTGCCGTGACAAATAACTCAAACCATGGGTTGTTATATATCCAGTGATGCCAGTAACGCGTTACTCTAATCTGACTACTTTTTTTCCAGTAACGAGTAATCTAACGCGTTACTATTTCCAAACCAGTAATCAGATTAAAGTAATTTATCCAAGTCACTGTGAGTTACTATTTTAGTCATTTTCCTTAGTAAAAATATATATTTTTGCTTTCTTCTTGCATCTCGGGGAGAGTATTTATATTAAGTGAAGTCAAGAAAGATGTCTTTATTACATTTTTATTAAAAAAAAAAAATGTCAGGAAATATTTTTTGATTTCAATTTAAAATATCAGGAGATACATTGTTGACGTTACGGTTAAAAATGCACTTCCAATAAAAAGAGTGTTGGCAAAGAATTTCATTTCTATGTTGAGGCGGCAGGGGTGCTAATAAAGTAACTTGTAATCTAACTTAGTTACTTTTAAAATCAAGTAATCTGTAAAGTAACTAAGTTACTTTTTAAAGGAGTAATCAGTAATCAGATTACTTTTTCAAAGTAACTGTGGGGACACAGGTTATATAACACAAAAACTACCCAAACACTGAAAAACCTAAAAGGCTCAACCCAGGGTTGAGTTATGTAGGATTTGGGATATAAAAAATAACCCAGGATTTTTTAAGAGAGTATATTTAGCATGATTATCTCATATGGCATAGATCAGATTGAGATGCTATGCTACATGATTATATGTGGTTTGTATATGTATACAATATTAATGTATGATGGTATTTCAAGGTACTCCAGCACTGGTTCCGAAATCAAATTCTTCCCTGTATGTGAAAAACAGTCCACCAACAGAGTAGCATGTCCGAATACATAGTATTCGAAAAACAGTAGGCGAAAAGTCCCCGGATGACCTACTACTTCTGGCGAGATTCTGAAGTGCGTATTCAATGGACACTTTACTATCCCATGAGGCCACAGGAGAGGATTTATGAATGGAGGTGAAGGGACGCAACTGGTAGGTCACATGATAATGGTGGATATAGTACGTCCAGATTACGTTCATACTACACGCATTCATACTATATAGAACATACCTTTTTAACGGTCGCAACGTAAGTTTGACTTTAAGCACCATTAGAGATGGTGGTCTAGTGGGTTAAACCACTGAACTGTTACACTGAAGGTTGCTGGTTTGATCCCTGGATTCACCACCACCAGTGTGTCCACTTTACTCCATGTTGCTGGAGATTTTGGATAAAAGCGTCTGCCAAATGTAAATGTAAATTCAAATGTAGTACCCACTCAAACTGGACGCGATTTTGGAAGCAGCTTACCATGGTACAATAAAAAAAAGAAAGTTGTATTGTTTTGTTATAAACTACATATACCGTATATTTGTATTCTAATCAGATTCGGTGTATTGTCGGTTGGTTTTTGGTCTGCTATAATGAGGAGATTCCATTTTAGCAGATAACGCAATCAAGATTTAGTTTGAACATTTCAGAGCCCCAACGCTGAAACATAAGAGAAAGTCTCACGTCTCTGTGGAGTAGAGCCTTGTTGTGGATTTGACCCACGTACGGCGGCTTCAGCACTCCCAGGGAGCGACACTGATATCTGCACAGCAGAGGAAAGCTGTCTATTAACATTTAAATGATCTTCCTCAGAAAGAGATAATATTATGAAAGAAAATGAAGAATTAGAGTAATGCTCAGGTCTTAGCTGGTTGGAATGAGCTCTCACTCGCCTTTGGAAGGTAATAAGTGCCTCCCAATTACGCTTAATGAATTCTAATGGGCCTTCACCATTTACAGTTCATCCATGCTCAATATGGGGGTCTTATTTCTTACGCAGTAAAAGTGCAGTTAACTAGTGACGGATGGGGATATAATCATATTGTCACTTCCTGATAAATGTAAATGTACTGTGTTTCAAATGCCATAGCGTGCTTTTGTTTGGTACATTGTGCCTCTGAAATGCATTTGCAACATTTAGATCTTGTATATTGATGTATACTGCCATATCAGTGTATAACTGACACTTTACGTTTCTGCTTGTATATCAGCAATTGCACCAGCTCAAAAACTACTTTTATTTAGAGCTATCGACAAGGAATCATTTCAGTCTTCTATGCTCCATTAAAGTTAGCTTGTTTTTTCATTGTTTGCTTTGGTCTTGAATGATGCAAGCCATATGCTGTGGTGAAATATCACTGAATGACTGTCAGCAGGGATGAGATTCGCCGTGTCCTTTGTTCTATCGAGTAAGTTGGCGTGTAGAGGGGGCTGCGGGGAGAAGGTGGGCTCAGATTAGACCGCTTTGGAATACTGCCACCATATGGATGAGGTGTAAACTTAACCATCACAGGGATTGTTATAGAATATATGAACAAATGACTGATGACTCTTATGAAATAGAAGTAGCATTTATTTTTAAAAAAAGAGTACTGTTACAGAAATAACATTAAAATACTATACTTAAATGCTGACTGAATAATCTGTACAGACAATGAATTGCATGTTATGTATTATAGTTGAAATTGATATTAAATGCAATTAGCTGAAATGTAAAGTGCTCGTTTGACCACTTAAGAAGAACTGAAGTACATTTTTATGTAACTTCATTATTCTGTTGTCTTTAAAATATGGTTAAAGTACTGCCAAATGTATTCAAGTGCTGCAAAACAGGTTTTTCTTACTTAGTATTTTTGTTTTGTTTCTAGTCCAAACATCTAAAAATTCTTTAAACAAGAAGCAAAAATGATTGTCTTGTTTTGGGGGAAAATAACTCAAAATTAAGTGAGTTTTTGCTTTAAATAAGCAAAATAATCTGCCAATGGGGTAAAATAAATAATCTTAATTCAAACAGAAAACAAGATTATTTTTCTTACCTCATTGGCAGATTATTTTGCTTATTTTAAGCAAAAACTCACTTAATTTTGAGTTATTTTCCCCCAAAACAAGACAAAATTTGTACTGGAAACAAGACAAAAATACTAAGTAAGAAAATTATTTTTTGCAGTGTTGACAAGCATTAATAGTAAACTGAAATATACATTCATGTCATTTCTATTAAGACTTGTATGTTATGTATTTTAATATATTTGTAATCACGCGCATTAGTAATAATTCAGTTGTAATTTAGTACATTTAAAACATACTGACTTTTACTGCAATATTTAAAAAAAAAGAATCAGATTTGCATGTGTCTTAGTATGTTAGTCAACACATCAAAGTAAGTGTACTTCCTAAAATCACAACAAAAGGTTACTAAAACATAATTAATTTTAAAATGTACTTTAAAGTAAATAAAAAATATTTATGTATTAGTAAAGTGCATAAGGAAACTGTTACACCTAATTGTATTTAATTAATTATGTAATACAGTCAATATTATAAACTACAAGTGCATTTTTTTTTAATAAATATACTTGATCTGTAGTACACAACAACCACACATTTAATAAAAGTAAGCACACTCCTTTATCTCTAGGGCAAGCTGACAAATTAGCATAAAAATAAAACCATAAAAATAGATATTTTAGATAGTCTCGTCTGAAAGTCGAGACTAGTTGTGATATCAAGCTTTTGAAACTTTTTCTTCATCTTCATCTTTCACTTGTCCAGATTTGGCTCCTCTTCAGTCTGCCTGTTGAATTAGCTTTGTCAATTTAGAATTAGCATCCTGACTATTAGCTTTGGAATGGATTGCACTTAAAACAGTCGAAGAGAGTTTTAATTTACATGCTAATCATGAATCAAGTAAGCATTTCCAATCAGATTAACCAAATTGAATTGTTTTTATCTAGCTAATTAATATTCTGTAATTAAAAACAAACTAAAACTCTAAAGTGTTTGGTACCGTTATAGTATTTTGCATTATCTATAGCACCAAAGGTTCTTCCTGATTCTAATAAGGAGCTAGATAACAGTTCTGGACTGACAAGACGGTTAGGTTGAACTTTTGTGCATTCTAGGTTTACTATTTATTCGCAACAAATACCACTAGCATTTTAATCAAATTTAATTTAAATCACAGATTTTGCGACTCCATTAGACGGCAGAGCAGCATTGTGGAAATGCTAATGAACTCGGATGTCGCCACACAGTGATGGAGTGCTCAAGGTGACAAATCCTTTATTCAACGGAGCTAGCCTTGATATATGGTGCAATTTCCACTTTTTTATTTAATCTATAACTTAATTCCAACAATGTAATGTAATGTAATAACCTGAAGGCACCTTACAGCAATCGTTTAGTGACGTCTGCTGACGGCCTCTAAATGCGCATTGCTATGACTTTATGGCTCAGTGGCTCAGACGCTTATCACTGTGTCAGATCCCAGCTCCCTCTAGCCCCCCTAGAGGTTATAGAATCATTTTTGGGGTCAGTAGAGGATATTTGGAGATGATTTAATGCGTTTGAGCCAGTGATCATCTTTAAAGTAAGGTGTTGGTGGGTGTCAAATAGGAACACAGAGACACAGCAATGGGTTTGTCTTTTTGATTGTTACACAAAGGCAATGTTTTCTGATATGAAGATTATTGTTATATATAGTGTACAGTGTCCTCCACTAATATTGGGACCCTTGGAGCAAAGGTGGCTGTGAAAATATTATTTTCATTAAAAAAAATCACAGAATTCGAACCTTTAATTGAAGTAAAAAAAAATTGAAAGTAGGGGGAATTTTTTGGATCATTGTCCTGATGGAAGGTCCAACCACGGCCCATTATAAGATTTCTAGCAGAGGCCCTCAGGTGTAGATTTTTTTATCTTTTAGTATTTGCTAGAATCCATGATACAATGAACAAGATGTCCAAGACCTCCACCAAAAAAACAGGCCCACAACATTAAAGGTGTGATTAATTGAGAAATCAACTTTCCTTTGAGCCTTTGATATATAAAAGTTAATCGTGATAGAATATCCTGTAAATTTCAGAGCTGAAAATGTCCTTGTTAGTCAAAGAAAAGCTTTTATAGACACCAGGCCCAGAAAACGAGAGATCTCACAATATGTCGACCACTGACATAATAGGATGCAGAAGCACCGCCTCAAGCCCGCCCAGCGACTCGTGGAGCTTAACGATGCCGAGTAATACAGAAATAACATTCCAATCAGTCGCGGGTGGATGAGAGATGAATCATTGTGTTTGTTTGATGAAGATATTTTTCGAGCCCTGTGAGCATTTTCCCACACGCTTTCAAAACAATTCCTCACGTGTACTCATTAAATATGCAAATCTTATCCAATCCTAGCCATGGTCGTCTATTTCCAAGTGTTCAGTGCGGCACGCCCATCAACACCGACCGTTTTTCAGAGAGCCTCAAAACCAAGGCAGAAAATAGCCTCTTACTTATTCATTATGATGTTTTTGAATGTAAAAACCAGGCGAACGTCATAAGTAAGCCAGTTCATGACACCTTTAACTCTTTCCCCACCAAACACGGAATTGTCCGGGTTTCTGTGTTTTCACTGTTATATGCTAGGGGGCGCTATTACGCATCTGAATGAGTAGAGAATCTCCTGATCAAAACACAGGCGAAGAAGACGCAAAAAAACAAGTGATCGTATGTGTGGCGAGGTGGACGAGCAAGAGACATGGGAGGAGCGAGCGAGATCGGTGTGCGTGATTGAGAATGAGCGTCACCTGCGAAGCTCACTGGTCTCGAGTCCTCTCATGAGGGAGCACGGAGGCATATAAGGACGAGCGACACGAGTGTAGGACGAGAGAGGACCAGGCCTGGATTTTAAGTTGTGTTTTGTTATGTGTGTGCGCGGCAGTTGTCCGTGAGGGGCTGCCGCTTTTACTTTCATTTTGTGTTCATTTATTTTATTAAAGTTGTTGAATGTTCGCCGGTTCCCGCCTCCTTCTTCCCACACGAACAAACCCCGTTACAGTATGTAAACAGATGCAGATGTGTGCTCATCAACATTAAACATCATATAAATCAAAACCATCTAATGTTACTGGATGAAATGTTGACCCAGGACGAGCTATAGGACTGTGCAAGTATTAGGGGTGTTGATGGACTCGATCTACTCCATCTGTGATTTTTTTTTCAGCTTTTTGTTTATTTAATTTTTTTTATGAAACGTACTCATATTCAAGTATTGATAAATAAGGAATGCATGAAGTTAGAATAAAAGCTTGTTTCTTGATGAGCAAGGAGGATTTCTCTTGAAACCCTCCCAAACAACTTGTGCTGATGTGCTGTTTGTTTTTAGGCTTTCTGACCTCGGACTCAACTAATCTCTGAAATTGTCCATTTGTGATCCTTGGAGAGTCTTTGTCCACTCAAACTCTCCTCCATTAGGACGATATAGACACAGATCACACACATTCCAGCCAGATTTGTAACATCTTTAGTTGATTGATTATTGCCCTGATGGTGGAAATGGGGATTGTCAATATCTTAGCTGTTTTCTTACAGCCACTTTCTATTTTGTGAAGCTCAACAATCCTTCAGAACTATACTCTTTGGTTTTACTCATTGTTATGGATGATTAAGGGAATTTGGCCTTTGTGTTTCCTCATAGTCATACTTCAACAGGAAGTCATGGCTGTAAATGACTAAATATGAATGGGAATATACGTCAGAGATATTTTACTCATAAGAATTTCTAGGGGTGCCAATAATGGTGGCCAACATGCATTAGAGAAAAAACATTTATTTAATGAGATTTTCCTCCCACTTTCAATTGTTTTTGTTGTTGTTGTTTTTTTTTTGAAAGATCAAAAAGATAAACAATGCAGATTTATTTTCACAGCTGCATTTACTCATACTTACCAAGGGTGCAATATTAGTGGAGGGCATTTATTTTTTGGCTGACAGGTGAAAATTATAATTACTTATACCTTGTAAGAAAAATACACGTTCAATGGGGCTGCACCTGAAGCAGAATATCTTATTTGGAAAGAAATGATTAAAAAGTAATGGGAACTAATTCTGAATTTGTGGCCATGATATCATTTTTTTTTCTCTCCCCGTGTGGAATGTGAATTTATCTGTACATTACAGCTATTCCTATAAAAAGATAATTTAGTTGAGTTTTTACGCACTTTCCATTTAAGCCCCTCCCACACCCTGATATCATCCAAATACAGAAACATAACATTGTCATTGCAGCAATTGCAGACAATGGATTTGTCATATAAGTCCGCTCTTTATCGCCGCCCTAGAGGCAAGTTTGTTGTATCTGTAGGAACACAAAAGCCATTGCTTCTGTGCCCACCTTACCCACCCAGTGATACAATGAGTATGATATCCTATTTATTATCTGCCTTTGAGAGGCTGGGAAAGGGATTTGTCTTACCTATATCCTGACCCACTGAACATTCCCAAGGTGCCCTACCCGGAGGTATAAAAAAAAGCCCTTTAGCTCTCCTCAACAGTACACCTCTTATTCCGGGAGGGCCTCCCCGGGGAGGATTCAATTAACCAGTCAGTGCGTTTGGGACGATTTAATCCCCGAAGCCTCATTTATCTCCATAGCCACACATCGCAAAGGCCAGACTCTGGAAGAGCGCCGCCCTGGATTAGCACTCCGCGCTTTGCACATTATGTACAATGGTTCACAGCGAACCGATTACACAGGAGCATATTCAACACAGAGGATTTACCCTTACATGCTTTCGTGTGTGAAGGGCTACCTGTGTATACAACGCCAAAAGTGTGTTCTATTCTGTTTTATTTCTGCCATGTGATTTCACAGAAGAGTTGAAAAGCTAAGTTAGTTTGCCAGTTTTTAACAATATGTAGGCTACGATTACAAATTAAATACTGATTAAAAATAAAAAGAACCATGTTCATGTCTCTTATTTTGTAATTTAGTCATAGTCATGCTTCCTGTTTCATGTCACGCGATTCCCTGTTCCTCTCATGTGATCCTGTCGTGTGATCTTGCCATTTTGTTCATGTGTCAGATCGGCCTGAGCAGTGCCGCTTCAAGTTGAACACACCTATATGGCCAGATTTACAACTTGCGCCAGCGCAAACCCTCTTTTGGCGTTAAAAAACTACTGTCAGGGTTTACTGAAGACACAGTGAAAATTTAGCGCTGAAAAGGCGTTAACAGGGTTATGTTTGTGACTGACCTTATTGCATATGCATTTGTAGGAGTCACCCTTTCAGACGCAAAATTTATGGGAGGAGAAATGAATCACGCAAGGTGATTTACTAAGGTTTGGGCTAGTCAATTTACTGGTATTTGCACCATTATTTACCGCTCAAAAAAGTCTTAAACCAGACGCTAATTTGCGCTGCTCTTGGTAGATTGTGTTGGTCATTATGGAAATGATCCTGCTGCGTCTGTGTTCTTTCATTTGTTTGTCGTCAGTAGATCATGCACAAACTTTCCCACTCCCATCTGATCTTTTTTGGAATTGCGCTCTCACGCTAATATGCCCTGTTTAGTCAATCTGGCCCCTATTGTCTTGTTATCAGTTCTGTCTTTTCATTGGTTCATGTTCATCAGTTACACTTTGTCATTGGTTGTTTTACGTCATGTGATCTCCTTGTGAAGTTATTAAATGTAATTTCGGGAGGAGTACGCCCATCTAATCTTCCAATTAATACCAAGGTATAAAACCAGCAACTTGCCTCTTCCCCTTTGTTAGTTCTTGCAGCATCCCTCCTCATCCCCAGCTCCTACTTTTTGTACAATTTTGCCTGTTACAGGGGGGCAATCGGAGCTCGGGTATAATATCCTCTCCGAGCCCCTCTATAGCAGACAACAAGCCAAATCTGTTTACAACTTACACTAAGATATGGGCACACATACTCGTGAAAGTCTTGTATTAAGGCCCCCGTGTGTGCCTCGTGTCTTTTTCGCTGTTGTGAATTGTTTGTGTTCATCCGCTGTCAGTGAGTCTTCTGTTATATTTATATCCATAGTTAGGTCACGTTCATGTTTGTTCAAGCGTAGTTCAAGTCATCGTCTTGGATGCTTATTTGATTATGTTTTTTTCACTTAATAAACTGCACTTGGGTTCTTACAACTCGCCTACAGTGGACTTTGTGACACGATTTACACCAATAAACTAAAACAATAACTATTAGCATCCACACCAACACATGATAATGTTCTGTTCATTATAATTGTGTGCTGCTGTTATGTCATCTGCTGCTTTAAATGCTCAAGCTTTTTAATGCTGGGTGGATTCTGATTGGCTGTCAATGTTTTTATCGTTTATCAGCTGGAAGAAAAAAAAATCTTTCTTAAAGTGATTCCAACTTTATTGTTTCTCTGTGATGTTATTGCTATGGTTGTGGTGTCTCACTCAATTAGATCTCAAATCTCATTTGCGATTAAGATTCAAACTTGTCATATGACGACAATCTCTGTCTGGTCATCTAAGATTTCGATATGGAGATTAAGGTTAGGATTTTATTTTTTCAGGAGTATTACAGCACACTGTAAGTGTATTTTGCCACCGTTTGTTGTTTGCTTTTGCCATTTAATGCATTTGGACCCGGAAACAGTGACACATGACCTCAGATTTAACAATCTGATTCATTTAATTCTTCATGACTCAGGCTTTGAAACATTCATTTAACCTCATTATACAAACCACACAAAATAGCACCAAGAATGCATTTCTCACATATTGTAGATCTTTTACAGTAAACATTAACTGATTACCAAAAGATCACAGGAACTAAAAATAATGAAAAATTGTCCATAGATGATACAAGATTTTGTGGACATGTGGTATAAAGAGCCGCGCAGGCGTCTCTATCCTCCTGGGATGAACTGCTACATAATCCTATGATTTGTCTGCTTGGAGCTTTAAATATGAGAGGATCTCATCCTCATGTCCTTCTTATACCTGGATCTACATTTTAATGGGCTCATTACCGCCTGGGCTGTTGAGTGGCAGGGTGAAGTCTAAATGGGGCCCCTATTTCCTCAAAGGATACGATCCAGACCGCTTCAACGCAAGATTTGGAGCCCATGGCGAGCCAGACCTCAGATAATCCATTTTTCCACCTTACTTGTCTTTGTGTTAGGGGCAAAACCATGTGACGCTATCGATAAGACCGGCCCAGCAGGGGTTAAAGCAGTGTTCATCGCCAATCCCTGCCCCAATCTAACATATGAAATATTCAGCAGGCCAATTGAGTATTATTGTTAATACCTGGCTGTACATACTGCTGAAATATTAATAAGCAATATGTTTTCTATAATTTGATTAATGCATGACTAGATCAGAAGTGAGTCTGAACACTGCAATTGAAATCCCTTGAAAAGAGCAAATGGTGGATTTTTAAACGAAATGAAATATGTTCTGATAATTCACTGCAGATTTTGTACAAATATTTAGTTTGTCCATGGGAAATAATAGGGAGTTCTGGCTGTCACACAATACGCGATTATTATATGAATAAGGAAACAAACACAGTTTTTTTCCCCTTACTAAATTTCTGTTTTTACACACTTAAAGTGTTCATATCCTCCTGGGACCCAGGAAAAGACTTTTGTCCACTGGAGTGGACATTATATTTTAGTGAATTTCTCTGACATCATACATGTCACATGTCACAGTCTGGAAGTCCTGTACAGAGCACATTCGGGGCTTTGCAGAGATACCAAATGTTTGGAGGTTTCACCAGGACTTGGACTTCTTCTTGGTCTTTAAAAACGGCTGACATTAATGTTTAGCACTCTTATGGAAATATGATAATATTTTGTCATTATAATTTAAATCAGATTAATTTTCAAATTGTTTGTTATAAATCAACGTCTCAGGAAAATGTTATGGGGTTTCTAATCAAAATATGACTTTCTGTTAGTGTGTGATATAAATATGACACTGTAGAGGACACCAGGACTTAAATCATGTTTATCAGGCATTTTGGAGACATAACAAGTGAATAGGAAAATAAATTACATATCAATATTCCTATGAAATATTAGATATTATTATGAAAATGTTGCCAATTATTCCTCCCATTATTACACTTCTATTTCCTTACATGTTGCACCAAGAACACATTAATATGCAAATTAGATGCAGTGAATAGATACATTGTATTGGATGGGAAAATCCAAGTATGGCCATTTTACCCACATATTGCATAAAGTAAAATGGTATATCAATGCATTCTGTTATATCTTTCATAACAGTTCAGAATCATCTTGAAACAAAGTTTGTTTATAAAAAAATCCGGAAAAAGTTAAAAATTGAATGGTGAATTAAAAATAAATCCCATTGTTTTTGCCTATACATGCAATTGAATAAAATATAATTTTTCAAAAATGTTTTTTTTTTCTATTTGTTTCTTATGCTCTAAACAATGTAATGACATGAAAAAAATACTCAATTCAAAAAACTTTTTTTTTCTGGGTCCCAGGAAGATATGGAGGATAAAACTTGCAAAAATAATAAATAAATATACAATAGGGGTGAAATGACCACCACCTCATTATCATATGGGAGAAGAAAATATAAGTGGTAAATAAAAAAAGAAATACATTAATAAAAATTAGCAAAACATTTATAATAATAAGATGTTTAAGTTATATAGCGCCTTTCCCAATCTCAAGGACGCTTCACAATAACAATAAGGAAAAACATTCATTTCAGACATAATTGGTTAAATGGACAGTAGACATTTGCCAAATCCAAGACTTGAGCGATTGCAGTTGAATATCGCAATACTAGTGCAAACAAATGTATGACTTGTGTGAAAATTAAAATACAGTTTCCTTATTTCAAAGTCTAGTTATTTATATGTAATTTGTGCAGTGTACATGGATTTAATCACATTTATTTATTTATTTATTTCCTCCATATCATAGGGCATAAATCAATAAAGCAAAATTTCCCAATGTATATTTTATGAGCAACGTGTTTTTCACAGAAGGCAACCAACCGTGGTTTTACTTACATGCTCAAAGACAGGATAGAAGAAAGTTAGGACCTGTGCTTGGTCTCTTTTTTGATTCTTTTATTTGTGTGTGTGTGTGTGCTTGAGCTCTGACCTTTTGGACAATCAAGAGCACATGTTTTTGACATTGGTATAGGCTTCCAGCCAGCTCTAGCATTTCTCTCCATCAATTCTGAGCCTTCAGCTCTTTAATATAAGTGGCTTTTCTAAGGTCACGCAACCACAACCTCTCTGTTTCCACCTCTGCATCACTGATTTAGATGGTAGCTATACTCTACTTACAGTGTTGCCTGTTGCCTCGTTTGTTTTGAATAGCTTTAGCTTTCATTTGTATATTTATATTGTTTATTGCTCATTATATTAATGCATATCTGTTAATACAACATCCTTGTTCTCTTGAAAACCTCCAAATAGAATTTGGTGGTTTTGGTGGTAAATTTAACATCACACGTTTAAAAGCTCAATGGTCAAGAGCTATGACTTAGCTGTTAGAATATGCTCAAGTGGAAGATGCAAGTTTTATCAACACATTCTCACTCCCAACTCGTCACATATTGACAATTGGTCAGGACCCATCAGTGTCACTATTTAACGCACAGGGTACCCCTTTAGCGCGGTTTTCCGATGTATAGGGTACTCCATTGATTTCAGTTGTTTGCCCAATGCGTCAGATCAAGACGCATTTAATTCTTTGCATTTGTAAAAGTAGACATGATTTTATGAATATGTATAGGCTACTTTTATATTTTGGAGCAACTAACCCCACTCCTACCCTAAACCTACCCACTTCTAAACAATATAAAACACGTAACAAGCAAATTAAAGTACAATCACAGGTATTTTTTGCAAAAACTGACCAAAACACTATAAAAGTATTAACTCATGTTGCATTCCAAGTCTTCTAAAGTCACACGATATCTTTATGTAAAGAACAGAGTTGATCTTAATGTTTTAAATGCTGAAATGATGATCCCGCCTCTCCGTGAATGCACGTACACTTTCTCATTCAAAAGATGCACCGGACTCTTTAGCATGACACAATTGGTCACGGGACACACGAGAGCCAATGCATTTTCAATGGCAATTTTTGAATGTGTGCATGATCTTCGGCGGATGAAGACGCTGCTTTGGGGATTTTCTTCACACAAATCAATTGTTTGGCCTCGGAACACTTGGAATATCATTTTTTTAACAAGTTGTGCCTGCAGTCATATCTGCCTGTTATATCCTGTGTTTTATAGCATATAATACACAAATGGGTAGGTTTAGGGATGGGATGGTGTTGGGTTACGTGTTCAAATGTGTCTAAATAGCATAAATAAATAAAAAAATAATAATGTAAGTTAAATTATGCTGGCTTATTCATTGAGAATCACACTCCAACATGTCATGTTGGCAAAATTATAACCCCAATATATAATTTCATCATGAAGATAACATTCCTATGCCCAACGCGTTTGTGTATGATGCCAAAGGTTACTCATTGAAATCAATGGAGTACCCTGCGCCTCGAAAAATGACGCTAAAGGGGTACCCTGTGAGTTAAAAAGTGACGCCGAAGGGTCCTGACCAAGCGTCAATATGTGACGAGTTGGGAGTGAGAATTTGGGCCTTTCTTGGGTCCTGATCCCATTTCCCTCTGTGTCATTACTGCCTCTGTCAATATAAAACAGAACCCCCACTGCCATAGTTGCCATCTCTCATTGATTTTAAGCAGCAGCGGGTGGTGGCAAAATGGAAATGTACAGGTTACAGCTCCAGCTTTTGCCAATGCAAGACAATACATTACTTCAGTCACTTATATATACATCACACTTTTAGGTGCTTTACCCCCTAATGGCTGTAGGGCTACTTATTACAGTTTTCAGCAGTGCTGTGACATGGATCTAGCTTTATCTAAGTAAAGGTGAATTTTTATGGCATTTGTGCCCTTTGACCCAATACTGCCATTTGACCTTGTACACCTTATTTCTTAAAATAAGTACCCCATTCCCACTTCCATTAATTAATTAAGTCTAATAAAAAATAAGCACTGAGCACTTGTCATGTTTGCGTTGATGTGTTTCCTGTTGAAACTGGAAGTTGGAGTTGGACATATCAAAGGGTGTGTTTTGATTTTATTTCTAGCCAATAGGACTAGTTATGCTACAGCAAATAATGATTTGCTACTTGATTATCAGTGGCAGTTGGCATTAAAGGGCGGTGCATTCTCATTCTAGAGAGCATTTGATTGGACAAAAGTGATGGTCACATTCATGCAGCAACCTCCTGCAGTTTCTCTTGAAGCCAATACGGAACTGACTTAAACTGCAGTTCATCGACTGGCCTCTAGGGACAGGCTCCGGAAGGGAGCAGAATCTCATTGAGCCCCATGTTAAAATGGCCAACTTTACAGCAGAAAAAAAACATGTTTACAGCCTAGTACAAATTGTGGTTTTGGTCTATATAGTTAATTTTGCCCTTCATGACAACTGTGAGTGGGGTGAATTATTTTATAACTCATTAGTTTACATTATATAAAGCCTTAAAGTTCTGCATAATTAAGGGCGTGGCCACTTTGAGTGACAGGTGGATAGCCATTTATCTGCTGTCTGCTAGTCATCGCGTCACCTCAGCTCCACTCACGTCCCGCCTCTTTGCCCATTTTCTATTATCCGGGAGTGACGCGCGTTGACGCGCTGCCAAGATGGCGACGGCCAGCTTGTACCTATACTTTACGCTTCAAAACTGCTCTTCAAAATCCTATGGGTGACGTCACGGACACTACGTCCATATTTTTTTAAAGTCTATGGTCACATCAAGTCATCAATATTTTTTCCGGATGAAAGAGACTGTAAATGAAAGCTAAACTAAATCAGTTAATCAAGTGAAAGTGTAATGAGTACATGTACCAGTGCATATATATAAAGAATATGTGTAACTGGTTGGCCCTATTGACTTGCATAGTATAAAAAATGCCATGGAAGTCAATGGAGCTTGAATTGTTTGGTTACCCATATTCTTCAAATTATCTTCATACAGGTTTGGAACAACTTGAGGATGAGTAAATTATTTTTCGGTGTACTGTCCCTTTAAAAGTTCAACTTAAAACATGTTTCTAAGCATTGCATGTTGTTGTTGTTTTTATTTCACTCTCCTGCATTTAGCATTTTGTGCATTCCACTGTTCTGTTTTCCTATAGTTTTTTCTATGTAAACATGTGACATGATTAACCATTGAATTCACATCTTTTGCAGTGTCTCACACATGTAAAGGTGTTCTAAAACGTGGTTATAAAATGCATCTCTTACTTTTTTTTTTTCATACCACTGCCCTACACCTCACGATTGTAAACGCAAAAATATGCGCTCTGCATGAAAGGCTATTCAAGGTTTTTGGAACAAGGCTTTAGACTCCCGATATATATCAATGTATTTATTCTCACATTTGTTCTCAGTCTCTTGCTGTGAGAGGTATGATTTCACTAACACATGGTAAATGCAGACATCCATCTCTGGAGAAAAGAAGAGTGACACCCAGCGAAAGCAGAGCAATGCGTTTAATTTACGGCTATAGTCTGGAGTCTGGATGATAAAATCTGTTTTCTTGATTGTTTCTGTCTAATATATGATGTTACTCTGTACAGTCAAAATATATTAGGTATAGTCTTTTTTGTATCCCCTTGATGCAAATATAATACATCAAGATATAAAAATGTGTACACATTTACAAAGAGAAATACACATTTGTTCCTGCATCAGTTCCCTGAAGGGTCCGTTAATGTGCATTTCAGTTATAAGTTTATGTTTTTATTAAATCAGCAAAGCTTTAATGAAAGCATGCGTCCAACTGCTTCACAGGGAACAGATTTGCTTTAAATCAATACGCTACAATGTTCAATTATTAATCATGCTATTCAATGATATTCAGTGCAGGGATCCCTCAGGTCTTTTTCCCCTTCATATTTTCTCTCATTTTCAACAAAGCAAACCGACATTATTATAATTCTGCAATGGTTTATGTCATGGGAAAGCTTTCATTTTAATTCAGAGCAAATTTGTTTCATTTCCTTTTACATATGACTTCATTTGTATGAATGCCACTCCAGACAATTAATGTAGAGTTTGTTTGTTGTTGTTGTTTTAGCTTGATTTTATATACAGAGACAACAATAGAAACGTTTTTTTAAAAGATGTCTTCTTTAGTCTCTATTTGTGACTGTCTTTTCCTCTATTCGTGGCTTTCTGAAGTGTTTGTTTTACCGGGATTGGCCATCTTCATATGACAAACGTTCAGACGTGCAGCTGTTGAGCTCTCTGCACAAGCACGTTTGGTGTGCATAACCTCTGAACTTTGACCTTTGGCACTGGAAGCAGGTCGTTTTTATGTTTGCTAATCACACAGGGGGCCACAGTGTCATTGGCTGGAGGGATGGAAGCACTGTACCTGATGTGAAATACTGTTAACACATTTCATTTCCTCTCTGCCGCGAGGCCTGATGAAAATGCAACAACCATCTAGCACGACCAACAGCCACAGATCACAACCCTCTCTAACTGGGTCTTCCGGGGTCTTAGTCTGGGTATCATTGTGAGGCTCTAGGAAAACGGGCCCCACTAGTCTGAAAATGCCCATCATATTTAAAATACAAAAAAAGAACTACAGCAAACATGACAAGTGATTTCCTTCTTTTGTAAATCAATAAAAATGGTATGTCTGTACTGTAAATGTTTATGCAACGTGAATGTGCTTGTAAATGAAACACACACACACACACACACATATAGCACTTTACAAACATGATCAATACTTCTACAACACTAAAACACTTATTAATTTGAATGGTAAATTCAACATTTACTAATACATTTTGATTCAATCAAAAGGTTATATTTGTTAACTTCAGTTAATGCACGTTGAACTATCAAACAATGAGCAATACTATTTTTATTAAATTGACATTAAAAAGGTAACACTTTATTTGATGTTTCAAGTTACATGTACTTACTATAGTAATAACAGAAAATTATGCATATTTACAAGCAAACCAACCTTAAACCAAACCCTAAGCCTATTTATACAACGATCAGGCATACAATTATGCCCACTGACAGGTGAAGTGAATTACACTGATTATCTCTTCATCACGGCAACTGTTAGTGGGTGGGATATTTTCAGTGTTGGGAGTAACGCATTACAAAAGTAATGCATTACAGTAACATATTACGTTTTGCGATAACGCAGTAGTTTAAGGCATTACTAATCAGTTTTCAGTAATATTTTACTCAGTACATGTTCAGTAACGCTTGCGTTACAACACACTTTTAGCCGGAAAAAACCCAAACAAAAAACAGCAAGACTGCAAGATATTAAAGGGATAGTTCACCCAAAAACAAAAATGTGATGTTTTTCGGCTTACCACCAGGTCATCTAAGATGTGGGTGTCTTTGTTTCTTCAGTAGAACACAAATGAAGATTTTTAACTGCAACAGTTGCCGTCTGTCAGTCGTATAATGCATGTGAATGGGGTCTAATTCTATTAGAGTAAAAAAAACATGCACAGACAACTTCAAATTAAACCCTGCGGCTCGGGACGACACATTGATGTCTTAAAAAGATAGTTCACCCAAAAATTTAAATTCTGTCATCGTTTACTCACCCCCAAGTTGTTCCAAACCAGTATGAATTTCTTTGTTCTGCTGAACACAGAAAGATATTTTGAAGAATGTTTGTAACTAAGCAGAGAGAGCAACCATTGACTACCATAGTATTTTTTCCCCTACTATGGTAGTTAATGGTTGCTCTATCTGCTTGGTTTCAAACATTCTTCAAAATATCTTATTTTGTGTTAAAGAAACTCATACAGGTTTGGAACAACTTGGTGGTGAGTAAATGATGACAGAATTTTCATTTTTGGGTGAACTATCCCTTAAGACACGAAGCGATCGGTTTCTGCGAGAAACCGAACGGTATTTAGGCTATTATTTCACCTCATATCAGACGAATGTCATCAGCTCTCCAGACCGCCATAACTTCCTGCGAATAAGGTCAAAATACCAGCGTGATCATAGAAATATATACGTAGATTCCTCATTCGACTGCGCAGGCACTAATGAGGCATCTTGTATATATCTATGATTGAGCTGGTATTTACCTAATTCGCAGGAAGTTATGGCGGTCTGGAGAGCTGATGATATTCGTCTGATAATGGGTGAAATAATAGCATAAATATTGCTCGGTTTCTCACAGAAACCGATCGTTTTGTGTCTTAAAGGTCCTGTTCTTCGTGATCCCATTTTTCAAACTTTAGTTAGTGTGTAATGTTGCTGTTAGAGCATAAATAATACCTGTAAAATTATAAAGCTCAAAGTTCAATGCCAAGCGAGATATTTTATTTAACAGAACTTCCCTTTCAAAGCTTACAGCGAACGGCCGGTTTGGACTACATCCCTGTACTCCCTGCTTTAATTACGTCAGTAGAACAGTTTGTCGACTAACCTCCGCCCACAAGAATACGCGAAAAAGGGGGCGTGGTCTTGTTGCTCCCTCGTGGAGAAGAGGAGGTGTTGCGTTCGGTTCGGTTTGGTTGCGTTTGTCGCCATGTCGTTCAGACGCTGTTATTTTCATCCCAGAGTCAAATCACCTTTGTTTGGCATTCAGGGGCTGTAGTTTGAGCGCGTTCATCTCCCCGTTATGGTAAGAGGCGTGACCTTCCAGGGCAATGTGCCCTAAGCTGCTGTCGAATCACAACACGGGAACCGCTGGCACAATCAGAACTCGTTACGTATTTCTGAAGGAGGGACTTCATAGAACGAGGAAATTCTCAGGCCGTTTTGAGGACCGTGAAAACAGCGGTATACAGATAAGTAAATACTGTGTTTTTTTACACATGAAACATGAACACATGTTATATTGCACACTGTAAACACAATCAAAGCTTCAAAAAAACACGAAAAACGGGACCTTTAAGACATCAATGTGTCGTCCCGAGCCGCAGGGTTTACTTTGAAGTTGTCTGTGCATGTTTTTTTTACTCGAATAGAATTGGACCCCATTCACATGCATTATACGACTGACAGACAGCAACGGTTGGAGTTAAAAATCTTTATTTGTGTTCTACTGAAGAAACAAAGACCAAAGATCTTGGATGCCTTGGGGGTAAGCAGAAAAACATCACATTTTCGTTTTTGGGTGAACTATCCCTTTAACGAATGAAAAATGCAAGTACGTTCTTACCTGTTCATGGTCAATAGCCCCATGTGGTGTCAAAGTTTGAAAATAAAGATGGCTTAAAGGCTCTGTTTTTTCAAAGAATAGCACAACGCCGGCAAGCGCGTCGAGTAAACACATCCTCAAATGGACGAGGCGTGCGCGCAGTCAGCGGAGGCTTGCGCTGCGGAGCCAAACGAAAGTATAAACAAGGCTTATGGATGAAGATGGCAGAAGACGACTGTACATTCGCGAGATGGACGTATGCGCATTACTTCGAATTTGTCAGATATAAGGACAAGAAGAAAGTAATAGTCAAATGCAAATGCAGTCAAATGCAACCTTTGTCTAAAACCGAAAGAACTATCGACGTCGCGAAATAGCACTAGCAATTAAAAAAAGCATCTCTTGCACTTTGTGCATGACGACGGTTTTGTGTTGTGAACCTCTTGGATTCAAAGAGAATAGAATAATGACAACAATAAGAAAAGAACAAATGAATGTGCATCTTGTCATGGCATTAGAGTTTACAGTTCTTTTGTGTCTGATATGAATAGACCCAAGCTATTCTCAAATATTGCCAGATAATCACTTTACCTCTACCATACTTTTAACAGACTTGGATTGTTTGTGATTCATCCTTTATTGCATTGTCTTGAGCCTTCACTTTGCCAATTATATCGTCGCTGCCCGATGAAACTCACGTATGTCCAAAACGCTTACTTTTCAGGAAGTGAAAAAAACACCGTATTTCAAAAACAGTTGAATGTAGCATTGTCATACTTGGTACGGCATCTTTACATGTAACCATATTCTTGTCAGTGTAATGATATAATCCACATTTGACCAAAATTGAGTTTAAATGGACATACGTGCATATTTTTACAGTAACGGTGGTCGATACGCGTTCTTCCGATCATTAATTAGAATGGCCAAATCGCGTTTCATATTGACAGAGGAATACGTGCTGGACATTCTCAGCCTCTGGCATGCGGTGATAGCAGTATGAGTGAGGCATGTTCTAGTGACAATCATGACAGTAGCATTACAGGCTATAGTTTGATCAGTTTGACTAAGAAAAAAAGGCTGAATCTTAGGGCCCGTCCACACGGAGACGCGTATCACTGTATACGTATACATTTTTTATCGTATTGGCGTTTCGTCCACACGGATCCGGCGTTTTGGGAGACTGAAACCGCTATTTTTTTTTAACCGTGTCCTAAAGTGGATAAATCTGAAAACGACACCCAGCCAATCCGTATATTTTGTGAAACGGTGATGACATTACACCACGTCCTGCGCGGGGAAGACTTAAAGGGGACACAACTACGGGCACTGGGCATGCGCACATCAATACTGCGTTGTTTAATTACTGTATTTGCATTATTTTAAGGGTATGTTTAGGGTTGGGGTAGGTGTGTGCGTTAATAAAACACATCTGGTAAGTAGCAAATTTATTTATTGTTATTTTATTGTGAGATTTTACCTCACCCTTCGACTGTTGCCGTACCCCTTCTAGCACAACTCTTCTTCTCCGTTTTTAGTGTATTTCTGTGGCAGAATTACATTGCCACATACTGGCCTGGCATGTATACTGCATCGTTTTGAGCCGTTTTCATGCTCTCGTGTGTACGCGGATATTTCTTGAAACGAGGCGGAAAAAAAGATCGGATAGAGAAAGTTCTGGCTTCGTGTGGACATGGCCTTATCAATGAGGCCGAGTTTATTTACATACTAGCAAGCAAACTAATCTGTGAAGAACTAGATTAGAACTAAACTGTGGAGAGCTTCAATGTCGTACTGTCGGCTATCCAGTGCTGAGCTTCGATGAAACTTCACGAGACCGGCGAGATGCTTCCACAGGGCGGGAGATACGCGGCGTGATTGACAGCTTTGACACCAAATGGATATACGTGAAAATCAGATGACATGATTTCACAACTTTTCATTGGCCATTTAGATATGTGAAGCATGCTGTATACGGAAATGAACCTGGACATTCAATCCGTCGAAAAATCTCAAAATCGGCAAAATGGACTTACGTGTTTTTCATCGGACAGTGACGATATGCTATATTGTTAGTAGCCTGGATAGCCCACAGTCATTATTGCATCATATCGCCTTCTACTGGATGTAAAATGCTCTGTAGTACATTTTGTCATTTTAGAATGTTAAGTTCTACTTCTGTTTATTTTGGTGAAATTAACTAATAAAGTAATACAGGAGTAATGTAACGCATTACAATTCTGAGACAGTAATATTGTATGGTAAATAATTACTTTTAAATAACAGTAACAAGTAATCTATAATGTATTACATTTTGGAAGTGACTTGCACAACACTGGATATATTAGGCAACAAGTGAACATTTTCCTTCAAAGTTGATGTGTTAGAAGCAGGAAAAAAATTGGCAAGCGTAAGGATTTGAGTGAGTTTGACAAGGGCCAAATTATGATGGCTAGCCGACTGGGTCAGAGCATCTCCAAAACTGCAGCTCTTGTGGGGTGTTCCCGGTCTGCAGTGGTCAGTATCTATCAAAAGTGCTCCAAGGAAGGAACAGTGGTGAACCGGCGACAGGGTCAAGGGCGGCCAAGGCTCATTGATGCATGTGGGGAGCGAAGGCTGGACCGTGTGTAACTCAAATTGCTCGAGAAGTTAATGCTAGTTCTGATAGAAAGGTGTCAGAATATACAGTGCAACCCAGTTTGTTGTGTATGGGACTGCATAGCCGCAGACCAGTCAGGGTGCCCAGGCTGACCCCTGTCCACAGGTGAAAGCGGCAACAGTGGGCATGTCAGCATCAGAACTGGACCAAGGAGCAATGGAAGAAGGTGGCCTGGTCTTATGTATCACATTTTCTTTAACTCACATAGATGGCCGAGTGCGTGTGTGTCACTTACCTGGGGAACACATGGCACCAGGATGCACTATGGGAAGAAGACAAGCCGGTGGAGGCAGCGTGGTGCTTTGGACAATGTTCTGCTGGGAAACCTTGTGTCCTGCCATCCATGTGGATGTTATTTTGACACATACCACCTACCTAAGCATTGTTGCAGACCATGTACACTAGTGATGCGCGGGTCGTCTCATAACCCGCGGGCCCCGCGGGTAACCTGCGGGTCGGGTTGGGGCGGGTTAAGAAATCTTCACTTATTTGCGGGGCGGGTTGGGGCGGGTCATTAAAAACAAAATAAAAAAATCTATGTATGTTGCCTGCAATTCCCTATAGCCTATATAAAATATTTGGGAGTATCTATTTTCATATTTTATTAGGTTTTTTTGATAAGGTTACAATATGAAAGCCGTAGCAACGTAACTTGCATGATGTCCCCAAGCCTTTGGCATCACGCGGCACGTCATGACAGCTGCGCGCCGAGCAGCTCCCACCACCGGCAGCCACGACAACAAAAACGGAGAGATAAAAGTGAAGATGGAAGACGAGGTGCTGGAGTCTAGCCGAAATAGATTAAACCCTGGTACAGTGGACGCCATTCTTTTTTTGCACAGTGAATGTAAACACGCTATGAACATTTCTGTGTGCTAAATAAAACAAAAGTTTAGTGGTTATGTAGCGTAGGCTATAAACTGCCTATACAAATCTGAAATAAAAAATGGTTAAGCCTTCAAGATCCAAACGCTACTTTGGTGAAAATTAAAGGTTGAAAATCTTTATCATTATCTTGTTATTAATATGACCTGATTTATGATTAATGGTCGCGGATGCGGGGCGGGTTTTAAAATTGATACACTGGTGCGGTGCGGGCTGGGGCGGGCCAAATAATTTCATAAAAGCAGGACCCGCGGGTTGGAAAAAAAGCCGACCCGCGCATCACTAATGTACACCCTTTCATGGAAACAGTATTCCCTGGTGGCTGTGGCTCTTTCAGCAGGATAATGCGCACTGACACAACGCAAAAATGGTTCAGGAATAGTTTGAGGAGCACAACAACGAGTTTGAGGTGTCTCAATCCAATCGAGCATCTGTGGTATTTGCTGAACAAACAAGTCCAATCCATGGAGGCCCCACCTCGCAACTTACAGGACTTAAAGGATCTGCTGCTAACATCTTGGTTGTTTTACGTCAGGGCTGTTTTGGTAGCAAAAGGTGGTCCTACACAATATTAGGACATAATGTTATGCCTGATCGGTGTATAGTATATGCTGTTTTTATTTATGTAATTAGTAATGAATGTATAATTACACCGTAGTAAGGACACCTTAAAATAAAGACTCTAACCTTAAAGAAAAAAAATTTTAAAGCTTAAAAATATATATTTATTAATCATTATTAATATTTAAAGTATATGTTGCATATTATATAGTTCGTTCATGAAGTAATGTTTATGAATGTTAACAAACAAAAATAAATTAATACTCTAATTTGAAAAAAAAGGATGCATTAAATTGATCAAAAGTGTAAAGAAAAAAAATATTTTAAATAAATGCTGTTCTTTTGAACTTCTGTATTCATCAATAATCCTTAAAAAAAAAATCATGGTTTCCAATTTTTTTTTACCATTTTCAGCTTGATAATAACTGTGGAATGCAAATCAGCATATTGGAATGATTTATGAATATTTTAAAAATGTTTAAAAATAGAAAACACAAAAATATTTCAAATTATTACTTATTTTATTTTATTTTTTATGTGTTTTTGATCAAAGAAATGCAGCCTTTGCGAGCCACCTGGGAGACTTTGAACAGTATATATATATATATATATATATATATATATATATATATATATATATATATATATATATATATATATATATATATATATATATATATATATATATATATATATATATATATATATATATATATATATATATATATATATATATATATATATATATATATATATATTCAGAATATATACATATATACAGAATATACAATATATACATATATATATATATATTCAGAATATATACATATATACAGAATATACAATATATACATATATATCAATTCAGAAACACATTCAGTAATATATCTTTACTCGTACTCGTGTGTGATGTCTTTGCATCTCTTTGCAAGCATATTATTCTTGAAAAATCATGACAAGCCTTATGCTTTGACAGACACTGTTTCTGCCATGTAATAGCGCTCCAGCATTCACTAAGTACTAAACATCCTCATGTTGGATGTTGTCATTTACTATGGACCATCACTCCAAGCCCTCCAGCACGTCAGGGTCCTAGGCGACTAGACCACTATTTTTTTTTTCTTTTTGCCTCTTTGACATCAACCTTTATTATCACATTTAATGCAGGCTGTGGCTCCCACTCGGCCGCACCCAGGTTTTATTCCCAGAGCCTATTATGCAGGATAAATAAGTGAGAAGCAATTTAATCTGTGCTGTGAAGGTTGAAAAGATGTGTATGATCAGCGATGGCCATTATCATACTCCTTGTCAGCATTATACCTGTAAACGCACCACTGAAGCAGTGCAGGAGCCGAAGGGCTGATAAAGCCATCAATAACTTCATTCAAGGGAACATGCGCGCCTCCCGCAGTGCCTGTAGAGAGAAAGAGGCGGCTGGGAGAGGTGTGGTGCGAATTGAGAGGAGAAGGTCAGTTGGGGTCATGAAGCCATGAGTGAATACTGATGTCATCCAACCCCCTCGGTTCACGAGTGGCCGTCTGTCACCTCATCAAAGGAACATCGTTTGGCCACCCAAACTGTCATCCACTCGGCTTGTCCAAAAGAGACCAGCCCACCTCCATGCTCACGTGCACACAGTGTACAGATGTACATGCGGGATTGGACGCCTGACAGCTCGTATAAGAAATTTACTGCTCCATCACTGCTATTTAATTCGTTTTTCCCACTATGATTAAATTGAAAAAGGGGGAGGTTTTATTGCTTGAGATGCTATTTAATGTACAGTGGACAGGAGGAGATTAAGAATAGTATTGTCAGGTAATGTTTCATTTTTTTTCCTGAATTCAAAGCTGTTTACAATACCAGACACAAAAGTCAGATTCAAATATAAAAAAGAATACAAATAAGCAAAGACCTTTTCTTTTACATGAATATGATCCATGTTGTAACACCCACAAGTTACTTATTTCTTTATGCATAATAATTGCGAATAAAATGTAATATAATATTTGTTCCCACTTTTACTACTGTGTACTTATAGAGGTGGGATACGGTAAGGTTATTGACAGGTATGTGTGGGTTAAGGGGCAGGAGTTGGAAATACAAGTCAAGTCAAGTCACCTTTATTTATATAGCGCTTTTTACAATGCAGATTGTTTCAAAGCAGCTTCACGGTGTGAAACAGGAACAATTATGCAACAGAATTTGATTCGGCTGTACAGCCGCTCTGGATAAAACGGTGATGTTATCCAGCTCATTTCAAGTATCATATAGTGACAATGCGGGCAGATCAGTAATATAGTTGAAAATGTATTTGAATAATTATTTGAATATTTTGTGTAAAGCCAAGCCAAGGGCACCAAAACTCCATGTAACAATGTAAAAACATGTATTTCACAATAAGTGCATTGTATCAAATGGGTAATTAAAATGTTATTATATAAAGTAGGTCCTAATATTTAAATAGTTCCAAAAACGTTGAAATTTATGCTCCAATAATAACGCTTACTGGTGGTAATTTCCTGAAATACCCATTTGTTTCAATGTAAGACTGTAATGATACAGTTTTTTGACTGTGTAACAGTGTTATTAAAGTTCACCCAAAAATGTAACTGTCATCATTTACTCACCCTCATAGCGTTCCAAACCTGTAAGACTTTTGTTCATCTTCAGAACACAGGTGAAGATATATTTGATGAAATCTGAGAGCTTTCTGTCCCTACATTGACAGCACAACTAACACTTTGACATTTCAAAATGTTCAAAAAGAGATTGTAAAACTAAACCGTATGAATTTCTGAGAGTCTCGATCGCTTTAAATGACGAACAGGTTGAATTTATGCTTTTATTCACATATAAACAACATTTATCAACTTACACATCAGGGGGGTATTCCAGAAAGCAGGTTATGTGACATACCCGGGTATATGTTTAAGAGAAAGTAAGTGGTAACTTTCAGGGTATGTAAGTAGCCATAGCAACTCGCTCTCTGAACATAACCTCCGGAGCAGCTCATGTTCCAGTGTTAGTTTGCTTAAGAGGTATTCAGATGTGTTATATAAATAATAAATTTGATATATACATTCTAACTAACACTTTTTAGTTAACTAAAAAAACAGACCTTTTTTAGTTATGTCTGAACTTAATTGTAAAAATCTAGTAATCTGTACTATTCACATACTATTCCTTGTTTACTCAGAAAACCCACGTTAAGATGCATTTATTGGTTTGAGTGCCATTTTGTCAAGCAAAAGAAAAGAAAAATCTTGGGCACTTGGAACATTCATATTATTATAACTCTGTTCCTATTGATGCAGTGATGCAACAAGAAATCACAGTTGATTTGAAAGGAAGAGAAGTAATAAATAGGTTGCTTTTAAAAGTTTACCTATAGTTAATGATTTAGTCAGAAATTAAGGTCACCTTTTAAAATGAACCTATAATATTTCCCTTTATGTCGTATAATAATCGTTAACAATTGTATTGCTAACACTTACGTCATAAACTCCTGTGAAACTTTTAATTGGGTTGTTATAATCTCTCTATATTTGTAACAATATCTTGCAGTTGACCATACTTGAGTCACACAACATTCAGCATGCAAAACACAACAATGGTAACAACAATGGTAGCTATACTCAGTCAAGAGTAAATCTAAAGTAAGAGATCAAGTAGTCTCTACAGTTATGTTTTAGTTACTAGAACTCTCATGTAAGTGAACTATACTAACTAAGCATTTGTTAGCACAACATACTATTTCTATTATTTAAGGCTATCGGTTTGCATGCTTTTTTAAAGTAAGTCTAACTAATTCAATTTTACAGTGTAGTTGCAGTTGTATAATATACAATATTATAAATTAATTCTAAAGCACTATTATAACAAGGTAATGTTTAAATGTTAATTCAATTCAAATATATTTATTATTTATTTTATTGTCATCACACTGCATTCAATTAATTAGCATCAAACAAACAATATAATCCTTATTCTCAGTGAATAACGATAACAAAAAGAAACAAAAAGATTGAAAAAATGATTGCACAACCACCAAATAGGTGGCGATGTGCACTATATAAATCGTCACTAAACAAATGAAGAGGAAGTAGAATGAGATGCTTTTTCTTGCCGCCGGTTTCCATGGTGAATCATCGATTCGTTGCTCTGTTGAGAATGTCTTGTGTGTTAACCGGGAACATACTCTGAGTTGTCTGAACTTACTCCCGGGCTCGTTTTTGGAACCAGCATACCTCGAGGAAGCAAGGTTTAGGTTAATCAACCGAGAGTTCAAGGTATATGTGACGGTAAGTTAACCTTGCTTTCTGGAATACCCCCCAGTTGTGGTAAACAGAAGCTCAAGCATGTTCGCTTGATTAGTTTCAGTTGCGTAGCTGTCAATGGAGGGACAGAAAGCTCAGATTTCATTGAAAAGATCTTCATTTGTGTTCTGAAGATGAACAAAAGTTTTATTGGTTTGGAATGACATTAGGGTGAGTAATTATTATTATTATTATTATTAATTTTATGTATAGGCACCTTTCATGGCACTCAAGGGCACCTTACAAAGTCCATAAAAAAATTACATCAAACAATAAAGCCAATACAGCAGCAGACAACAACAAACATTCAAATGAAATAGAAGCCTGCCTAAACCTTGCGTCCTTCGGATGAGATGTTAAACCGAGGCCCTGACTCTCTGTGGTCATTAAAAATCCCATATTCGATAAAGAGTAGGGGTGTAACCCCGGCATCCTGGCCAAATTTGCCCATTGGCCTCTTTCCATCATGGCCTCCTAATCATCCCCATATATAAATATATACGATTGGCTTCATCACTCTGTCTCCTCTGCACCAATCAGCTGGTGTGTGGTGGGCGTCTGGCGCAATATGGCTGCCGTCGCATCATCCAGGTGGATGCCGCACATTGGTGGTGGATGAGGAGATTCCCCCCTTCTATGTAAAGTGCTTTGAGTGCCTAGAAAAGCGCTATATAAAACATTTAACATTTTAGTTTTAAGACGAAATTTAAAAACCGGAAGACTTGAACTGTTGCGAACTTTTACAGGAAGCGAGTTCCATATATGGGGAGCTGCATAACCAAAAGCTCATGACCCCATGGAAGTTGTCCGAGTGCGTGGAAGAACAAGTGTAAGTGCAGAAGCCGATCTTAGAATGCGGGAAGGAGTGTGTATATGAAGAAGATCCAGAAGATACGAAGGAGCCAAATTATTAAGTGCTTTATAAGCTAAAAGTACAATTTTGAAATTTACACAGAATTTAACTGGAAGCCAATGCAAATTTTCTAAAAAAAAACAAAAAAAAAACAGGAGAAATATGTTCAGAAATGGAAGTTTTGGTACTACTTGAGCAGCGGCATTTTGTAACAACTGTAATTTATGAAGAGATTTGGAAGGAAACCCATAAATCAAAGCATTATAATAGTCGATTTGAATTAGTCGATAGTCAAATTAATGACAGAATTTTCTTTATTTGGGTGAACTATCCCTTTGAAATGCTTAAAAGAGGTTACTGGAATATCACATGCTATCCGAGTTCAACTCACGCTCACTCATCACAGACCTGCAAACAAATATGACAAATCAAATGGATTGCTACCTCATGTGTATCTGACCAACAGGGCCGTGCACAGGGGGTGGCCGGGTGACTAGAGCCACTGCCCCTCTGCTCTCATCGGCTGAGGTACCCCTCTCACCCCCTCCTTCACCCCCCTGAGGATTCCCATAAAAAGCATTCTGTTATCGCTCCGCTAAAGATCCACTGATTCCGCTAATCTGCTCCGTGTTTTCCGTCTGTGCCCGCTCTCTGGAGAGTGGAGATTACAATTCCAAAATGCCGTCCCATTGACAGAATGAATGTACAATATTGACAACATATAAAATGCAAATCTATTATTATATTTACATCTAGAGAAACGTAACATATTTATAAATCGTTTATGTCTTAAACACAAATCTGTATATTTGCATTTTTAAATTTTTTTTTGATATATTTTAGATCCCGTAACCATTTGTCCAAACCTAAACATATCTGTGTAAAAGTGAAAAAAAAAAAATACATAAGACTTCACAGACAAAAAAAATTTACAATGACATTTTAAGAACAATATACCATTAAATAGATATTTCGAGGTGTCAATACCTCCAAAAATATATACAGTATAAAGAACGTCTCGGTTACGGATGTAACCCTCGTTCCCTGAGGAAGGAACGGAGACGTAACGTTAGTGACTAACGAATGGGGGTTTCGCTTAGAAGCCTATCAACTTCGAGTTTAGAGAAAACGCCCAATGGCGTGCCAATGCCATGGGGCATGCGGAATTTGCATACGTAACTCCGCCTCACCGCGTGAGTATATAAGGAAGTACGTGGCAATATCGCATTATGTTACCTGCTTGAGGAGCCAAGACTGAACTCCTGCGTTCCAGGTAGCACAGCTGATGTGGCAACGGGACGTTACGTCTCCGTTCCCTCCTCAGGGAACGAGGGTTACATCCGTAACCGAGACGTTCCCTTTCGTTCAGTCACTACGACGTAACGTTAGTGACTAACGAATGGGGGTCCCAATATAATCCCGCCACTCAGCTGTCTTCCAGTGCCCTGCGTAAGTGTGAGTACCCTGTCGTAAGACTAATACGGACGAAGGACTCCCACTTAACACAGGAATACCAAGGTACACTGGGAAGCATATCCCAGTGAGGGAATGCCAAGATGCCTACCCGTGGGGAGGACTTAAGAGACACATATGACCCGCTAAGGGCTGCATATGGAAGATCTCTAGGGTACCAGCCGAAGGTGGATTTTTAACCCTAGGGGTGGCGGGGACATGCCAAGGGAAGAAACCCGCTCACTGCGGAGTCTTACGGTGAAATACACATGTGGGGGTCGCCGGAGGGGAACCATGCACATGGGGCACCTGGCCGGACATGAGGGTCTGGGCTCGAAAGGGCAGACTGAACTGATGTCGGCGTCGACAGTGCTGGAGGAACTCAGGGCTCTCGGGGAGCTCACCTGAGGAGAATATCGCACGTATCCAGTCCGTGGAGTGGAGTGGAGTGGCAAGCAAGCGAAGACACCTGAGCCTGGCCCCTACCGGCCCCTCGGGGGGGGGGCGAGTACATAGTCGGACTCTGGCTCCACACGGAGATTGTAGAATCTGGCGAATGTGTTAGGTGTCGCCCAGCCTGCAGCTCTGCAGATGTCTGCTAGCGAGGCGCCATGCGCTAGAGCCCAAGAGGAGGCCACACTCCGGGTGGAGTGTGCCCTCACACCAAGGGGACATGGTCGACCTTGCTGCTGGTAAGCCAAAACAATGGTGTCTACTATCCAGTGGGACAGCCTTTGCTTTGAGAGAGCACTTCCCTTCCGCTCTCTACCATAACAGACAAAGAGCTGGTCTGAGGTCCTGAAACACTGCGTCATGTCTACGTAGGCGCGGAGGGCGCGTACTGGACAGAGCAATGCCAAGGCTGGGTCTGCCTCCTCCAAAGGCAGCGCTTGCAGGTTCACCACCTGGTCCTTAAACGGAGTGGTGGGAACCTTGGGCACATATCCAGGCCGGGGTCTCAGGATCACGTGAGAGTTAGCCGGCCCGAACTCCAGGCACGCTTCGTCAACCGAAAATGCCTGCAGGTCCCCGACCCTCTTAACTGAGGCCAATGCGGTCAGCAGAGCCGTCTTCATAGACAGGAACTTAATATCAACCGACCGCAAAGGCTCAAAGGGAGGCCTTTGCAGAGCACTTAACACTACTGCGAGGTCCCAAGAGGGTACGAGAGGAGACTGAATCCTCCTTGCTCCCCTCAGGAACCTGATGACCAGGTCGTGCTGACTTACCTTCTTGTTCCCCAAGAGAGTGTGGTGGGCAGATATTGCGGCCACATATACTTTGAGGGTGGAGGGAGACAGCCTTCGCTCCAGCCCCTCTTGGAGAAACTCAAGCACGGACCCGATCGGGCATTTCCAGGGGTCTTCTTGGCGGGAAGAGCACCAGGTGACGAAGAGGTTCCACTTCAACGCGTAGGCATGCCGAGTGGACTCTGCCCTAGCGGAAGTGATGGTGGCGACCACCGTAGGTGGCACGCCACTCAAACCTGCCGCATCCCGTCTAGGAGCCACACGTGGAGGCTCCAGAGGTCGGGACGCGGGTGCCATAGGGTGCCCCGTCTCTGAGTAAGGAGGTCCGGTCTCAGAGGAATAGGCCAGGGAGGGGCTGTCGCAAGGAGTAAGAGTTCGGGGAACCAGGTCCGGCCGTGCCAGTACGGGGCGACCAAAAGGACCTGCTCCTTGTCCTCCCTGATCTTGCACAGGAGCTGTGCGAGTAGGCTCACTGGGGGGAACGCATATTTGCGTAGTCAGGGAATAGTACAGGCTGCAGTGGGAAGAGTCGTGGGAGGCAAACAGATCTACCTGTGCGTCGCCGAACTGTTCCCAAATCAGCTGAACCGTCTGGGGATGGAGTCTCCATTCTCCCGGGAGAGGCTGAAACCGCGAGAGCTCGTCGGCTGCGTGGTTCAGGACTCTCGGAATATGGACAGCACGAAGGGACCTCAGGCGCTTCTGACTCCATAGGATGAGATGGCGGGCGAGTTGAGACATACGGCGGGAGCGTAGACCGCCCTGGTGGTTGATGTACGCTACTACGGCCGTGTTGTCTGACCGGACAAGCACATGTTGACCCTTCAGCAGCGCTCGGAAGCGGTGCAGGGCGAACCGTACTGCCAGCAACTCGAGGCAATTGACATGCAGGAGGCGCTGGGGTCCTGTCCAGGATCCCGCGGCTGCTTGTCCATTGCACATGGCACCCCAGCCCGTGGCAGAGGCATCCGTCGATACGACAACATGCCTGGAAACTCGTTCTAAGGGCACACCGGCCCGTAGAAAACTGAGGTTCGACCACGGGGTGAGCGTCTGTAAGCAGGCCCGAGTCACTTGGATCCGGAGCGTGCCAGACTGCCATGCCCATCTCGGGACTCGATCGCGAAGCCAGTGCTGAAGCGGTCTCATATGAAGCAATCCGAGCGGCGTTACCGCGGCTGCAGATGCCATATGCCCCAGGAGCCTCTGAAATAGTTTCAGTGGAACCGCACTCTTGCTCTCGATTTGACGGAGGCAAGTCAGCAGAGACTGCACGCGCTCGCAAGCTGCGCGCACATGGCGACCGAGTCTATCTCCATACCGAGAAAAGAGATCCTCTGCACGGGGCAAAGTTTGCTCTTTTCCCAGTTGACCCGAAGGCCCAGATGGGCTAAGTGGTGGAGAACCAGATCTCTGTGTCCGCAAACCTGCTCTCGAGAGTGGCCCAGTATGAGCCAGTCGTCGAGGTAGTTCAGGATGCGGACCCCGTGCTGCCGGAGGGGCGCAAGGGCTGCCTCGGCAATCTTCGTGAAGACGCGAGGGGACAGAGATAGCCCGAATGGGAGAACCGCGTACTGATATGCCCGCCCCTCGAAAGCAAACCGTAGGAACGGTCTGTGTCGAGGAAGGATGGAGACATGGAAGTAGACGTCCTTCAGGTCGATCGCTGCAAACCAATCGTGAGGACGAACGCATTCGAAAAGGCGTTTCGCAGTCAACATCTTGAACGGAAGCCGGTGAAGGGATCGGTTCAAGATGCGAAGGTCCAGGATTGGTCGTAACCCACCGGTTTTCTTGGGTACAATGAAGTAGGGGCTGTAGAACCCCGACTTCATTTCGGCCGGCGGGACAGGCTCGATCGCACCCTTCGCCAGTAGAGTGGCAATCTCCGCACGCATGACGGGGGCATGGGCCCCGGTCACGGTATAGCGGACTCCCCTGTAACGGGGAGGAGCCTGCGCGAACTGAATCGCGTAGCCGAGCCTGACGGTCCGCGCAACCCAGCGGGACAGCCCCGGAAGCTGAAGCCACGCTTCCAGAGACTGCACCAACGGGGTCATACGGACGGCAGACGTACCCAGGGTGGGGCAGCGAGGCAGCGTTACCGGCCCGGACAGGGGAGGCTGTTGGGCGTCCCGGGGTCGGGGCACGGTTAACGGCTGCGCCCTGACAGAGGAGACCAGGGAAGGACGCACGTTCCACTGGGGTCTGCTCTGCCAGGGGGCTGGCGACAGAGAGGGACGAGAGTGGCGAGACCATAGGGTGGCGCGCACTGCCGTCACCGATCTCTGGGGGCTCAGGGATGGGGTTGTCAGTTCTTTCTTTAACCACATTAGGGTGCTGCTGACCCGGGGGCCAGCAGCTGAACAAAAGATTCTCCCCCGGCCCTCCACCGGGGGAAGGAGCGGCCCTGCTGCCGTCTCCTGGAAAGAACTGCCCATCCCTGAGTCGTCCTCATCAGGAGCGCCGCTTAGCCTAGCGTTTTTTCGCGGGCTGCGGGGCTGGAGCGGACTGGGACGCCTTCCTGCGGCTGCCTCTGCGCGGCCCTGGTAGAGACTGCTGCTTGGGTGGCGCAGAGGTAGAGGGAGCCGCAGGAGGGCGCCCTCGGCGGCGAGCAGGCTGAGGCAACTGCGCGGGCGGTGGGGTGGAGGCAGCAGCTGACCGCCGGGGCAGTATGTATTTTATAGCCTCAGTCTGCTTCTGAGCGGCCGATAACTGTTGGGCAAAGCTCTCGACCGCCCCGCAGAATAGCCCATCCTGGGATATGGGGGCGTTGAGGAAACGGGTTCGCTCAGCGTCACGCATATCGGCCAGGGTGAGCCATAGGTGTCGCTCCTGGACCACATTTGTGGACATCACCTGACCCAGGGAGCGTGCGGCCGCCTTCGTCGCCCGGAGAGCGAGGTCGGTGGCGGCACGCAACTCATTGCTGAGTCCTGGGTCAGGTGATGGTAGTCCATCTCTGTGATGGTACCACAAGCCTTCGCTCCTTAGCTGAACGAAGGCTTCTGGTGGGGGTGTGACGACGTAGAATCGAGTCAAAGTATGCAGGAGCTGAGTGCGTGGTGGCTCTGTAGGCAAGCGTCAGCGACTTAAACTTGATGCGAGCAGCGAGTGGTAGCCAGTGCAGAGAGATGAAGAGTGGTGTGACGTGGGTCCTTTTGGGCTCGTTGAAGACCAGACGTGCCGCTGCATTCTGGATCATTCGAAGTGTTTGGAGCCTTGGAGGGGTGCTTTGGGTCACCACGCCAGGACGAAGCGCTCTGCGGACACAGTTGCATCGCAACAGAACGTTCGACTAGGGGGGCCCCAGTGTACCCATGAGCCGCGGCTCCATCGAGGGAGGTGAAGGGGGAAGAGTTCGCCAAACGTTCGCGGGAAGACAACGGGGACTTCCAGGAATGCGCGATCTCTTCATGCACCTCGGGGAAGAAAGGTATTGGAGGAGCGGTCGGACCGGGACGCGAACGCTCAGGCTGAGGCGGAGGGTTCCACTCCAACCCAAGCGCTGCGGCGGCCCGAGACAGCATGGCTGTCAATTCTGGGTCCGACTCGGGCAATGCTGGCGCACCCGAGGGTGGCAGCACAGCCGAATCATCATCCTCAGATGACTCCAGCCCACCTTGTGATGCGACGATAGACATCTCTTCGTCCTCCGCCGCGCCAAACGCCACAGTCGGGACAGCAGGAGCCGGCCCCGATGTAGACGTCTGAGCACGGGCCGGGTCAGGTGCATGAGAGGGGGGTGTGGGCCGAGGAACTAGCGTCGGAGCTTTGTTCCACACCGTCACCCTCAGATCACCCTGGCCACCAGCCAAAGTGCCGCCTCCGGGGGAGACCGCAGATTGGGGGGTGACAGAGGGGACTCTCGTTCCGGCATCAGCACGGAGTTCACGGAGTCTCGATCGTAGCACCGAGATGGCCATGTACCCGCAGAGAGAACATGAGTCATCCACGAGCGCTGCCTGAGCGTGCTGAAAGCCCAAACACGTCACGCAGCGCTCGTGCCCGTCGAAAGGCAGAAGAGATCTACCGCACCCAGAAGTGCACGGACAAAACATCCTGAAAAGGACGTGTCACGTGCAAGCTCTTTTGTGAGAGGAAACTTTGCAGTCGATGCCGAAGCGCCCAGGGAAACACACCAGCTGTCAGACAGACCACTGCGCAGATCAGCAGGCAGGAAGTATGCGATCACTGGAACCCGCCGTCACACCAACACCGACTGGAAAGCTGCTCGTCTCGAGGAAGCTGACAAGTCCCAGAAGGCTGTAGGAGTGAAGAGGTCCTCTTGGCTCCGAAAGCAGAAACATAATGCGATATTGCCACGTACTTCCTTATATACTCACGCGGTGAGGCGGAGTTACGTATGCAAATTCCGCATGCCCCATGGCATTGGCACGCCATTGGGCGTTTTCTCTAAACTCGAAGTTGATAGGCTTCTAAGCGAAACCCCCATTCGTTAGTCACTAACGTTACGTCGTAGTGACTGAACGAAAGGGAACAACATAACAGACAGTGTAAATAATAATAACAATAATTTATTTATTGCAAAAATGTGAAGAATCAGTACTAAAATAGTCTAAATAATGATGTTGCTGTCCTCTCTAGCGCTACACAATAGTTTTGTGTAAAAAAGTTTTGTGTAAAACGTGTATAACATAACATTTTATGTAAAACATAACATTTTAGGCGTAAAATGTTACATTTGTAATGGGTGTAGGATTTGACGTTTATGGTCGTTATTGAGGATGGACATGAAGTTCATCGAATAAAGCCTTGAATATGTACCTCAAAAATAGCAATCTTATGGATTCTGAAGATTTGGGTTACAATCAGGTACCATTGTATTTCTGCAGTTCCTTTCTTTTCTTTTTCCCCCCTTTTTTTCACATTGTCATTGATTGTGACACTTGAAAGCCAATTGAATTTCTGGGATTTCACACATTCTCTCCCTTCTTCTCTCTCCCAGTGTGTTTCCTTTTCTTTGTCTTTCACCGTGTGTATGAAAAGATATCCCCCCCCCTCATTGAGATCCATTCTTGAGTAAATCCTGTGCGAGTTTAATGCACTCAGACATGCATGAGGCCTCAACGAGCCTCTATTATTAATGCCCAGTTGATCGGGGTGTCGAAAGGGGGTTTTGCTGAGAAGAAAATATCTCATGTGGATGAAAAGACTCTTGGCTCTTTTCAAGGTTCCTTTTCTCAATGTATCATCATTTTTAAGGTTATTTTTCACTAGGAGATCATCTTATCCCAATGTATCTAATTGTGTAGAACCCCAGAATGTACACCACTGAAATTTGACCTGAATGAGACATGGATAAGATATAATAACTGTTTCCGCTCAATGTCTTTAAGAGTTCTGATCAGCCAGTTCAATCAATTACCAATTTTTAGCCAATCAGCTATTACCTCACCTTAACCTGGACTGCTAGATCATGATTTAAATTCACACTGAACTTAAATAGGATTTCGTATCTGCTATGCACATGAGTTTCAAAGAAGATTTGCATAGCTTATGCCAACAATGACTGGATATTTGGTTTCTGGCTTCTGGATAATCTTAAGCTTTGTTGTTTAGAGTAATGTAACAGAATGTAGAGGTTGGCACTGAGAACTGTTTTACATAAACCCTAAGTACTAAACAGGCTCTGACTATGTCATCAGTCCTGTCTAAAGTACAAATGAAAAGGCTTGTTAGTAGTAAATAACACAAGCACTCTCAAGAGGTGTCTGCTCAGATAATGTGCTGCTTTGATAAGTATTGACCCTAAATTTGATAGTCTCAAATTTGGTCTCTGCCATGAGAAGGTTGATTGGGTCTTAAATATATAATGTAATAAATGTAATGTATTTTTTTCTTTCTTTTTTTTTCTTTTAGACAGCGGTGGTATTGTGTTGCATTAACTCGTATTATATTTAACTTTGGGTTCATTCCAAAACTACACTGCACACACTTTTTGTGTGTGTCCCTTTAAATGCAAATTAGCTGCTGCTCCCAGCCCCCTTTCTAGAAGAGGGCAGAGCTTCAAGAACTTGTGTTAGCAACTCTGATTACCTCACGCAGACACGCACTGAAAATGTCAGAAACTGTTCAGCATTTTATGTTCAAACCGGAGTCGGACAATGATGGAGAGGCTCAAGAAGAAGTGAAAACATGTAGAATGCAACAGGACGTTTCTGAATGGTTAGTTGATGAATTTATGTAGCTGATGTGGAGTTACTGTCTTCAAGTCATTGATTAGTATATTCTGTCATGATCGCTTGTGTGGGAACTGTTGTAAGATGCCTACAAAGAATATATGCTGCATGAATTTAGAACAGGTATATTTTAGTTTCATCATGTTATTGCATTTGTGTTACATACCTTATTGCAATAAATGTGGAAAGAGCGGACTCCTAAATGTGCTCTACTACAACAACTCTTCCTCTTCTCAACATTGCCTTTGTTGTGTGTTCCCGGGGGCAGAGTTTATGTAAATTTTAGGGTTAGTGATGTCACTAACCCGTGAATAAACTTGTTGTAGTCCCTACCAACTGTTTGTTGTAGTCCTTAAAATGCGATTTCTTTAAAAGAAAATACCTCTCTTTGCTTTGAACTTGGAGAGCTGTAACTTTGCAGAGGATGTTTATGCTCAAACAACAACATTACACACTAACTAAAGTTAAAGTGAAATTATAATCAACCACCCCCTTTAAAATCAAATTTTCTGTATAACAGTATAAAAGTCTTTATTGTCACTTTTAATACATTCTTTATTTTACATCTAAATCAAATAATTTACCCATTGGTGTACCTCAGGGTTCGGTACCTCTCAAAATATACAATATCACTGTTACCTATCATTCTGGTGCAAGTTTGATACCACTGTAAAGCAGACAAAACACTCAGCACGCCTGGTAGACATCTCAGAACACCATCTGGAACTCAATCTAGTGAAAATTGCCACTTTTGGTACATTTCATGCATCTATGTTGATCTAAAAAAAATCCTCACTGACCCCAAACTTTTGATATGCATACTTTTAGTATGCTTGCTTTAATGTAAAATATAACCCATAGGAATGCATTGTTTTGACTGAACAACTTGTCTGAACAGACCTTTAGATGTCAGAAAGCTCTGCTCTTCTCAGTATTATGCTTTTGTGCCACAATTCATCCATACTAAATAATACGCCTTTACAGAGGTCTCCACCCATTCAAATCTTTTTGCAGTAAGGTTATTAGATTCAATTTAGGTCTCATAAATGCCTATTCACGGACATGGCTCCCGTTTAAAAAAAATTAATTACTGTTAATTACAATTCGAATGAATCTTTTCAGTGAGTGCCTGTCCTATAATTATACATGTAAATGAATGCTAAGATGATGGGACCGCGACAGTATCCATGTGCAGAGGAGAGGATGAGATGAGATGGACAAAATAATGATGGGGGAAGACTGATATAGGGCAGCTTTAAGTGAACTGCTTTTATTTTTAGCTCTCAATCACTGTCTATACCTTCTGATAATGTGTAATGATGGCAATAAGAACAGCCATGAGATTGTTTGTGTTTCTATTGCATGTTTTCGATCAAAGTCAGTGTAAGGGTTACCTAACCCAGCATGAGTTCTGCTCTGGCTGCTGCAATGCATTTCTTTTGAGATGCCTGTGGTTATGCTGTGTTTGGCCTTTGGTCATCCTTGGTTTCTGTCCTATAATGATGCATTACTTCCACCGCTGTAGGCACACAGGTACACACACACACACAAAGTCTCTTGAAACACACTTCCAAGGTCTTTGCAGCTTACCCCTGTATTATTTTCTTCCACCCAGGATTTTATGGTTGAATTTTAAATTTTGAAAGAAAAAAAAAGTAACTGTGACTGGCCAATATTATACTTATAATGTGGATTTTATGTTTAAGTCTGTCTATCTGTGTGTGCTGGGAGGATGGGGCTGTTGAAGTAGGCAGCAGCAAGTAAATGCCCCTTCCTGCAAGGTTAGAGTATTGCTCATGCAAATGTATTCAGAAGGAAATGTCAAAAATTACATCATTATTGATTGAATTTCTAAAAGTACAAAAAAGGTTAAAAAATTTGCAGATTTACACTTCTTTAAATATTTTAACTTTACGTTACATCTTTACATCTAAATCAAATCAATTATCCATTGGCGTACCTCAGGGTTCGGTGCTTGGACCCTTTTCCTTCTCAAAATATAAAATATCACTGTGACCTATCATTCAGGTGCATTAAGTTTCATACCACTGCAGACAAAAGCGTGCCTGGTAGACATCTGGAACTCAATCCAGTGAATATGAACAAATTGAAAGCATCTGGAAAGTATTCACAGCGCTTCACTTTTTCAACATTTTGTTATGTTACACATCTTATTCCAAAATGGAATACATTTATTATTTTCCTCAAAATTTTACAAACAATACACCATAATGAGAACGGGAAAGAGGTTTGTTTGAAATCTTTGCAAATGTATAAAAAAAAAAAAAATGAAATAAATCTCATGTACATAAGTATTCACACACTTTGACATGACACTCAGAATTGAGCTCAGGGGCATCCTGTTTCCACTGATCATCCTTGAGATGTTTCTCCAACTTGATTGGAGTCCACCCTGTGGTAAATTCAGTTGATTGGACATGATTTGGAAAGGCACACACCTGTCTATATAAGGTCCCACAGTTAACAGTGCATGTCAGAGCACAAACCAAGCCATGAATTCCAAGGAATTGTCTGTAGAAATCCGAGACAGGACTGTATCGAGGCACAGATCTGGGGAAGGGTACAGAAACATTTCCACAGTATTTAAGGTCCCAATGAGCACAGTGGCCTCCATCATCTGTAAATGGAAGAAGTTTGGAACCACCAGGACCCTTCCTAGAGCTGGCCGCTCGGCTAAACTGAGCAATCAGGGGAGAAGGGCCTTAGGTGACTACGAACCCGATGGTCACTCTGACAGAGCTCCAGCGTTTCTCTGTAGCGAGAGGAGAACCTTCCAGAAGAACAACCATTTTCTTACTATTTGTGCTAACAAGCGTGCATTGTACAATCTTATGTCACAAAATGCTGCTTGTTGTTTACTACAAACTTAGGCCTGAAACATACTCTATTTTAACTTTACATTACGTCTTTACATCTAAATCACACCAATTATCCATGGGCATACCTTCTGGGTTCAGTGCCTGACCCCTTCTTTTTCTTGATTTATACAATATCACTGTGACCTATCATCCGAGTGGTATGATGATATGTATGAAGAAGATATGATGAACTTGCAGTTATTTCGACTCCGTCAAGGAAGTTGCACACGACTTGAGGTGTTGGTCCTGCCGGCCCGCAACCATGTGGTCAGGGTTTCCTGTCCCACACACACACGGCTTGATGTGTGTGTAGGCCTTACCAGCCTGGCCTGCTTGGCCAGCTGAGAGAAAGCTGAGGTGATGTGTCGGTTGTCGGTCCAGAGAGAGAGACAGAAAGAGGGGGCAGTGCAGAGGGGGCCTTTTAACCTCTCCTTTGAGTGGTCAGTGGGCCAATTGTACTTAGGCTTTCAGAGGGAAAGTTTTACGATCCTTTGTCTCAAGCAGATCGTTTGTATATGTAACTGGATTGGTTGCTGATGAAGGAACTATTAAAGATTCTTGGAATACTTATATGTTGCACAGGTATTGAATATCATATACACAATCATTAAAATATTTAAATTACAACTTTGTTGACACCAAACAAGGTATAGGGGAGGTTACATTAACTAGTGGTTTGTTCATAAGATATGCACAAAATGAAATGCCATACAAGATACACTTTTACAAGATAGTTATAATCCTACAATGGCCTGGGGTGCATGTTCATTTATAGAACAGTTTTTCTATAAATTAATGCAGGAAAGTCTGTTTAAGGGCTAGGGTTCTCCCTCTGGCCCTTGTTTTTCACAGTTTATTGCTTGAAAGAATGTCTTATCAGTTGGTATCTATCAGCACTCCACTAATCAGGCCTGTATGGTAGAGTGGCCAGACGGAAGCCACTCCTCAGTAAAAGCCACATGACAGCCCACCTGGAGTTTGCCAAAAGGCACCTGAAGGACTCTCAGACCATGAGAAACAAAATTCTCTGTTCTGATTTAACAAAGATTGAACTTTTTGGTATGAATGGCAAGCATCATGTCTGCAGGAACCTAGGCACCACTCATCACCTGGCCAATACCATCCCTACAGTGAAACATGGTGGTGGCAGCATCATGCTGTGGGGATGTTTTTCAGTGGCAGGGACTGGGAGACTAGTCAGGATTGAGGGAAAGATGAATGCAGCAATGTACAGAGACGTCCTTCATGAAAACCTGCCCCAGAGCGCTCTGGACCTCAGACTGGGGCGACAATTTCACAGCCAGAGCTCAGACGTGAACCCGATTGAACATCTCTGGAGAAAATGGCTGAGCACTGACACTCCCATCGAACCTGGTGGAGCTTGAGAGGTCCTGCAAAAAAGAATGGGAGAAACTGCATGAGATGCCCCACAAGGGTTAAAAAAAAACATTTTGTATATATAATTTTGATAGTAATATCATTGTAGATCATTTAATGCAAATATTGAATGTTTTTCCAAGGCTGTGGGCAGATTACTGAGAGTGTGGCAAGAATAGTTAATGGTTAATACTTATACAATTCTGATGGAGAAAGTTATACAGCAATGACCATTTAAACAACAACACACACACACACACACACACACACATACACACTGCTGCACATTTCCTAAAGATATTTTTCAAGTTTGGCAGCTGACCGAGCAGAAAGATGCAATCTCCTCTAAACAAATGAGAAAGATGTGATGATATGACTAGCCTGGGTAATCAACAGCTGGCTCATTCCTCTATCTTTCATCCTCCAGTGTTTTCAGAGGGGTAGGGGAATGGTATTCAAATAGATGTTAATGTATCAACGCATTCAAAGCATCTGACACGATCATCGTCTAGACATGCACATAATTTGGCAACAGCAGTTTTTTCCAAGCTGCACACATACACACCTATATGACCATGGTTGTGAGCATATTCATGCACACACGACACATATTGAATCATTCAATAGTTTTCTGACATGGGGTAGGAATACCATCTAACCACAAGCGTTTATATGTATACACATAATACATAAATTATGTCATGTTAGAACCAACAGAATGCTTCAATTCAATATGTAAATATTGATTCACCGTTCTTCAACATTGCTTTGGCGTAGGGGGAAAAATGAAAGTGCCAATGCCATGTGACACTGAATATTTCTTTTGCATGATACTGATGGATGCACCTCATTGATTCCAATTACAAAACCTTTAAGGCTAAATAAGGACGCCCTCAATCATCTTTACCCTTCCGCAAATAAAAGCACTAAAATTCCTCCTTCATTTCATCCAGTGTCTATATTACCACATCTGACCAATCCATCAGGCACTGTTTGGTATCAGAAACCATTAGCTTCTGCATGCTAAATTGAAAGGCCACTTCCTCAGCTTTGCATCATCGTTTGATTAACATTGCTAATGGAGGGGCTACCTCACCGGAGTGGCGGCGGCTGATGCATCTATGCCAAGTGCCGTGGTTAAGAGGTGACAGCAAATAAATTGGACTCCACTGAGATAACCAATTCTGAAAGCCAGTCTCATTTGATGACAGCCATTAGCTTTGGTGTGCCAAATTGATCAAGTTGTCACCAAAAGGTGAACTAGCCAACTTATTAACCAGCACGAGGCTTTTGGTAATTTCATGTTTCCTCCATGCTGATGAACTGATATGAATTCAGACTAACTATTTGTGCTAACAAGCGTGCATTGTGCAATCTTATGTCACAAAATGCTGCTTGTTGTCTACTACAAACTTAGGCCTGAAACATACTGTATTTTAACTTTACATTACATCTTTACATCTAAATCACACCAATTATCCATGGGCGTACCTCAGGGTTCAGTGCCTGACCCCTTCTTTTTCTTGATTTATACAATATCACCTATCATCCGAGTGCATGATTTCCTACCACTGCTACACAAAGAACTTGCTTGGTAGACATCTCAGCCTGGATGAAAGAACACCATCTAAAACTCAATATGTTGAAGAGTTTTCCGGTTTCTTCTGCGTTGACTGAAGAAGATATGATGAACTTGCAGTTATTTCAACTCCGTCGAGGAAGTTGCACACGAGGTGTTGGTCCTGCCGGCCCGCGACCATGTGGTCAGGGTTTCCTGTCCCACACACACACATGGCTTGATGTGTGTGTAGGTCTTACCAGCCTGGCCTGCTTGGCCAGCTGAGAGAAAGCTGAGGTGATGCGTCGGTTGTCGGTCCAGAGAGAGAGAGAGAGAAAGAGGGGGCAGTGCAGAGGGGGCCTTTTAACCTCTCCTTTGAGTGGTCAGTGGGCCAATTGTACTTAGGCTTTCAGAGGGAAAGTTTTACGATCCTTTGTCTCAAGCAGATCGTTTGTATATGTAACTGGATTGGTTGCTGATGAAGGAACTATTAAAGATTCTTGTAATACTAATATGTTGCACAGGTATTGAATATCATATACACAATCATTAAAATATTTAAATTACAACTTTGTAGACACCAAACAAGGTATAGGTGAGGTTATATTAACTAGTGGTTTGTTCATAAGATATGCACAAAACCAAATACCATACAAGATACACTTTTACAAGATAGTTATAATCCTACGCGCAATGGCCTGGGGTGCATGTCTTATACAACAGTTTTTCTATAAATTAATGCAGGAAAGTCTGTTTAAGGGCTAGGGTTCTCCCTCTGGCCTTTGTTTTTCACAGTTTATTGCTTGAAAGAATGTCTTATCAGTTGGTATCTATGGTAACTGAGACCTTTCCTGCTCTTTGGCGGAAGGTAGATTACTAAGCATAAAGCATTTAAAGCATACGTGTTAAATGTAACAAGTAATTATGTCTATGTTATTTTTATTTTGTTTGCCATGGTACAGCTGTGACTAAAAAAAGACAAATGCATCATAACATTTAATGAAACATAATCCATTTATTTGTGTGTTTTGATAGCTCTGTGTGATTATGGTAGGTGCTCTTCCGGTCATTTTTGACCCGGATGAGTTTTAAAACATTGAAAGAAATATGCTTGAACATTTGGTCAAAATGCCTTTAGTTTCTGCACAACATTGCAAAAATAAATAAGAAAAAGAAAAATGTTATAATGTTTGTTTTATATTTAAAAAATATATAAATTGTGTTCGGGTCAATTTTGACATACAAATTCATATGAATTCTAATGCGATCAGTCTGGAACTGCACTTTGACATTGTTTTTTGCATAGCTAAACACATCAATGTTTACATACTGGTGCAGAATATGTTTTGAAGGGGGAAAAAAGACAGACTAGACTAAGACAGCATAGTGCTCAGAGTGTTCTTCCTTTCAATCACTCTTGGTGGGCACTTGTCCACTCCAAAAGCTAATCTCTGAATAGAAGATTGAACACCAATCTTGATAGTGGGGCAGACTGATAAGAACACAGACCGCTATTACAGAACGTATACTAAAGTATAACCAGTGTAAGGTCAGAAAGGAGAGGCTGAACCCTGTACATAAAAGAGAGAGTATTCTCTTGTAACTTTCCTCTAAAGTGCTGGGAACCTTAAATGGGTGTCACTGTAATGCCAAGGCTCTGTGAAAGCAAGGATCCTTGTCTTCAGAGCTCAGTGTCTCAGGTGCTCTCGGGTGACATTGGGTCTCACTGACTGCATGTTAACACAGCCTGTCCCGGGGTCCTCAGGGAGGGCCTGTCTCCATGTCCGCTTTATCTTGCTTCCTTTGCCCTTGCATGCAAATCCACTGCAGTGTCATTCCTGATAAACAGGAATCCCATGAAAGAAATCTAGTGTAGTCTGGCTTTTTTTCTACAAATTTACCTTTTCGTATCTCTTATGTGCAGTATTTATGTGTGCCTCTTATTGTATGCTTGTTTTCCTTTTTTCTCATTCTTCTTCCTTACTTCTGTCATATGTTTTAGGGCATTTCTACACTAATGTAAAACGTACCATGGTATTGTCATGTTTATTATAGACATGGTACTATGATCTTTCTATCTTTTTTGTGTCATATTAATGGAATACTTCTTCACCTAAAGAAAATGAAAGTTATGACTATTCACCTTCATGATTTTATTTTGTCCTTGGAACAAAAAAGAAGAATTTTGGAAAAATGTACTGGTTGCTTGTTTCCATGCAGTTCTAAAGAATATAAATTAATATTTGAATGAATATAAAAATATTCAACGTTAAATAAATCTGATATTGTTATTGTTACTGAAAACTTTCACTCGAAATCTGCTGCTACCAGATTTAGTCAGTTAGCTGAACTGAAAAAATCTGTTAAAAACCAATCAAATTGGTGCACTTACTAAAACAGATGAAATATTTTATTTGTTTACCTGCATGTCATGTGACCATTAGCCAATGCCTGAGAACAGTGAACATGCACATTGAATTGTATCGAATATTTGCTAGGGTCAAATTTGATCGGCTGACAAAAAATGTGTGAATCCCTGTGTTACATGGACTACATTAATGATACTTTTATGGTGCGTTCCCTTCCTTTTTCGATGTTTGAAAGCTCCAGTCCTAATTCATTGCAATGGTATAGAAAAGAGCTCCCAGTAGCCTATATGGTAAATATAAAAATACGTGGTAAATATCAGAGTATCAAGGTTACCATCTCATCTATGTATCGTACTTCCCAAGTACAGTAGGTATTTTACACTCTGACTTTTTCCGGTGTGTATTATGTCCTCATCCCCTCTTTTCACACTTCATCTCTCTCTATCCCCCTCTCCTTTTGTACCATGTGATCTCCACACTCCTGACAAGGTCTGTCGGTTTTGTAGGAGGAGCCGACGACCTTTGCTTAACTAACGACTCCTTCATCATGGCTCTGTTCGCCACCAGCACAGGCCTCTCTTTATTGCTCTTTATTTCAAATTAAAGCAGCGGCAGCAGTCATCCATCATGGCCAGGCCTGACCTTTATCAAAGGAGATGACTGGGCTCATATGCGCACACACAGAGCATGGTGCGACAGGGATGCGTTCTCGCAGCGGTGGTCCCAGCGAACTAGACACTTGAGTATTCAAACAATGTAAAAATAGCCTTAAAGTGCCCCAATTATGCTATCTTAAAGGTACCTCATTTCGATTTGGAGGTCTCCTCCAATAGGTTTGCATGTATCCAAGGTCAAATTTTAAAAAATTTCTCATAATATACATTGCAGCAGCATCTGTTTTCTCACAGTGTCTAAAACCATTTGATTAAGGATTCGGTCTTTCTAAACCCCTCCTTTCAGAGAGCCCACTCTGCTCTGATTGGTCAGATGCCCCAGTCTGTTGTGATTGGTCTACCGCTTAAAGTGCGTGTCAGAAACAAAAAACCATTACCATATCTGAATGTCAGTTCTGGATCTTCCTCGGAACTTGTATACACAGTGATACGAACAGTAAAGCCTCGTGCACATTGGGACGATTATTGCGCACGCTCATCATAGCGTTTTTCAAGATTTTCTTCGACTCGTCTTTGTGTTCATATCCAAGAGATTTTCACTGGCGATGCGCCTACACTCTAAAAACGTTTACTATGATTTAATACATTTTTTTGGTGAAACATTTTTACACTAATAAAATTGAGTAGATTTTAAAGCAGTGTAATCAGTTACATACACTGTATAAGTTGAACAAATGCAAGTAAAAAAATTAAGTAGATCTGAGTAACTACATTTGGCACATTTACAAATCAAATTTTGTAGAAAAAATTGAAGGAAAAACATTTAAAAAACAATATTTATGAGTAATATTAACTGTTTTTATTCATAGTACTATTAACTCTTATAGTATAACTTTAATATTAACTTTAATTTCCTCTAAACCTTTGTAAAATACTCCACACAACCACTTATACATGATATTGGCCTTTATTGTCGATGAATACAGCAATACAGCATATATTACAGTTTTGACATGTGTACAATATTGGCAACATTTAAACTCATGTAACAAACATTTAAAGTAATTCAAGTGTAATCAACCTGTCTTATCCCATTTCCACCGTATCAGCGCTGTTTCTCGAGCCTGAGATGGACTCGCGCTCTGCGGGTGAACTCTGAACTTCAGACCGCCGTCCTGCGTTTCACTCGTAGCTCAACGATGCTGCAACGCGCCTGACTCCATAACCTGCCAATAAACAATTAGTCAATCTCATTGGTGGGACAGTTTTTAACGTGGCACGCCAAACCAAAAATACGAACCCGAGGCTTAAAAAAAAAATTTAAGCTTTTACAGCTGTCGTTTTGCACGTCGGTGTGCACACTCACATTGTTTAGTCACAAGGCGTTAAACGTCGGCGATAAGCATGTGTGATAATTGTCCCGGTGTGAACAAGCCTTAAAGGTCCCATGGCATGAAATTTTCATTTTATGAGGTTTTTCAACATTAATATGAGTTCCCCTAGCCTGAATATTGTCCCCAAGTGGCTACAAATTTTGATCGGCGTAAACCGAGTTCTGGCTGTCTTTCTCTGCCTTTGAGAAAATGACAGCCTAGACAAGCTGTTCTTGAATTGTCCTGTTATGAAGTCATAACAGGAACGGTTACCTCCCTTTCCTCTGTCCAGAGAATTTGGCACGCCCATGCGAGCGCCATATTTGTTTGTCCTCGAGAGATCATGGCTTGTGAACGAGTGAATGCTGGCAGTTTCTCTGTGTTTGGATGTACAAATGAAAACAGAAGTCTTTTTTCAGTTCCTTCTGATCTGTGATCACTGATTTCTGATGTGTAGCTAATTATTCAAGTTCACACAGAACTTTATTATTCGTGCACATGCTGCGGCTTCTCTCTCTCCCGACAGAACGGTGTTTTCTATCTTGTGAGTCAGTATTTTTGTACGTCCTCGTCACATCTATCTGTTCTAAAATGTGCATACAGTCGTGAGTTTCTGCTCAACATCAGCAGAGCCACATCTTTAGAGATAAACTTCACGCACGTCGAGGCTCGGGCTGCACTGACCGGTCGGCCTTCAACATCACCGACCCCCAGTACTGCATCTGGCCCACAGCGGAGGCACCAAACGCAGCGCGAGATTAAGCAGTAGGGTGGTAAGCGTGAGGGTCTCCGGGCTAGGCTAGCCATCTATGCCCACAATAAACTGGATTACATTCGATTACTGCCCTGTTGTGTCTTTTGTTTGCCCTGTGTACTTTCATATGATAGGAAAATATCTAAAAATAATGCTATAACCAACACTTACTCATAACTCGTTCATCTCCTGTAATGGTACATTACATGTGTTACAGAGTTGGTAATAAGGAGGAAGACGGGCTCAGCGTGACTGGGACTCGTGTTTATTCAGAACTCTCAGATACAAACAAAATAAACTTGCGCTGACAGCACTCTCACAACTCAGTACAATATCACAGTGACAGTCCCTCCGACTAGAAGTAAACTAATAACCTGAAGTATATGCTAGTAACTACAACAGTTCACTGAACTGAGATGTGCTGAGAGAACTGATGAGAAGTGACATCTGTCCCTCTGGCACAGCCTTGTACCTCGTAGACCTCGTTAAACCACGCCCCCTCCGCTCATTTCAAATGCAAAGATGTCAGCCAATCACAACAGTGGGCGTTTTTACTGAAGTCTCACAGCAGACACGCCCCTTGAAGCAGGGCATTCAGCTAGAGTTCAAACATCAGTATAGAAAAAATGCCTAAATTATTTCTAAATTTTGACATTTTATGATGTAAAAATCATACTAACAATATAAGTACACCTCAGAATACATTATAAAATAAAATAAAAAATCCATGCCATGGATGCCTTTGGTTTTACCATATCAATTCAAGCTCAAGTTCTCATTCTTTGGAAGTGCGTGCAAATGGATTTGCTTTGTTTGCAGGCAGCCAATGAAGACCATAGGCTGGCATTATGCAAATGTATAACAAACCTATATAGGTTCAGGCGTTAAGTAAGACTGGAATTACTGACGACTTGTTTCAGGTACTTCAGAATCAGTACTTTCGCTTGGTTGCCAATAACTCTTTTTATCTTGCACTTTGATCTTTGAAACTTTGCAGAAATTTTACGTTCACAAAAAGCTATATACACACCACATGAAAGAGTGTATAGTTATGGCATCAGCTTGACCCCTTGAAAGTTTTTCCTCCCAGTTTGCACATGACTTACACATGCTTCGTAGAACCATCCATTCTCTTTCATGTCTAAATTTCCAATCTCAAAGTGAATTAATTCTTTGCAATCGGGACATCATTCTAATTCACTCTTCACTTTTTTGCTAGCCATCACATACTGCAAAATGCTTTTTTTAAATGAATACTTTCATTGCCATCCTGTCCTTGAAAAGCCTAGCAAAAAGCACTTTAAGAAGAATACTTTCACCATGATACCTTTTATGCAAATTGCACAGGAGAGAAAAGGGAAAGTACATTGGCCATTTGAAAGCAGAGGTGTCACATGAAGAGGTTTTTTCTGTGTGGATAATTACAGATGCAACAATGTTCAAAAGCACCAAAAGAGACTCAGCACTTAGCACTGCGTGACAATAAAATATATAACACAGACAATTATCATCAGACTGCACTGTCTAGCAAATTTACAATGCAACTGAACAGTCATTTTCTATGGTAATTATGATTTAAAAGTTGTGGCAAATAGACAGCAAAACACTTGACAAATTTCACAAGATTGCTTTGGAAAATTCTTTTAGGCTGGCTTCCCAAAAACGTGGTATTTGTCAGAAGTCTGTGATTATTTGTGGGGATAGAATGAATGTCTACAAAAATTGTCTGACAATCATATTGCAACTAGTCCACAAATGTACCGTATGTTCCAATAGGTAAGTGATTATCATAAGTAATTGACTAACAACAGTGTATAATAAAGATACACAAAACAACAATAAAGATACACAAAATATCAATGTTATTGCAAATGTAATTTCAAAGATTTTATAAATTCAAATTGTTATGTGATTTAGTTTGAATAAATATGTCAATATAAATGATTAGATAAATTATAGTTCCCTTTCGTTCAGTCACTACGACGTAACGTTAGTGACTAACGAATGGGGGTTTCGCTTAGAAGCCTATTATCTTCGAGCTTAGAGAAAACGCCCAATGGCGTGCCAATGCCATGGGGCATGCGGAATTTGCATACGTAACTCCGCCTCACCGCGTGAGTATATAAGGAAGTACGTGGCAATATCGCATTATGTTTCTGCTTTCGGAGCCAAGAGAACCTACCTCTTCACTCCTACAGCCTTCTGAGACTCTGTCAGCTTCTTCGAGACGAGCAGCTTTCCAGTCGGTGTTGGTGTAACGGCGCGTTCCAGTGATCGCATACTTCCTGCCTGCTGATCTGCGCAGTGGTCCGTTTGACAGCTGGTGTGTGTTTCCCTTGGCTCTTCGGCATCGACTGCGAGGCTTTCCTCTCACAAAAAGAGCTTGCGCGTGGCACGTCTTTTTCAAGACAGCTCGCCCGTGCACTTCCGGGTGCGATCGATTTCCGCTGCTGTCTATGGGCGCATTCACTGCTCGAGCGTGTTTGGGCTTCAGCGCGTTCGGGCAGTGTTTGCGGATGTGTCACGTTTCCATTGCGGGAACGTGACCATCGCGATGTCGCGGTCGAGACTCAATGATCTCCGTGAGGAGAGAGAGTCCCCTCTGCCACACCCCAATCTACCGTCCCCGAGTGAGATGGTACTTTGGCTGGTGGCCAGGGTGACCTGAGGGCGGTGCTGTGGTATTAAGAACCCTGACGTTCATTCCTCGGGCCACGCCCCCCTCTTACACATCGCTTCCCGCGAGTGTTGGACTGAATCAACGGCCCGTCTCTGACGCCCCGTTCGTTCAGTTCACGCTCCGGATAGCAGTGAGATGTCGATCGCCGCATCCCAAGGTGGGCTGGAGTCCTTTGGGGATGACGATTAGGTTGTGCTCCGCCTCCGGGTGTGTCAGCGCTGCCTGATCCGACCTAAAGTTGACAGCCATGTTATCTCGGGCAGCCGCGAGTCTCGCGCTGGTGTGGAACTCCGCCCAGTCGCGGTTGCTCGTGGTTGCGCGATTGGTTTTTGGGGGCGGCACCCAACAGCTGTTGGGCCCCGCCCCCAATGCCTTTCGCTCCCGGGGTGCATGAGGAGATCACGCGGTCCCGGAAGTCCCCGTGCTTCCCGCGACCGTTTGGTGGCCTCCTCCGCCTTCTCTGCCCTTGATGGGGCCGCGGCCTAGGGTACACTGGGGCCCCCTCCCCCCCACTGTTGAACTCTCTGTTGCGCACTACGGTGTCCACAGAGGGCTTTGACATGGCGTGGTGTGGCTGTCCTAAGCACCCTCCCAAAGCCTGTGGGCTCGTCTACTTCGGTGGCGTGGTCCTGCAGAGCTACGGGCAGGCCGCCGCCCCTTTGCACATGCACAAGGGTGGAGCCGACCCAGGGCTCTTCATTGAGCTGCGTGCCGCAACTGATCCCGCCCCCGGGCGGTGAAGGTGGCCACACGCTCCCTGGGGTCGGGCGATGTCCACAGCTGTGGTCCGGGAGAACACCTGGCCTTACCTGGTGATGTGGAGGACGTTGAGCGGGCCCGCCTCCTCAACTCACCCATATCCCAGGCTGGCCTCTTCGGCGGCGCGGCTGAGAACTGCGCCCAACGGTTCTCGGCCGCCCCAGAGCAGACTGAGGCTGTAACACGTACTGCCCCGGCGGCCAGCTGCTGCACCAGCCGCCGGCTCAGTCGCCTCAGTCCGCTCGCCGCCGAGGGCGCCCTCCCTCTTCCCGCCCGGCCCCAGCAGCAGCCTTCACCTGGGCCGCGCCGTGGAGGTGGTTGAGGATGTCGCCCAGTCCGCTCCCCAGACTGGTTAAACGCCAGGCTGGAGGTGGACAACTCAGAGATGGGTTCCAGTTCTTCCCAGGGGATGGTAGCAGGGCCTCTCCTTCCCCCGGTGGAGGGCCGGGGGAAAATCCTTCCGCTGCTGGCCCCCGGGCTAGCAGCGCTTGGGAAGAACTCATGTTCCTGTCTCTGAGGACCCAGAGACCGTTGATGACAGTGTGCGCCACCCACGGGTCCCGCCACTCGCATCCCTCTCTGTCGCCAGCCTCCTGGCAGAGCAGACCCCAGTGGAACGTGCGTCCTTCCCTGGTCTCCTCTGTCAGGACGCAGCCGTTAACCGTGCCCCGACCCCGGGACGCCCAACAGCCTCCCCTGTCCGGGCCGGTAACGCTGCCTTGCTGCCCCACCCTGGGTACGTCTGCCGTCCGTATGACCCCATTGGTGCAGTCTCTGGAAGCATGGCTTCAGCTTCCGGGGCTGTCCCGCTGGGTTGCGCGGACCGTCAGGCGCGGCTACGCGATTCAGTTCGCGCAGGCTCCTCCCCGCTACAGGGGAGTCCGCTATACCGTGACCGGGGCCCATGCCCCCGTCATGCGTGCGGAGATTGCCACCCTGCTGGCGAAGGGTGCGATCGAGCCTGTCCCTCCAGCCGAAATGAAGTCGGGGTTCTATAGCCCCTACTTCATTGTACCCAAGAAAACCGGTGGGTTACGACCAATCCTGGACCTTCGCATCTTGAACCGATCCCTTCACCGGCTTCCGTTCAAGATGTTGACTGCGAAACACCTTTTCGAATGCGTTCGTCCTCACGATTGGTTTGCAGCGATCGACCTGAAGGACGCCTACTTTCATGTCTCCATCCTTCCTCGACACAGACCGTTCCTACGGTTTGCTTTCGAGGGGCGGGCATATCAGTACGCGGTCCTCCCATTCGGGCTATCTCTGTCCCCTCGCGTCTTTACGAAGATTGCCGAGGCAGCCCTTGCGCCCCTTCGGCAGCACGGGGTTTGCATCCTGAACTATCTCGACGACTGGCTCATACTGGGCCACTCTCGGGAGCAGGTTTGCGGACACAGAGATCGGGTGCTCCAACACCTAGCCCGTCTGGGCCTTCGGGTCAACTGGGAGAAGAGCAAACTTTGCCCCGCGCAGAGGATCTCTTTTCTCGGTATGGACATTGACTCGGTCGCCATGTGCGCGCAGCTTTCGAGCGAGCGCGCGCAGTCTCTGCTGACTTGCCTCCGTCAAATCGAGAGCAAGAGTGCGGTTCCACTGAAACTATTTCAGAGGCTCCTGGGGCATATGGCGTCTGCAGCCGCGGTAACGCCGCTCGGATTGCTTCATATGAGACCGCTTCAGCACTGGCTTCGCGATCGAGTCCCGAGATGGGCATGGCAGTCTGGCACGCTCCGGGTTCAAGTGACCCGGCCCTGCCTACAGATGCTCACCCCGTGGTCGAACCTCAGCTTTCTACGGGCAGGTGTTCCCTTAGAACGAGTTTCCAGGCATGTTGTCATATCAACGGATGCCTCTGCCACGGGTTGGGGTGCCATGTGCAATGGACAAGCAGCCGCGGGCTCCTGGACAGGACCCCAGCGCCTACTGCATGTCAATTGCCTCGAGTTGCTGGCAGTACGGTTCGCCCTGCACCGCTTCCGGACAGACAACATGGCCGTAGTAGCGTACATCAACCACCAGGGCGGTCCACGCTCCCGCCGTATGTCTCAACTCGCCCGCCATCCCGTCCTATGGAGTCAGAAGCGCCTGAGGTCCCTTCGTGCTGTCCATATTCCGGGAGTCCTGAACCATGCAGCCGACGAGCTCTCGCGGTTTCAGCCTCTCCCGGGAGAATGGAGACTCCATCCCCAGACGGCCAGCTGATTTGGGAACAGTTCGGCGACGCACAGGTAGATCTGTTTGCCTCCCACGACTCTTCCCACTGCAGCCTGTTTTATTCCCTGACCGAGGGCACGCTCGGCTCGGATGCACTGGCTCACAGCTGGCCGCGGGGCCTACGCAAATATGCGTTCCCCCCAGTGAGCCTACTCGCACAGCTCCTGTGCAAGATCAGGGAGGACAAGGAGCAGGTCCTTTTGGTCGCCCCGTACTGGCACGGCCGGACCTTGTTCCCCGAACTCTTACTCCTTGCGACAGCCCCTCCCTGGCCTATTCCTCTGAGACCGGACCTCCTTACTCAGAGATGGGGCACCCTATGGCACCCGCGTCCCGACCTCTGGAACCTCCACGTGTGGCTCCTAGTTGGGACGCGGCAGGTTTGAGTGGCCTGCCACCTACGGTGGTCGCCACCATCACTTCCGCTAGGGCAGAGTCCACTCGGCATGCCTATGCGTTGAAGTGGTACCTCTTCGTCACCTGGTGCTCTTCCCGCCAAGAAGACCCCTGGAAATGCCGATCGGGTCCGTGCTTGAGTTTCTCCAAGAGGGGCTGGAGCGAAGGCTGTCTCCCTCCACCCTCAAAGTTTATGTGGCCGCTATATCTGCCCACCTCGATCTCTTGGAGAACAAAAAGGTAAGTCAGCATGACCTGATCATCAGGTTCCTGATGGGGGCGAGGAGGCTGAATCCTCCTCGCTCTCCTCTCATACCCTCTTGGGACCTCTCAGTAGTTCTAAGTGCTCTGCAGAGGCCTCCCTTTGAGCCTTTGCGGTCGGTTGATATTAAGTTCCTGTCGATGAAGACGGCTCTGCTGACCGCATTGGCCTCTCTTAAGAGGGTCGGGGACCTGCAGGCTTTTTCGGTTGACGAAGCGTGGCTGGAATTCGGGCCGGCTAACTCTCACGTGATCCTGAGACCCCGGCCTGGATATGTGCCCAAGGTTCCTACCACTCCCTTCAGAGATCAGGTAGTGAACCTGCAAGTGCTGCCTTGGAGGAGGTAGACCCAGCCTTGGCATTGCTCTGTCCAGTACGCGCCCTCCGCGCCTACGTAGACATGACGCAGTGTTCAGGACCTCAGACCAGCTCTTTGTCTGTTATGGTGGAGAGCGGAAGGGAAGTGCTCTCTCAAAGCAAAGGTTGTCTCACTGGATAGTGGACACCATTGTTTTGGCTTACCAGCAGAAAGGTCGACCATGTCCCCTTGGTGTGAGGGCACACTCCACTCGGAGTGTGGCCTCCTCTTGGGCTCTAGCGCATGGCGCCTCGCTAGCAGAGCTGCAGGCTGGGCGACACCCAACTCATTCGCCAGATTCTACTATCTCCGAGTGGAGCCAGTGTCCGACTATGTACTCGCCCCCCCGAGGGGCCGGTAATGGACCAGGCTTGGTGTCTTCGCTTGCTCGCCATTCCACTCCACGGACTGGATACGTGCGATATTTCCTCAGGTGAGCTCCCCGAGAGCCCTGAGCTCCTCCAGAACTGCTTACGCCGATACCTGTGTGTCTGCCCTCTAGCGAGCCCAGACCCTCGTCTCCGGCCAGGTGCCCCGTGTGCATGGTTCCCCTCCGGCGACCCCCACGCGAGTATTTCACCGTAAGTCTCCGCAGTGAGCGGGTTCTTCCCTTGGTGTGTCCCCCGCCAACCCTAGGGTTAAAAATCCACCTTCGGCTGGTACCCTAGAGATCTCCATATGCAGCCCCTAGCCGGGTCATATGTGTCTCTTAAGTCCTCCCCACGGGTAGGCATCCTTGGCATTCCCTCACTGGGATATGCTTCCCAGTGTACCTTGGTAATCCTGTGATAGGTGGGAGTCCTTCGTCCGTACTAGTCTTACGACAGGGTACTCACACTTACGCAGGGCACTGGAAGACAGCTGAGTGGCGGGATTATATTGGGACCCCCATTCGTTAGTCACTAACGTTACGTCGTAGTGACTGAACGAAAGGGAACGTCTCGGTTACGGATGTAACCCTCGTTCCCTGAGGAGGGAACGGAGACGTAACGTCCCGTTGCCACATCAGCTGTGCTACCTGGAACGCAGGAGTTCAGTCTTGGCTCCTCAAGCAGGTAACATAATGCGATATTGCCACGTACTTCCTTATATACTCACGCAGTGAGGCGGAGTTACGTATGCAAATTCCGCATGCCCCATGGCATTGGCACGCCATTGGGCATTTTCTCTAAGCTCGAAGATAATAGGCTTCTAAGCGAAACCCCCATTCGTTAGTCACTAACATTACATCTCCGTTCCCTCCTCAGGGAACGAGGGTTACATCCGTAACCGAGACGTTGTTATTATTATAAATTAGGGGTGGATTAAAATGCTAAATTTGGTATTATATTGGGGGTGGAAATTGATAGGCTTGGACCTGGTGTTGGTAACCCAATGCACAGTACAATGGTGACACCAGAATAAAAATATTCATGATTCTAAAGCTGAAAATACAGAATTATTTTTGATGAATATGCTTGCACTCTGTCACTGACTAGATGTATTTGAAATAATTCAGGCCAAGACATTTGGCATTATCAGGACCCACAAATATTCCACCATTGCATTATTAAACATTATATTCAGCATTATATATAGTAGTTTAATGTAGTACTGACACTAAGACTTTGTGAACTTGCATTTTTTCTCACACTATTATTTTGTATTTTGGGGGAACTGTACACAATACAGATTGTCGCTATCCATGACACATATTGTTGCATTTTTGTATTGCGATATATTGTGACATCCCTATAATAAATATTACAGGATCTGTTTATTAAAAATCTTGCTTGACAGCCATGGTCACCATTCACTTTCATTGACATTTTGCTATAAATATTTATTTATTTTTCTACAGAAAGAAATTGTCACAGGTTTTGAAAGACATGGCATTATGACAGATTTCCATGTATTGGCTGAACTATTCCTTCAGTCTTTTTGTTCATCAGGATGAGATGTGTGAGTGATAAGGAAGCTGTCAGAAGAAATAGCTGATGACATGACAGGTTCATCTGCTACACGAGTACTTCCGTGCACCCAAAAACTTCTGAGTTCAAAAGAATGGCCTTCCCTTACATCAGCTGTATGGATGTAAGAGTCAGGTCTGAATGTTTACACCCTAAAGCCTAAATGACAAGAAACCATTAAAAAAAGTTCTAAATTCAGTGCCATAATTTCCATTTCCAGTTAATTTTTATAGCCCATTTCCACATTAAATGTCTTGGAATTGGAGAATATCACAATTTTCTTGCTGTTTACAAGCTGACTGCTCAGTCGGCGTCTTGGTTTTTAGGACAATAAAAGCATTAGATGGATGGCTGTGAATAACGAAAATAGTCGTTTTTACAGAAGTTCAATATTGAATTCATGCTTTATTATTCCCCGGTGTGTCATAATTATGATGAGGTTAATGAGGCAGATGCACTGGCTCTATTCTCAGCCCATTCTCTCATTCCACTTTATGTTGGTCGGTGCACTCAGTGGCCACTTTATGAAGGACACCTGTCCAGCTGCTTGTTAACGGAAATATCTAATGAGCCAATCATATCGCACCAACTCATAAAAACACATGGCCAAGAGGTTCAGTTCTCCAAAACACAAGTATGGGGAGCAAATGTGTTTTAAGTGACTTTGACTGTATATTTCTGCTGCAACATGCAGATGGTAGGTTCATTTGGTGTTTTAACCCTATAGAATACATAAAAGGGGTCAAATTTGACCCAGCATGCTGCGATTTTCTGAATTAATTTATCAATGAAAACAATTATTTATTTGATATTGCATGAATTCTTCAAAAAAACTTGTTTTAACCCGCATCAATGTAATTTCTATATTTCTTGGTCATTAAAAAAATACTACCCCAAGAATGCATAAAGGGTGTCTATTGACCCATATTCATTCCACTGTAAACTCTAACGCTCAAAATAATGAATTGGTTTGAGTACAAACTTAAATTAAACAAAAGTTCAGTCATATTAACGTTTAAGAGTATTTAGCACTTTCTTTTTATTTCAAGTTCACAGAACTGATACATTTTAAGTAAACTGAACTGTTTCATTGTGATTAATTAAATTATTTCATTTAATTTAGACAAATTTAAGTTTAACTGAAACTGGGCTGGGATTTCAATTTCCCAGCATGTTTTGCCCATGGCACTCGAAAGGGAGATTAATTGCTAAAATTAAGTGTTGTAAAATGTTTTTTTGTGCAAGGTTAATGTTAAGTGGAAGATTTAGTAGTGATTAATGTTTTGTTATGCTAATGTGGAAGAGTTTCTGTTAATGTGGGTTTTTGTAGAGTTATCGTCATGGTGACAGTGGTGCATGCTGCTTAGTTTGAGATCAAGTATGTTAAATGCTTTATATTGCTGCACTCTTTCAGCTATACCATGCTATTGTAAGCAAATTAGCTAGTTAGCATTTTCTGAATTAGCTTGTCATAGCTAGCAAAGTTTATACTAATAAAAATGTTCACACTGTTGAATTTTTTAAGTTAAATGTATGAATTAGTGTACTCAAATATTTCAAGTTAAGAACAATTAAAATGTATAAGTACAAAATAAAAATCGGCCAGTTCTGCTTACTTAAATTTTGAATTTCTTAACAGGAAAAAAATCGAGGAAACTGATGGATTCAAATTTTTTGAGTTTTGCCAGTTTATTCAGGTTTACAATGTAGTTAAGGAATTTTAACTCAACACAGTATTTGTGGATAAATGCTTTTTCAATAATAATATATTTATTTATTTTCTTAAAATGTATGAATTACTTGCTTACATCTGTTATAACTTTTTTTAAATCTGCCTCAGACACCAACCCAGTGTTTGCATATTCATATCTTCACATACTACGTATATACATGAAAAGCAGTTTTTGAACTAAGTAGTGTCTAAATTCAAAGTGTTCATAAAACAGTAGCCAAGAAAAGTATCCGGATGACCTATATTTCTGCTATAAATCTGAAGTTCACCTCTAATGGACATATTACTGTTCATAGACCATGGGAGAGAGGTCATAAATGGCTTGGAAATGACACAACTCTCTATATAGTTCACATGACAATACCAACATGGTGGCAGATGTAGTACATTCAGATTGCTTTCATACTACACACATTCATTCTTGATAATATTCATAATGGACACATGCATACTTTTGTAACAGTCATGAAATTCTTCAAATGTAGAACCAACTCAAACAGTATATATGATTTCAGTAGATGATAGAGAAAGGCCACAGGAAAGGACAGCTGAAGGCCCAAAGTAAGGAAGAGGTGCAAACTCTACCCAAAAGTGATGATTAGAAAGGTGCAAATCTCATGTGAAATGTTCTGATAATAAAAGATCATTTTCACATGGTCTGTGAGAAATGTGTGGAGTGAAGCTTCAGACCTGAATATACTCTTAAGATCTAAATTTGGAGTTTAAAGGGGCTATATGCAACTTTTTCCCCAAAATAAACGTAACAATAGCCTTTTTATTTTACCATTTATGACTCAAACATCTCCTGATGAGCATACTGACACCTTGTCCGCTCACAGTGGGTGCACCTATAAGCCTGTCTCCTATTTTTCCTATTTTCTGGCGGGTCGTCTTTTCCCGCGCTGTCTGCGGATGTGACGTCACCACCGCTGCGAGAGCGAGCAGAAAATGAGAGCAGTTCTGTTTTTTGGCCACAAGTGTCAGTCGCGAGTTTAAATTTCAGAAAAACGCATATAGCCCCTTTAAGCAAAAGTAACTGCATTTTTAAAAGAATACATTTGTAATGCATATATTCAAGGAAATTGTAAAAAATAAACACGTATGATATATTATTTGATATATTTGTGTATCATCATTTTTGTTAATTATTTCATTAATATGACACCTATTTTTTTTTTTTTTAAGAAAACCATTAATTCCAATACAGGTCATTTTGACCCTCTTTATGCATTTGTGCGCACTCAGAAAAAAAAGGTACAAAAGCTGTCACTGGGGTATTACCCTTTAAAAAGGCACACCTTTGTTCCTAAAGAGTGCATAGTATTAGTACCTCAAAGGTACAAATTGATACCAAAAGTGTACATATTAGTACCTAAATGGTACATATTAGAACCTTTTGAAAGGGTACCATCCCAGTGACTTCTTTTGTAAAATTTTTTGAGAGTGTGTAGGTTTTTTGGTTCATGCTTATTATATAAAGCTGAATTTTCAGTAGCCATTATTCCAGTCTTCAGTTTCACATGATCAATAAACACTTTTTATGCTGCTTAAAGGCTTAGTTCACCCAAAAAGGAAAATTCTGTCATTAATTACTTACCCTCATGTCGTTCGACACCCGTAAGACCTTCGGAAGATCAAGCTTCGAAGCGTTATGAATCAGTGAGTCGAATCATGATTCAGATTGCGTGTCACATCCACACTGCTGAATCGACTCACTGATTCATAACGCTTCGAAGCTTGATGATGCCGTGTTTTGAAATCGTCCTCACTATATAAGTCGTTATTTAGGTTTTTTTTGCGCACAAAAACTATTCTCGCCGATTCATAAAGTTATTTTAGAACCACTGTAGTGAGATGGACTTTGTAACGACGTCTTTAGTACCTTTTAAGGGTCTTGAGAGTGAACCGTGCCATTGAGCCAATGGAGGCCTTTCAGAGCCATCAGATTTCAACTAAAATATCTTCTTTTGTGTTCCGAAGATGAACGGAGGTCTTACGGGTGTCGAACGACATGAGGGTAAGTAATTAATGACAGAATTTTCATTTTTGGGTGAACTAACCCTTTAATAGTTTGATGAATAGAAAGTTCAAAAGAACAGCATTTATTTAAAAAAAAAAATGTTTTATCATTATAAATGTTTGATCACTTTGATGCATCATTGCTGACAGGACCCTCTGCCTAATCATCAATTATTTTGCTCTTCAGAATGGGTTTACTGGTTCTTCACAATGATGTATATTATTATATAGTACTTCATTGAAAAAGAAAGCCATACACAACCAACAGCTTTTCTATCCGGCCTGCACAAAATCAGGCAGATAAAGATAACTATCACTCCGTTTCATCAGGATAGACATGCTTTGCATGGTATGTGTGAGATTACTCCTGAAATCCATGACCACAGGACAGCTATGATAGAGGCGCTATCTCTGATCCTGCAGAAACTTTCACACCGTTACTGATGCAGGGCTGGATATCTCTGCTGTGATCTGATTTTGCCATCATGAGTGATGAGGATAGTGAAGGGATAGTTTTGGCATCTGTTATTTCCATCTAACAAATATAAAGCAGAGTTTTTTTATATGAAAGGCCAGAGAGATAAAATAGTTTTGTTAGTTACAAATTGTGTCTGTTTATTTAGTAGTTATCTCATGCAAATGTTTTATTTCTGTTGATCAGAATACAGATTTTCATCATTATTCATCATTTAAACAACCTCAAAGCTGATTCTTAAATTCACAATGGATATTTTGGGTCCTTTTGGTAAATTTTAAAATTAATATTTGTGTATGTTTGAATGTTTCCTGTTTCTTTTTCAGCAAAAAGACAACATAATAATAATAATGGCACATTTGTCTGTTAAGTCCATGAAGGCTGCACCAAAAACAAATGTGCAATGTCCGATTCAGGAACAAATGACTCTTATGAGGCTTTTTGCAATTCATCAAAAACATACAGCACAAGCAATGTAGCCACAATTTCGAAACGAATGTCCTGTTCTGTTCAAAAAGACGTTTATAATGTAAAAATTTTTCTATATAAGCAAAATGGACAAATCGTAACTGGTTTAAAAAAAAGTGTAACGTAAAATAATTTTTTTTTACAAATAAATCTTTGTTTGTTACTTTACTTGGATAATTTGAGTAGCTCACATGATTTGGATTTGTAGCAAAAACATATTTTATATAATTATATATCGCACTTCTTATCCTGAGTAATCTAGACAAGGCTTTGTAGAAATGTGCATTTCCAACATACTAGTTACATTTACTTAAAATATTTACTGCTGGGTTTGGCTGATGCAGTGAACCCTTTCACATGGTGACAACGTATTTTTCCATATTGCAACATCTAGCAAATTTTCCTATATTTCATATTTTAGGGGAATTTTATAACAGTGTTGTCTCAGGCGTGACCGTTGTTGTTTTGAGGATGTTTGCTGCTTGATAAATATTATATTTAAATCAACATTTTGTCACAACTTAATTTTATTGTGTACAATATACTTACTGGGGGTAAGGAGATTTCTAGTTCCCAGAATGCTTTGCATGGGATTTAATTGGAAGAGAAAATGTTGAATTCATTTATCTTCAAGTCTTTTTAAGCAAGAGAATGAAGTAGAAGGCTTGTCATTATTGTTTCATGTTCTATTAAGTTTTAGAAACGTTTTTGCCATGTTGGAGTTTTGGGGGTTACCTTGGTGGTGACAAGTGGAGCCTGACATTAGCAGTGCATCATATGAATTGCTTTGTACAATGATAAACTGTTTATAGCAGAATTGTGGTTTATTGTGTCTCTACTGCATACTGCTTATTACATATAGTGAAATAGAACAAATGCATGTCGTATAAGCATATTCAATTGAGTTATTTTTACATCTAATTGTTTTGGTGCTTACTCAGTTGAATTATGTTTTTGAGTTGTGTTGTGCTTTGTAAAATACTCAAAACAATTTAGGAGCCCTACAATTAGGATAAAATGTTTTAGAGTTTCTCCTAAATCGGCAAGTAAGGAGCTACTTTTAGCCTTAAAATGTTTTGTGAATACGGCCCCAGATTTAAATGACAATTGATCAACTCAAGAGCTTGTGAATCAGAATCGATTCAGGATATCGGAGATTATTAAAAATAACAGTAAGTAAGAAATAAAAAGAATATGTCACTGCATTGTTATTATTATTTTTTTATAACGAATTCTATTATTACTCTCTGCAACAGTTGCAATTGATGTGTGGGAATTAATTTGAACACATTTCATTAATGATATTTGATGATGCCTCTGAGAAAAATCTAATTTTGATTTTGACCTGATTAACATTTCATCAGCTTTATGTAGACAAAGCTGACCACACATGGTCATGTAATGTAAACCATAATTCACCATTTCAATTAAATCTTTTAGATCTCATTTATTTTTATGTCAAGCGCATTTTGGCAAGAATTAATTCGGTAGGAAAATGCGAGCAAGCAGAAATCTCCATCTGTACTGATGATACTCGTGAGATTCATATGACAGCAAGTTGGAGAAGAATGGGCACACTGCCAATTAATTATTTCTTTATGAACTTTACCTTTAAAGCAATCTGTCCCATTTTAATAACAGGAAAAATCCTTTGGACCCAATCGTTCATAAAGAGATACAGAAAAAAAGGAATTAGGACGAAAAATTAATTTAGACATTTATGAGACAAAAATGTGTTTCTGTCATTCCCTTTGAACTAATTAAGTAATTTACGCTCTGATTAAATTGTCTGGGCTGCTTAGAAATCTTCATGTTTACACGACATGAGTTTCATATCCGCACAGATAGCGGTACAGTTTTTGGAAGCATTCACATTTGAATTCCCCTTTGCATGCCGCGTTTACTCAAAGCACCATAATTAATCAGTTTTGTTTTTATTCACCTCAGATAGAATAGAGACATCAGCGTCTGCCGTTTTCATGGATCAGGTTCTCTTGTTGTGTTTACATGGCAGCACTACTCTAGACAGGCTCCAGCTATTGTTCCCCTGTCCCGTCCTCTCCACAGCGATATGCTCATCCAAATTCTTATTACCATTATCTCGCCTCCACAGCCGAGCGAGCCCAACTTTTTTTCTCTCCTTGAGGAGTGCAACATAATTTGTTTGGAGGATACTAACAAGCGACACAAGAAGAGGAGCCACTCATACATATACTGTATCTGATCTGGCTCACGGCCGGAAAGTTGATACACGCTCGCTCAGGGAAAAGCCGAAACGAGTTCAGCGAGTGTTTTATTCTTTCGCCTGTCTTGACTTCTTCACTCATCCTGTCAGGCCAAAATAACCTTCTCTATTTCATTTTACTGACCTTGGTTTTGCGGTAGAAATAACATTATGGGTTCTGCGTGGCCATTATGAGTGTTGGAGAGGAAGCTGAGCTCTTCTGTGCCCCGCTTGACAGACAGCTTTATGATTTGAGCATAAACTAACCCGTTCCATGCCTCACATTCTCGCTGTAGCCTTGCTGGTGACAGCAAGTAGCTTTCAGTGGGAGTAAAATGAGCTTCACTAGAGAATGAAAGAGCTAGCATATATGCTAGCATGCATACATTCCCATAAATACTCAGACAATGGTTCATTTATTGTTTATATTAGGCCTAAAAGAGCTTTTTTTTAGGGTGGTATGACTAGATTGTAAATACAAGGCACACTTGTCACAATCTATTTAAACCTAATATGAATTCTCTTCATTTGTCAAAACTGTGGCCGTGTTCATCTTAGCTTGATGGTTGTTCCATTATGACGAGTTTAATTTCTCTGTTGACAACATGCCAACAAATGAACATCTAATGGGATACAAATGAATGCTGTTATTTTCTCTGCATACTAATAAGCCAAAGCCATAATAATTCACTGAAAGATGAAAAATTCTGCCATCAAGTCAGGCCCGGTTCCAGAATCAAATCACACATACCCCTTTAACACTAGCATGAACCGGGTGCTAGTTCAGAGCTAGTGCTATTGCGGTTCGGAGTTGGTTTCGACTGGCGAGCCTTCTAAGAACCGGTTTGCCTTTCCACGGGCTAGAGAGCCACCACAAAGCCAGGTCTTACGTAGGGTTGGGTACCGAAACCCGGTGCCAATATGGCAGATTGGTCTCTGCAGCGTCGATGCATCTCAAACAAGCCTTCGATCAACAATGGCGGATGTTGCGTTACTATTGACGCACATGGCTTTCAGAACCTACATTGGCATCCAAACACAACGAATACAACGCGTTTGTGCAGCTTGCTGTAATTTGTATAGACGGAGATTACAATCGAGCTGCTATTAGCTTGAATATCTGTTACTTCAAAAATGGCGGTCACAAGTTTGAAATAGCAGCTAATCGTGCTAATAGTTCACATGGCTGTTGAGGCGCTACATCGATTTGTCTTGCTGTAGCGCCTCAACCGCCATGTGTATCGATCATCTCTTCCTACTACAGCATGAAGTAAACATGAATGAACATCAGAAGGTATGTTGTTTCAGCCACAGAAAAACTTCAATTCACATCCTTTTTCCAGTCCACAGACGTTAATATACTAACTCTCCTGTCTGGTTTGCTTGTCGTACAAAATGGCCAATTCCATTTGCTCTTGCTCCCCCATATTTTCATGGTCTTGATCTTTTCATGGATTTAGGAGCTTATGGACTCCTACCCTCTTCTTGTCTCAGTCTTGACAACTTCGGGTGCATCTCAATCAGCTCCCTAGTTCAGTAGTCAGGGCACTGATCAGGGAGTCGGGCATTTTAAGGGCTGTCTCAATCGCAGAATTCTTCCAGTCCACTGAAACGTTCGCTCCCTAAAAAGTCCCACAATGCACCACAGATGTTGTCATGTCGCCAGAAATAGAGTCATCAGTGTCCCAATGTGAAGTGAGCTAGCGTCCTTTACTGTCCTTACCAGTGCCCTTACACAATATACTGCAGGGCTCTCAAGTGTCACGCATTGAGCGTGACAGTCACTCATTTCGGCCTTTTGTCACGCACTCCCGCCACACATTGTATTTATCACGCAGAAACACTATTTATCATAGGCTATATTTAATATGCCGCAGCGCCCAAAATGTATCTGGCGTGCCGCTCTCTCTGTGGAAAGGAAAACGCGTCTCCCCTGCCAAAAAAAAAGAGGCTACACAATAGCCAATCAGAAAATAGCACTAATGTATCTGGGTAAGATTTAACACAACAACCAATGAAAAAAATCCTGGAATTGTTCACCATCATCCTCACTCACAGAGGAAACCACTGGAGCTCTGAGCATCACTTTGAGCACAGAGTAAGTCATAATCTCTTGATTTAATTTTACAACAAATTGACACAAACAATGACAATTTGACTGCTGTTAGAGAATGTTTCCCAGGTAATCAGCATCAGTTTTTCATGAGTGTCTGTAACTTAGCCAACAGTTTTACAGCCTGTTCACACCTGCTCAGAACAAGTAGCCTAGTCTAGGCCTATAATAAGCTACATACAATATTGCTTCAGAATAAATTATATTTACAACACATAAATGTATATATATATTTATTTATTTTTTTCTGGACAAGCAAATGTTTTACTCGGCCAAGTGAGTGACAGATTTACTTGTCCGAAGGACAAGCACGTGAACAGGCTTAATGTCGAGCCCTGACCGTAAGTCATCTTATATTTGCTGGGGAATACGTGTGTCCAGGCAGCTGGTAGGTTAGCCAACAGTTCGACCTGAGTATGTGAATTTCAGCAGCTAATTCTGACAACTGATTTAGTTTGGATTCAGAAGAAAAGAAAAAGGAAATAAAAGGAAAGAAAAAACTACATATTCCAAATTATGAAATATTAATTTGCCATTTGCCTCCTCTCTGACATCTTTGAAATAGACACATGCAATAATTGGATAACTGGATAAAATATAATGAAATGGCCTAGGCCAAATGTTTTCACATTTCTCTCTCTCTCTCTCTCTCTCTCTCTCTCTCTCTCTCTCTCTCTCTCTCTCTCTCTCTCTCTCCCTCTCTCTCTCTCTCACACACACACACACACACACACTCTCTCTCTCTCTCTCTCTCTCTCTCACACACACACACACACACACACACACACACACACACTAAGAAATGCTGAATTAAATATGTTTTTATTTGTACGAATTGTCATTTTTCAGATCAGAACCTCGTCCCCACCCAAACCCCTGCCGCCATCGCCAAAATCTCACTCTGAACTCAGTTGAAAACTTGAGAGCCCTGATACTGATTCACAAGCTCGGGAGCTAGGCAAATGACTGAGATGACCTAAATGACCTAATCATACACACCTGGTTAATGTCATCAGCTCATCAGCTCAGACCTGAAATGGATGTCTCAGACAAAGGTGTTGGAGAGGCTCCAAGGAAAGGGTTGAGAAGCAATGATCCATCACACTATCACGAATAAAAACACAAAAATGTAGCTCAAAAAGTTCCTGTAAATCTCAAACAGTAAAGGCTTGGAGCTAAATAAAATAACACATTTTTTGTTCTACAGAAGAAACAAAATATGGTTTTGGAACAACATGACAGTAAGTTGTTTTTTTTGTTGAACTGTTCCTTTAAGATGGCCAAAAAATAACCCTTCGATTTAATCCCACATTTTGGTCTCATATTTACAGTCATTCAGAAAACTGGATGTTATCTGAAACAATAGCTTCTCAGAGGATACTTATTTCTACACTTGTTACAATAAAGAGCAATTTCTACACGATTTAACCCATATAATTAGTTTGTGTTATAAATTAATGTATTTAGGTTGATTCCGTGATGGTACATAATATTTCTGAATTAAATGTTAGCATTTTCTTTCAGTGTACTAAACGGCTATGTGGAAAGCTGTGTTACCTGTAGCGCTGTGTGGGTGTTAGCAGCTAGCAACGAGTGGTTGTCTTCTGTGTGATTGCTGTTAAAATGTTGTTTGTGCTCGCAGCGATTGGTTCACAGCTGGTGCGCTCGGTGTGTTAATTCTGTCCCTGGCCCAGCCCACAGAGGGCCAACATTCAGGCAAGCAGTGCTTTCAATAATTGGGCTGGGATTCTACAGACCCCACTTTGGGGCATTGAGTTGGTGTTTATGCTAATGGCTTAGGCAATTAGCCTCAGGATGCACACTATAGAGGAAATATAAAGGATCTGAAACAGAAGCAACGGGTGGGATTGATTTCTTTTTTCTTTATTAACAAGAAATTTGTATTTTATATAACTAGGCCAAACGGTAAACACATCAATGGTAAATGATCATGTAAACAGATCCAGCAAGGCGAAGACATCCAACTGTTAAGAGACATGCTCGAAAATAACAAAGAAAAAGACATTTGGCAAATTCTTGCTTCTGATAATACAGAAATTGTAATATATTTGGCAAGTCAAGCCAAAGGTTTCAATGCTTTTAGTCAAAATCAGCTTTTAGCCTGTTTTTTTTCTTTCTCTCCCCCTCATTTTCCCTTAAAGGGATAGTTCACCCAAAAATGAAAATTAGACCATGATTTATTCACCCTCAAGTTATCCTAGGTGTGTATGACATTCTTCTTTCAGACGAATAAAATCGGAGTTATATTAAAAATGTCCTGGCTCTTCAAATCTATCCATCATATAACTTCTCCACATGGCTCCGGGGGGTTGATCAAGGCCTTCTGAAGCGAAGTGGCGTGTATATGCGTTTGTGTATATCCATATTTAAAACTTTGTTGACTAAATTAACTAGCTTCCGGCGGTCAGCAGTACGCGAGTCGACTTGCGCTAAAAGAGTAACCCCTGACAACCCGGTAACTCGCGTACTGCTGACCACCGGAAGCTAGTTATTTTATACAAATATCATTTACAAAATATTAATCTCCAACATGATTAACTTTTACGATTCCTGTTGTGTCGGGGGAACCCAGAGGACAAACGCTCCGCACTCTGTAGTTTGTCACGTGGAATGAAATGATACGCAATCAGAAAGCGAGCTGACGGAAGTCTCCATGATTTAATGCAAATCTTTTTCTTTTTTTTCCCCTGTGATTTTTCTGTAGAAAACAGTCCAAACTCTATTATCGCCATTTCTTCTTGCCCATCTTCTGTCATGTTTGTTTGCACTATAGTTATGTGAGAGATTTTGCGAGATTTCCCTATTAAAGGGATAGTTCACCCAAAAATGAAAATTCTGTCATCATTTACTCACCCTCAAGTCGTTCCAAACCTGTATGAGTTTCTTTGTTCTGCTGAACACAAAGGAAGATATTTAGAAGAATGTTTGTAACAAAGCAGATAGAGCAACTATTGACTACCATAGTATTTTTCCCTAATATGGTAGTCAATGGTTGCTCTCTCTGCTTGGTTACAAACATTCTTCAAAATATCTTCTTTTTTGTTTAGCAGAACAAAGAAACTCATACAGGTTTGGAACAACTTGAGGGTGAGTAAATTATGACATAGATTTAAAGGGATAGTTCACCCAAAAATGAAAATTCTGTTTTTTTCATCGTCATGTTTGTGGTCTCTCACATTTTGAAAATCGGATAAGATTTTACAAGTCTTTTAGTGTGGACATGCCTTTATAGCACACATAAACTACGACTTAAAAAAAGGGGGGGGAAATAAATTCATTTTATTCAGGATGCATTAAATTGATCAAAAGTGGCAGTAAAGGCTTTTGAATTGTTGAAAAAAAAATGCTATTTAAAATAATTCATGCTTTTCTTTGGAACGGCACAACTGTTGTTATTATTATTCAATGTGAAAATCAATAAGAAACGTTTTTGGGCAGCAAATCAGCATATTAGAATGATTTCTGAAGGATCATGTGACACTGAAGACTGGAGTAATGAGGCTGGAAATTCAGCTTTACATCACAGAAATAAATTATATTTTAAAATATATGAAAGAAGAAAACCGGTATTTCAAATTGTAGTAATATTTCACAATATAACTATAACTATGTATTTTTGATCAAATAATTGCATCCTTGGCGAGCATAAAAGACGGCTTTCAAAAAGTCTTACCGACCCAAACCTTTTGAACGGTGTACTCTACATTGGCAAGATATCTACTCAATGTAGGCAATTTTTTCTGAAAGATGGAATTTATAAAGTGTTTTCTCATCTGAAATACATCAGTATTGTGTGTCGCTTAGATGACACACTCTTTCAAACACGTCTCAGCAACGCGCTGGCTGGGTTAAGTCTTTGTTTACACTTTGGATATTGTAGCTATACTTATGCAAATATAAGAAGCACATGATTACCTACAAATGACAAGAGTTATTTTTAGGATTAATTGCAAGACTAATTTTGCTTGCTCCACTGGATCAAAACTGGTGTGGAACAATGTAGATTATGGGCTAATTTGAATTAATGATCAAGCTGTGTTAAAAAGGTTTTGAAAGCCGATATGTAATTCAGTACCATGCAATTCAGTTCACAGCAGTGCCAGAAAACTTAAAAGGGGGATATTTATGGCCTGGGATTGGGTTTTTGAGGCATTTTCTACCTTTACCATGACAATATACTGTAAAACCACACATTATCCTGCCAATTTATGTAAAACTTCAGCTGAATCAATTTAAATTGGTGCAGCAGAGATGATGAAAGGAGAGTTGAGTATAGGAACTTTGCAGCAATTTTAATAAATAATAATTTATAGGTGCACTACGTAACATTTTTTCAGTAAAATATCCAAAAACCACTTTGCCAGTGTTATATATTTTGTTGAGTTGGGTACTTACAATATCCCAAATTTTTCCAACTATTTGTAAATCGTGAGAAATTGCTATTTTAACCAAGGAACCGGGACATGTGAGGAAGTCGCCTGTCAATTGCGTCAGATCTGCGTTATCCTCAGTTTCCGCAGAAACGCTTTACTCTCACTGCAGTGTGAACAAGTGTCATAACAGCCACCAAGAGAACGCACAGAGTAACGTCATAACATCATTTTCAAGACACTTAGATGTATCTAATATGATAAACTGAGCGGCGTTACCTCATACTCATGACCGGAAAAGCGGAAAGTGGAAGTGGCGCCGGCGACTGTGGCATATTAAAAGTCCCACCGGCAACTATACCGTAATAACAGTCCAGCGTCTCGTGAGACGTTTGTTGCGCTCTTCTTATTAACAATCGATCCAGCAGCCTTGTTCAGCACCCTCAACACTCAGCCCTGCTTCTGCTTCATACAGTAATGTTAATAATCCCATCCATGAACATGATTTCTGCCCGAGTCCTATCCCGATTCTTTTCCACCGGCTGTGAGGTGGAGACCACATGTCCCAAGATTCTGCACTCAAACCTGGCGTCATCAAACTACGCCTTTGTTTTGAATAATAGTAAATAGTAAAGTTATATAGTGCAGGCTTAATAAATAAAATTCAAACAGGCAAATCAAATCAAAACACAGTGTAACAGTTTCACTTAAAGACAATTACCGACAACTCAAGATAGAAACACAGGGCAATGTACACTCAGCTAAAGGATTATTAGGAACACCTGTTCAATTTCTCATTAATGCAATTATCTAATCAACCAATCACATGGCAGTTGCTTCAATGCATTTAGGGGTGTGGTCCTGGTCAAGACAATCTCCTGAACTCCAAACTGAATGTCAGAATGGGAAAGAAAGGTGATTTAAGCAATTTTGAGCGTGACAGTATTTTGAGAGTATTTCACAATCTGCTCAGTTACTGGGATTTTCACGCACAACCATTTCTAGGGTTTACAAAGAATGGTGTGAAAAGAGAAAAACATCCAGTATGCGGCAGTCCTGTGTGCGAAAATGCCTTGTTGATGCTAGAGGTCAGAGGAGATTGGGCCGACTGATTCAAGCTGATAGAAGAGCAACTTTGACTGAAATAACCACTCGTTACAACCGAGGTATGCAGCAAAGCATTTGTGAAGCCACAACACACACAACCTTGAGGCGGATGGGCTACAACAGCAGAAGACCCCACCGGGTACCACTCATCTCCACTACAAATAGGAAAAAGAACAAAGCTACAATTTGCACAAGCTCACCAAAATTGGACAGTTGAAGACTGGAAAAATGTTGCCTGGTCTGATGAGTCTCGATTTCTGTTGAGACATTCAGATGGTAGAGTCAGAATTTGGCGTAAACAGAATGAGAACATGGATCCATCATGCCTTGTTACCACTGTGCAGGCTGGTGGTGGTGGTGTAATGGTGTGGGGGATGTTTTCTTAACATCTTGGCACACTTTAGGCCCCTTAGTGCCAATTGGGCATTGTTTAAATGCCACAGCCTACCTGAGCATTGTTTGTGACCATGTCCATCCCTTTATGACCACCATGTACCCATCCTCTGATGGCTACTTCCAGCAGGATAATACACCATGTCACAAAGCTCGAATCATTTCAAATTTGTTTCTTGAACATGACAATGAGTTCACTGTACTAAAATGACCCCCACAGTCACCAGATCTCAACCCAATAGAGCATCTTTGGGATGTGGTGGAACGGGAGCTTCGTGCCCTGGATCCCACAAATCTCCATCAACTGCAAGATGCTATCCTATCATTATGGGCCAACATTTCTAAAGAATGCTTTCAGCACCTTGTTAAATCAATGCCACGTAGAATTAAGGCAGTTCAGAAGGCGAAAGGGGGTCAAACACAGTATTAGTATGGTGTTCCTAATAATCCTTTAGGTGAGTGTATATATACCAGAGCAAACAAGCAACCAAACTAGACAGAGGTGAAGAACATAATCATTAACAGTAGATAGTCAGTAACTAAGAAAACTCAGGGAAACAAAAACATGCAAAAAAAATTTTTTATGGATATTATTTTTGTGTAAGAAACAAATAATTTTATTCAGCAAGGATGAATTAAATTGCTCAAATGTGACAGTAAAAAAAATGGATACATTTACAAAAGATTTAGATTTCAAATAAAAGATGTTCTTTTGAGTTTTCTATTTATCAAAATAAATGTCATGGTTTCCACAAAAATATTAAGCAGAACAGCTGTTTATAATATTAATATTAATAATAATAAAACTTTTTTCTTTTTTTTAATCATTCAAAATGTTAGGCATGTTCCACTTGAAGTGTGCCATGTTGTGCTTGTCTAACCTTTAATTAACGTGCACCATGCAGTTTATAAAATAACTCTGGACTGCATTCAGTGTGCTGTGCGGTCAGTCATTTTCTTGTTTGTTTTCAATTATTTTTTTGGCTCTATATGCACCTGAAGCAAAATGATTTTTTATCCATTTGGAGCGCAACAGTTTTTTCTAGTTCACAGTTTAGTTAAACAACAGCTGAGTTTATTGGTCTCCCTCGGTATACCAAAGGCCTGTATGGCAATGATCGTTTGGTATGCTAATAATGTGCATAATCAGTTTAGAAGGACAGATTGGATTCCCAGTAGACTTCATCAGGGTACATGAAAAGCTTTTTTGACACTTACCTTTTTTTGGGCATAAAGTGAGCAAAACTTACAGCTGCTCAGCTGTCATCCTGTGTCATGTTATTATTTCCCTTTTGTCTTGAATGACGTTTAATTCCTGGGATAAAACTTTACAAAAAGCAGGATTGTGGGGTCAATATTCTCGTAGGTGTGTGTGTGTGTGTGTGTGTGTGTGTGTCATTCTGTCACTCTCAGGCAGGCCATCTCTAGAGACACAGCCCTGAGGCTTGCTGGCAGGGGAAGACTATTGACCAGCTGCAATCTGGACAGAAGAAGAGTACGGCTCTTGACGGTGATAATTAGAAAGTGTCCATGCACTGTTGACATTTAAATATTTGTGAAGGGCCCCATGTAATCCGCACAAGGCATTCACTCAGAGTCCTGCAATCAGATGTGACATTTATATTTGTTACTGAATAAAACTGCTCTTGGAAATACCAGGATTTCCCTAAAGTCAGATTTTTAAATCATGTTTGCTTTCGATTGTTTTCAGGATTTTCCTAAATGATGCATAATCAGTATGCTCAAAAATATGCTAAACTGGTAACAAGATGAGTGAGAGCCAATGGCATTTAACATCATTTACGTTCAGTTACGGAGGGGACATTTTTTGAATAATACATTTTATTCGGTTCACATTAAACTATTGTATGGCTTCAGAAAACTATAATGCACAATGAACAGTTATCACCTTAATCCTGAAGGTCCATCCCCCCAAAATTGTAGAATATGCCATCACTGTGACGTTTCCTTTTGGGAGTGTGTTTATTGCTGAGCTTTTTTTCTGATATTTGAAAGCATTTATGGAACATAAGGTAGGCGTATGTTCTGGTCCCTGATGGCATAAGTGTCAGTCCGACAAGCATTTACACTTTAGTGTAAAGCCAGTGCACTTATAGCTGCAAGTTATTGGATGAAGATAACAGCTATGTTTTTCTCGGGCACTTGTGTAAGTTGCCCAAGCATGTTCCATGTCATTGTAATGAATTATATCCTCTGAGATTTTGGTAAATGATGCTCTTCTTATCTGGGTCACTGTGTTAACAGTGCTGTGTTCCTGAAACTACTCATTAGGCTTTTTTTCTCCAAGTTTCTTTGAGTGGTAAATAAGAGCCTGCCAGGAACTATTTGGGTAAGTTGGAACATGATTATTGAGCCTTATCTATCATCATCTTCAACTAACAGCTCAGAAATATTGAATATTTAGAGGTATAAATGGACTAGATACTATATATATATACACCGTTCAGGCATAACATTATGATATTGTGTTGGTCCCCCTTTTTGCTGCCAAAACATCCCTGACCCTTCGAGGCATGGACTTCACTAGACCCCTGAAGGTGTGCTGTGGTATCTGGCACCAAGATGTTAGCAGCAGATTCTTTACAGAAGTCCTGTAAGTTGCGAGGTGAGGCATCCATGGATCGGACTTGTTTGTTCAGCACATCCCACAGATGCTCGATTGGATTGAGATCTGGGGAATTTGGAGGCCTAGTCAACGCCTCAAACTCGTTGTTGTGCTCCTCAAACCATTCCTAAACCATTTTTGCTTTGTGGCAGTGCATTATCCTGCTGAAAGAGGCCACAGCCACCAGGGAATACCGTTTCCATGAAAGGGTGTACATGGTCTGCAACAATGCTTAGGTAGGTGGCACGTGTCAAAGTAACATCCAGATGGATGGCAGGACCCAAGGTTTCCCAGCAGAACATTTCCCAAAGAACCACACTGCCTCTGCCGGCTTGTCTTCTTCCCATGGTGCCGTGTTTTCCCCAGGTAAGTGACACATGTACGTGATGTAAAAGAAATCGTGATACATCTGGCCAGGCCACCTTCCTTCCATTGGTTTGTGGTCCAGGTCTAATGTTATAGGCTCACTGTTGCCGTTTTCGGCGGTGGACAGGGGTCAGCATGGGCACCCTGACTGGTCTGCGGCTATGCAGCCCCATACGCAACAAACTGTGATGCACTGTGTATTGTGAAACCTTTCTATCTGAACCAGCATTAACTTCTTGAGCAATTTGAGCTACAGTAGCTCGTCTGAAGACCGGACCACAAAGGCCAGCCTTCACTCCCCACGTGCATCAATGAGCCTTGGCTAGCCATGACTGGCCCATGTCGCCGGTTGACCACTGTTCCATTCCTTGGAGCACTTTTAATAGATACTGACCACTGCAGACCGGGAACACCCCACAAGAGCTCCAGTTTTGGAGATGTCATCTAGCCATTACAATTTGGCCCTTGTCAAACTTGCTCAAATCCTTACGCTTTCCCATTTTTCCTGCTTCTAACGTATCAACTATGAACACAAAATGTTCACTTGCTGCCTAAGATATACCACCCACATTTTAATTAATAATTTGATACAATGCACTTATTGTGTACATACATGTCTTTACATTGTACTTACATTTTTAAATATACCTGTATGTAATTACATCTGTGATTAATTTCTGTAGTTACATTTGTAATTACACTGTTGACACTTCCCTTACACCTAACCCTACCCCATACCACCACACCTGTCCCTATCCCTACCCATATCCCACCTCAATATCAGCAAAAGTATTTTGCAATACAATATAAACACAGTAAGTACATTGTACTTATTTTTTGATGTAAGTACATAGTACTTAAGGCCACCTAATATAAAGTGGGGCCACAGGCGCCATGAGGAAAAGATAACCAGTGTTATTTACTTCACCTGTTATGCCTGATCGGTGTATATTCTATATATATATATTCAAGTGTTGATAAAATAGAGTGCATAGATTTTTTTTAAGCAGAGGCTCTGTTTTTTCTTTTGATAGCTACATTGCATGTTCAGATATTCATCGTTTTGTGAAAATTATCAAAAACGCTGGGGCTGGCTGGCAACTTTAAGATTAGTAATAAATATACACTCACCTAAATATGTTTGACCCCCTTTCGCCTTCAGAACTGCCTCAATTCTATGTGGCATTGATTCAACAAGGTGCTGAAAGCATTCTTTAGAAATGTTGGCCCATATTGATAGGATAGCATCTTGCAGTTGATGGAGATTTGTGGGATGCACATCCAGGGCATGAAGCTCCCGTTCCACCACATCCCAAAGATGCTCTATTGGGTTGAGATCTGGTGACTGTGGGGGCCATTTTAGTACAGTGAACTCATTGTCATGTTCAAAAAACCAATTTGAAATGATTCGAGCTTTGTGACATGGTGCATTATCCTGCTGGAAGTAGCCATCAGAGGATGGGTACATGGTGGTCATAAAGGGATGGACATGGTCAGAAACAATGCTCAGGTAGGCCGTGGCATTTAAACGATGCCCAATTGGCACTAAGGGGCCTAAAGTGTGCCAAGAAAACATCCCCCACACCATTACACCACCACCACCAGCCTGCACAGTGGTAACAAGGCATGATGGATCCATGTTCTCATTCTGTTTATGCCAAATTCTGACTCTACCATCTGAATGTCTCAACAGAAATCGAGACTCATCAGACCAGGCAACATTTTTCCAGTCTTCAACTGTCCAATTTTGGTGAGCTCGTGCAAATTGTAGCCTCTTTTTCCTATTTGTAGTGGAGTTGAGTGCTACCCGGTGGGGTCTTCTGCTGTTGTAGTCGGCCCATTCTCCTCTGATCTCTATCATCAACTCGGCATTTTCGCCCACAGGACTGCCGCATACTGGATGTTTTTCCCTTTTCACACCATTCTTTGTAAACCCTAGAAATGGTTGTGCGTGAAAATCCCAGTAACTGAGCAGATTGTGAAATACTCAGACTGGCCCGTCTGGCACCAACAACCATGCCACGCTCAAAATTGCTTAAAGAGCACCTATCATGGCATTTAAAATGTTCCAAATATTGTTTTAGAAGTCCCCAACAACAGTTTTGCATGCATGCAATGACAAAAAAGACTTTAGTTTTCTTATAATATGCATTTATTTTTACCTGTTTTGACAGCAATTCTCAAATGATTCCTTTAGTGATTCACTTTTCAAAACCCCGCCTTTACGTGACGCTAATCTGCGGTGATTGGTCAGATGACCCAGTCAGTTGTGATTGGTATAGTCTGTGCAGATATTCTCGGAAACGGAACGCCCATCAAAGTCTTATAATGACAGTAATTTGTTAATATGTGTCAGGAGTTATGAATATGAAAACCGCGTCGGTACTGTTTGATTGTAATATGAGCCTCAGCTGATCTCATTCATAAAAAAACTCCTCACGAAGACTCGCGACAAATCAACATCCCTCAGGGCTTTTAGTTCAAAAGTGTGCAGATGAGGAGACATATTGATAGATTCTCATATGTCTGTGTCAAATTTCTAAACAGAGGAGTATTTTTTATTCAATACTTCCTCAAAATGGGCAGAAATAGCCTAATCATGAGCGCTTGAGTCTCTTATGTGTTGTTTTCAATTCATACTGGCAGCCGGAGGGCGCTCTGTGCACATGTAATCCATGTATGGTACAGACAGACGAAGAAGATACCATGTGCCATAATAAAAGTCCATAATAAAAGCTTCCCGAGATCGCGAAACATACATTTGACGACTAATAATAAACACTCAATCGCGACGATGTATGGTTTGTCTTCAAGCCACTAGTCTTCAAATGCTCATCCTTGGGCAGATGAAAAAAGTTTGCTTTTGAGTCGCACTTCAGAACACAGCGTCTCGTGGCCATGATGTTTTCTAGTTTTCACTGGCGTCTTGGAGCGCAATAAGTGGGCGTATCGTATTCAAATAACTTGACAAGTTGACGTCATCTAGTCAGAGAAAAAGCTTCGGTCTTCTAACGATTCTTAAAAATGACTCCGAGTCGACTCTTACTTTTGAAAGAAAATAACTATATATACGGTGCACTGTCATATTTCAAGCTATCACAGGATGTTTTTGTTCACTTAGATCTATGTTACACACTACATGAAAGGTAAATTTCAAAATTCCATGATAGGTGCTCTTTAAAACACCTTTCTTTCCCATTCTGACATTCAGTTTGGAGTTCAGGAGATTGTCTTGACCAGGACCACAGCCCTAAATGCATTGAAGCAACTGCCATGTGATTGGTTGATTAGATAATTGCATTAATGAGAAATTGAACAGGTGTTCCTAATAATCCTTTAGGTGAGTGTATAATTAGGCTACTTCAGTGTAAGAAATATTAAAATCATGTCACTGAAAAATATATTACAAAAAAGGATTAGCAGGTTGGAAAGTGATATTGAGTAATTAATACTATTTTAACTGAAAATACTCACACACCTCATTGTTGCTATAAGATACATTTTCATTACAGTAACAAATGTGACCAACTAGGGCCTACAGGGTGAAAAACAAGGCAATTTTGCACCAAACATGCTCTTGTAGGCCAGGGTTTACCAGAAACGCTGCTCACAAATAATGCTTCCCAAATACTGGAATCATCTTAAATAACACCGGATTTGAGTTTCAGGCACATACAGTGCCGTCTAAAGGGGGAATTTGGTCTCATTCTTTCTCCTGAAACTTAACCGCAACATCTAACACTATGATTAGCAGTCACACCTGAGCTTACCTGCAAATGCACAGAAATAGTTGTTTCATGACTCAAAATATTCCTGAGCAGGTGTTTAGTGTATGGTGCAATGGTTGTAACCAGCTCTGGGAGAGCAGTCGACTGTACATAAAAAGCAGTGAATATTGATTTGTCAATTCTTAATCTCAATCGGAAATGAACGCATTGACATCAGTGTATATCAGATGTCAATGTATCTCCAAATTTATAACAGCAGTCGCTTGTTATTTCTTATTTATGAGCAATCTATATTAAATTCATTTATTCAGAAGCTGTAATCAATTGTGGAAATAAGTGCAATAAAACAGTTGCTCTGGTTGACTGATGCGTATGAAATTTCAAAAATGAAATCGCTCATTAATCATTATAGATTTTAGAATGTTATAGTACACTGGAAAATCATTTGTAAGAGAGTCTCTGTAAGCACAAACATGTTACCGCTACTGCCTAAACAATGGCTTTAGATGTAAAAAAAAAAAAACTGAGAAGCTTAGGTAGGTCGCCTAAGGTATTTCATGATAATGAGAAATCTGAATTTTGTCTTGTTCCAGAAATTCCATGAGTTAATTCCTCTGTGTTGTCTGTTAACCTGTTTGCGAACATTGCTGCTGAAGTATTTTAACTTTTACCTGAGCTACTATTTTGGTATCATCAGATTTACCCAACCGTAAACATTGAAGAAGAAAAATGTTCTTGGTTGTTTGTTGGTCAGCCAACTCCTTGTCTAAATGAGCAGTTCTTGACCAGAATAAGCCATTAAGCGATGTCTCAGTGAGAGTATATGTAACAGACAGTTTGGACACTGTCTTCATGATTACTCTTTCAGCGCAACCTAAATGAAACCTTTTCCATTTCAGTTGTGCCCTATAACCGCATTTTGGTAAGCTGCATGCGTGAGCTCATGAGGGGGGGTCTGAAGCAAACACTAGGGGTCAGACAGAGAGGACGCCGCTTTTCTTCCTGAGAGGGGAAACGCACAGACATGCTGTCAGATAGCGGACATGCAGGACTGACAGTGAGAGACGTGACATCCGGAGGTCAGGAGAAGTGTACGAGCCTTCCACATTTGTGAATATTGGAGAAGGAAGGAGGCTCTGTGGGAATGGCCCATTAGAGAGTGCATGCACCCAGAGGATAATCAGATACAGGCCAAATTACCCCCAGCTGGACGCCAATCCTGCACTTCCATTGAGAATAAGGGGAGTGGAAAGACCCTTTCTGGCGCGTGGGTGATTGAAATTGCGATTCCATACAGAGCGCTGCTCGGGACGTTGACCCTGACCCAGTTGGTAGGTATGATGGTTTATGGGCCATTGGACCGCATTTAATTCTTCGCACAACAGAGGCCCATTACAGACATGACTGCTGGGAGATTCCATCCCTTAACCCTCTGACTTGGTTTTTTCAATCTTCACATTTCAGTCTTGAGCATGAAGAAAGGTTGACAGCAGCGAATAACAGTTTTATATATTTCGTTTTTTATTACCTTGGTTTATATTGTATCAACCCGGCAGCTACTGTGACTTATCTCATGGGTTATTTTTATTGGTTTTCAATACCAGACTCCAAAAATTGGCCTCTACCACTCATGACGAGACCCACACGGAACCTGCACACGTTTTCTAAACTGATTGTGGGGCAAAAGCTTTAGAATCCTGAGGAACGTGAACATGAAATTGCATTCAAAAACCTATTTTATTTCTTTACGTGGTGTATGCCCAAGTGACACCATATATCCACCATATTTTTTACGCTAGAATGGCTGTGGCCATTTTAAACTTGAAAGTACAAGACTCCCTGTTAGCCACTTGCAGTTATTTTAGCTGTACAAAAACAGTCTATAATGCTGCTTGATAGGGCTGCACAATATATCAAAATGATCAAAATTTCACACACTTACATATTGCAATATGCATATTGTAATTGCTTTAGATAACAATGATTTTAATACTTCAAAATATTACAAAAAGTCGAAGTTTTAGATCAACATGGTGAGCAGAGAATGGACTGTTACATACTATGTTTCCATCCAAAGTTGCGAATTTAACTTATGTGCAAAATTGGAATATTCTCCACTAATAAAACATTTGCGAATAAAACAGTGTTTCCATCCAGTGAGCCAAAGAGAACAAAATTATCACTTCCTGATAGAGTGGCGCTTAGTATCATTAAGAAAAGAAGGGAGAAGCCACTATATATAATAATTTTGTTATAATAATAATTCTTAGTGTGTGGGATATATTAGGCAGCAAGTGAACATTTTGCTCTCAAAGTTGATGTGTTATAAGCAGGAAAAATGGGCGAGCGTAAGGATTTGAGAGAGTTTGACAAGGGCCAAATTGTGATGGCTAGACGACTGGGTCAGAGCATCTCCAAAACTGCAGCTCTTGTGGGGTGTTCCCCCTCTGCAGTGGTCAGTATCTATCAAAGCGGCAAAAGTGGGCACATGAGCATCAGAACTGGACCAAGGAGTAATTGAAGAAGGTGTCCTGGTGTGATGAATCACGTTTTCTTTTACATCACGTGGATGGCCGGGTGCGTGTGCTTTACTTACCTGGGGAACACGTGACACCAGGATGCACTATGGGAAGAAGGCAAGCGTGATGCTTTGGGCAATGTTCTGCTGGGAAACCTAGGGTCCTGCCATTTGTGTGGATGTTACTTTGACACGTAGCATCTACCTAAGCATTGTTGCAGACCATGTACACGCTTTCATGGAAATGGTATTTCCTGTTGGCTGTGGTCTCTTTCAGCAAGATAATGCACTGCCACAGAGAAAAAAATTTTAGGAATGGTTTGAGGAGCACAACAACGAGTTTGAGGCGTTGAATTGGCCTCCAAATTCCCCAGATCTCAATCCAATCGAGCATCTGTGGGATGTGCTGAACAAACAAGTCCGATCCATGGATGCCACACCTCTCAACTTACAGAAATTAAAGTATCTGCTGCTAACATCTTGGTGCCAAATACTATAGCACTCCTTCAGGGATCTAGTGGAGTCCATGCCTCAATGGGTCAGGGCTGTTTTGGCAGCAAAAGGGGGACCAACACAATATTAGGACGTGGTCATAAAGTTATGTCTGATCGGTGTATAATTCTTAGATTTTGTAAATGGACACTTGTAGCGCAAAGTTGGCAGCTCTACTTTGAATACCAGTATGATTTTGTACCTGCTGGGTGGAGTTATTGTTCAGGGAGAAAGAGTAAATCTGTCCATTCTCTTTGATTCATGGGTGCCTGTAAACATTGTGCTAGGTGTGTGATTATAGGAGCAAGGTGTTGAGCGCACAGTAATTCACCCTGGAAGAGTTGTTGAAACCCCACCCGACCCATTCTGCTTTATTATTGCCTAGTTGTCCGTACTTGTCCCTTACAGTAAGACCGCCTCTGTCCTTCTTTCTTGCTAGCACTCTTTTTGCCTCTAGTTTCTTTCTTTCTTTTTCCATTCTCATTCCTCAATCCGGTAAAGAGAGCATGAGCACATACCTGTGCCGTAAGGTAATGGATTGAAAAGGGATAATGGATGCTTTGACACATTTACAAGGTAGCAGCTCTGTAATTATCATTGTGAATTGTTATTTACACCATCAGCTGACTGTATTTCAGTGCTGAGCCTATCCTACAATCTGACAGGAATTTACAAGGTAGAGTTACAAGAAGAAAATGTACCCTAGAGTGCATGTGTATTGGTGTGAATGAATGGAAAGGTGTGCCAACAGATGCAGAACAGAAGAGCTGCTCTTGAACTCACTGACACCATTAACAACAGCACAAGGTTGTTAAATATTGCACTAATAGAATGAAAAACTTAACTCGACCCTTGAGAAAAAAATTATGTTCTTAATTGTATCGAATGTGCACTTGAATCTTAAAGGTAAATTTAAAAGAACATTTGTACTTGCAGATTATATAAAATTAAAAGCGCACTTTCATGACTGTTTCTTAACACACTTAAGTACATATTTAAAAAGTGCATATTGTGATAATATAAAATAAAAAGTTTTACTTTAAAGTATATTTTAAATATTTTTTCACATTTTTTGTTATACTGAATGCTTTAAAGATTTACACTCATTTGAATGTGTTAACTAACATACTAAAGGACTTACAAAGTAATTTTAATTCTAACTGTAGTCTGTTATTCAATATTACATATATTATATATATACACCGATCAGGCATATCATTATGAGCCCTGACAGAAGAGGTGAATAACACTGATTATCTCTTTATCACGGCACCTGTTAGTGGGAGGGATATATTAGGCAGCAAGTGAATAGTTTGTCCTCAAAGAGTATGTGTTAGAAGCAGGGAAAATGGGCAAGCGTAAGGATTTGAGTGAGTTTGACAAGGGCCAAATTGTGATGGCTAGACGACTGGGTCAGAGCATCTCCAAAACTGCAGCTCTTGTGTGGGGTTCCCGGTCTGCAGTGGTCAGTATCTATCAAAAGTGGTCAAGAAGTTAATGCTGGTTCTGATAGAAAGGTGTCAGAATACACAGTGCATCACAGTTTGTTGCGTATGGGACTGCATAGCCGCAGACCAGTCAGGGTGCCCATGCTGACCCCTGTCCACCGCCAAAAGCGCCAACAGTGGCCACATGAGCATCAGAACTGGGCCACGGAGCATTAGAAGAAGGTGGCCTGGTCTGATAAATCACGTGAATGGCTGGGTGCGTGTGCTTTACTTACCTGGGGAAAACACGGCACCAGGATGCACTATGGGAAGAAGAGAAGCCAGCGGAGGCAGTGTGATGCTTTGGGCAATGTTCTGCTGGGAAACCTTAGGTCCTGCCATACATGTGGATGTTACTTTGACACGTACCACCTACCTAAGCATTGTTGCAGATCATGTACACCCTTTCATGGGAACTGTATTCCCTGGTGGCTGTGCCTCTTTAAGCAGGATAACGCCCAAAAATGGTTCGGGAATGGTTTGAGGAGCACGAGTTTGAGGTGTTGATTTGGCCTCCAAATTCCCCAGATCTCAATCCAATCCAGCACCTGTGGGATGTGCTGAACAAACAAGTCCGATCCATGGATGCCTCACCTCGCAACTTACAGGACTTAAAGGATCTGCTGCTAACAACTTGGTGCCAGATACAACATTGTATGCACTATATGCATAAATTGTAACTTCATCATTCAAATGTGTAATTAAATGCATGCCATCCAAGTTTAAATAGAAATGGCATTAAACGTTTTTTTAGCTGAGTACACTTTAAACATTTTTCAAAGACAATAGAAGTAATTCTGAAATGACATATTGTAATTCCAAACACACACTTTATTTGGGAACACAGGGCAGAGAATGGGGTGTAGCAGATGTACTAGATGAATAACGATGGTCTTGATGGTTGTCTCATAGAGGAAGTATGAAGATGGAGAAACGGATACCTCAGCAGCCGGGATGGAAGGTGAAAAACGAAAGCCAACACTCTGGGATGAAGTCGCAAGGAGACAGGAACACACTCTGGGAAAACCAAGGATATCAGGTAAGTGAGTCTTTCCTAGTGCAAGGCCAGACCGCTGTGTGGTGGAAGTGAGAGAGCCTGGCTGATCTGTGACACATACAAAGATGTATTAAATGCAATTATTAACATTTCATATAAATGTATTTAAACTATAATACATTTTAATTTAATTGCAAATAAGTGTCTGAAAAAGTACAGTTAATTCACAGTATATTCTTCTCAAGCATATTATTTCCATAATTGTGTTATGTTGTTGAAAATTCTTTACATAATTCGGTGTTCCGATCAAAACTGACAAAATTAAATTGCTTGTAAATCTATTATCACCAAATATTGGATCCATTGTTATTGAATCTTAGTGTTTGAGTAAAAAAAAGTTAACTCAAACTTATTTACTTAAAAAAAGTAAAGTGCATAATCTCACATCCATGTGGCCTACAATCAATCCGTTCCAAAAAGAAATTTAAAACCTGTGCTAATGAAAGAAAAAAGTTCATAAACGAGAGATTCATAAGCAATTTATGTAGGCTGGTCATTTTTGAACAGGAACACCACAAGAGTAACAATTTTGACAAAAAAAAGAAAAATCATCACCGTTTTTTGGCAAGTTATACCCTGTGTGAGCAAAGTATGTATATGAAATGCTGTTTCTGAGGAGCAATAGGATCATTTAGCCCTGCTGCTATAGTTACGAGTATGTTAAACATACGCTTTTGTTTAGCTAAGAGGTTAAAATGAAAACTAGCTAATTGATGATGCATATTCAGATGGTGTTGTGGCTGAATGTTGCACTGAGGCAGTATTGTTGGAAATTGAGAGTTTATGGATTCCCCTCATAATGTGGGGAAAGGATAGACAATATGGAAATAAGGCCATTTGTATGATCACACATAAAAAAATTGTGACTCTTTATTTCTTCAAACAAACATTCTAGCCAGGGTTGGACACATTTATGAATTACCTGCTTATGAATTATAGGATGTCATTTTTATTTGGCCACAATGCATGAGGGATGTTGAACTGGTATTTGAATTGAAAATGACAGGGAGATGAGTTAATTTGCCTAATTATGCCTGATACAGTATGTAGAATACATTTCTCATTTGATTACACTCAAGTTCGATACGGTCAAAATAATTACCACAAGAAATCAAAACAGACTATTTATGCGTAAACAGTTTTCTTTACTGCTGCTATGAAATGTTCCATAACCTGTGTATTCTCAGCAATTTTATTAACAGAAGAAATATAGGGTATTATAATTAGCAAAACATTTTGAAATTGACACTTTATCGACACCCCGCCTAAAAAACTTAATACCTTAGAAACAATTGAATTTGTATTATTATTTGCTTTCCCTCATGTTGTATAAACTATGTGTCAGTCCTAATTCTGAATTTGCATGCATTAATTTTAATACTAAATTAGCAATTTTATTGACATATTCCGGTCATTGTAAAGTGATAACTAAAGAGTTCACAGTATGCCGTGCATACATCCACAATAATCTGGATAGATTTTAAAAAAGCTCTCCGTCCACACTAGCATTTTCCAACGTTATCCAAAGGTTGCTTGAACACTAAAACATCTGAAAATGCTGAAATCATCTTACAGCACATGCATAAAACATCATAGCATCATAAAAAAATGCAGTTGCCTTCATGTTTTTGCTGTACAGTAACCGCGAGTACATTTTCTGTAATCTTTCAAGGAATGTCATATGAACTTTGAAAAATGGTATTGTTCAAGCATGTTCAAACAATGTGGATGTAAGGTCCTTAAAAAGAAAATGATTTTGAAATGTACTTTAATGGGACTTTAGCTATAGTAAATGCGTTAGAAATGTTAAGAGCAGTTCTGTTCACTTACACTAACATTATCATTATCAAATGAAGCGTTTATTATTATTTAAGTTGATTGTGAAAAGCATTTGCCTCTGTTCTGATTTTGTTAACACTATTTTACAGTGTCTTTGTTACATACCTACTATGGTATTAATAATGGTAAATTACCCTAATATAAACCCTAATGCTCAAAATAATTATTTGGTTTGAGTAGGGAACTTAAATTAAACAAATTAGTTCAATCAAATGAACTTTTATGAGTATTTAGAACGTTCTTTTTCTTTTGAGTTCACGGAACTGGCACATTTTAAGTAATCAAGATTGTTTAATTGTTTTGAGTTTTATGAGCATGCTTTGCCATGACACTCGAAAGGGAGAGTAAATGCTAAAAGTGTTATATAATGTTTTTTTGTGTGCAAGTTAAATGTATGAATTAGCTTACTCAAATATTTCAAGTTGAGAGTAAGTAAAATGTATACTAGTACAAAATAAAAGTTGTCTCGGTTACACATGTAACCCTTGTTCCCTGAAGGAGGGAACGGAGACACACGTCAGAATGTGAACCGACGAATTTGGATATCGCATGAGAGCCCTATCACCTTCGAGTGTGTACTAAACGAGCCAATGAACATTGGCGTGCAAGATTTGCATGTCACACTCCGCCCCGTGTAATGTAATGAGTACAAAATAAAAATCTGCCGGTTATGCTTACTTAAACTTTGGATTTATTAGCTTAAAAAATTTTATGTAACTGATTACCTTACATTTTTTGAGTTTTGCCAACTTATTAATGTTTACAGTGAATAGTAGTTATGTTGGTAATTAATATTACAAACTACTGTACATGTATAATTACACCTTAAAAAAGTGTAATTTTAGTTTGCAATTAATCACGTTACTGCATAATGTAACAATTAATTTAAAGAAAAGCAGCAGGTGAAATGCTGTAATAAGATTCACAATTCATTCCAGCAAACATGTCAGTCAGTTTTTACCACTTCATGATCACATTTACTAAAAAATATGCTGTTCACAGAAAACCTCTAGTTCATTCTATGGGATCTTTTGTAAAGCGTGTCTGAGTAAGTAACAGTATAATGGAGGTGGAGATTAAGCAGAGGGTCGATCGAAATACAATTTAAAAGACATTCTCAATGCAATTCTGAATAGCACTCAGTCCTAATTCACACACACACACACACACACACACACACACACACACACACACATGTTGGGTTTTCATCTTTTATGGGGACTTTCCATAGGCGTAATGGTTTTTATACCGTACATACCGTATATTATATCCCCCTACACTGCCCCTGCCCCTAAACCTAACCCTCACAGGAGACATTCTGCAATTTTACATTTTCAAAAAACATCACTTAGTCTGATTTATAAGATGTTTTCCTCATGGGGACCTAAAAATGTCCCCACAAGGATGAGGATTTCGGATATTGCTATCTTTGTGGGGACATTTTGTCCCCATAACGTGATGATTACCAGTCCACACACACACACACACACACACACACACACACACACACTCACACACACACACACACACAGACACATAAACGCACAAACATGTGGATATGGATATTGTCAGACATGCACACAAAGTTTTTTTCTCTCCCCGAGTAAATATGTTATCAGTGATTTGTGAGAGCAGCAGAAAACAGTACACTTCTCATTTTAATCTCAAAAGACCATAAACACCATCTCTCGTTTCTCTGAGACGCACTGAATTGCTGTTTCCTTACGATTCATTTCACGCTCTATCTAGCAAAAACATGCAGCACTTCTGTTCAACGCTTACCCTTTGAAAATATTAATGGAAAGAGCTTGCATTAAGAAAATCCTCAATCTCTCTCCCTTTCTTCTGTCAGACTTCTCTCAGTACATACACATGGAGCTGAGGGACAAATGTTACTCTGTGTATAGCATTACCTGTACGTCAAGAAATCAAATTAAATGAAATTGAGGATGTTTATCGTCAGGTAAACATTGGTTTCATATGTAACATGATACAATGCTGTGAATCACCTATCATATTCTGTAAGGAGTATATCTCATGCAGGTTTTGGAACTGATCCAAAAATTACTTTTAGGCTGTAATCACACTTGTAGTTCAGTTCTCTTCGTTCTTTAGGTCAGGACCAAAAACGAAAATGATACATTTAGTCCTGGTTCGATTATGGCACTTTTCCACTGCATGGTGCCTGGTATGGCTCACTTTTAGGGGGGTTTTCCACTGTGTACAGTGCCTAGTTCCTGGTAATTTTTAGTATCACCTCGGTTGAGGTTCCAAGCGAGCCGTACCAATACTAAAATGTGACGTGTAAACACTATAGATCACTGATTGGTCAGAGAGAATCGTCACTACCAGCGTCATTGGATTTGTGACACAAGACACCAAGGGCCCTATTTTAACGATCTAAGTGCATAGTCTGAAGTGCATGGCGCAGGTGCACTTAGAGCATGTCGAAAACTCAGAATTAACTTTTGCTAATTTAACGATGGAAAAAAATGATCGGCGCGCAAGGCACATGGTCCAAAAGGGTTTTACCTATTCTCTTAATGAGTCATGTAGCGAATTAGCTCTGAGGGGAAATATTAATAATTATTCATAACTTATTATGAGTATTCATTATGATTAATTATGAATATTTGAATCAGTTAAACAGATTAACTACCTTACCATTGCAATCAATCAGTTCCTCCTATGAACGTTCAGTATCGATTATGAATTAATTCTAAGAAAAGGATATTTTTCATGGCCACAGAAAAATAATTATTTCTTTGAATTTACGTAAGCGCTTAAAGCGCACAACAAGATCGGTTATTTAAGGGACAATTTGTTTGCAGGCAGGGAGTCAGAACCAACATACATATAACTTTAATAACTAAATCACGTACAAGACTAAACTGACAGAAGACACACACAAAACATATACATGGTAAGAGGCCAGGTTAAAGTGGTTGGAGGAAAAGAGTCAGAACAGATGGATGAAGTTATGCAATATGAGTATATTATTAATCTAAAACCTGGGAAGAACCACCATTGATAAACTCCTTTGTCTAAACAAAGGGGTTTACAGTTTTACTAACTACACAGCGATTTCTGTTTCGTACTTTACTTGCATTTAGCCTGAGCTGTGGAATACCGTCCGTGGGGAAATCGCAGGAGAAAGTTTCAATGGTTCCATCCGATGGCATTGAAGTGGTGATCAAGTTCTTTTGTATCGATTGAAGAAGAAATGATGAGCTTGCATGGTTGTTTCGACTCCGTCGAGGTTGAGGAAGTTACACAGGGCGTGTTTAAGATGGTTTATTTGTCCTTTTCAGAAAGACTGAGAGTCTCAGCTCTCTGCACGTTCCTTTGAGTCATAAAACAAAGTTTATCTGACGGTAACCCTGCTAACGAAGTATCCTGGTACCCTGTGCTATTGGGGGAAGGTCTGCTACTAAGCACAAAGCATTTGAAACATATTTGTTAAATGTAACCAACGATTATGTGTCTGATTTGCCTCAGTCGCTACAGTCATGGGTGTGTTTTTGGGGTAATGTGCAATAAACCAATCAGTGTCTCATCTCCCATTCCCTTTAAAAGCCAGCTGTGCTTGCACCATGGCGGATTCACTATTTACATGGCGGAATATAGACACCCTCAACCTGACGAGTCCGTTTAAATACATGTGTGTATTGCCACGATATGTCAAATAATTAGCCAATTTCATTTGTGATTACTGCAAATAGTTCATTCTGAAACATGCAATGACTATCCATTATGACATGTAGGCATTTTCATAATACAAATATAATATCTAACTTAACAAACATCTGTGTGTTGGAGTAAATTCCCTTGTTGTGTTTGTGTACACATGAGGATATTTTTACCAGCTGAGAACTCATGTGTAAAGGAGTCTAAATGTGTAAAGGAGTCAAAACAGCACCAGGAATTCCTCCGTCAAACACGTGCAAAGATCTGCTGTAAGGAAACGGCAGTTCTGACGTGTTTAGGTAGAGTTATTATAAAGCATATGATTTGCAAATTAGTCTTTTGCTCTAACTTTGACCTTGACTGTCTTTGCTCAGATTGTCAATCTGAGATTGAATTGAGATTTGGGGCTGGTTAGGGGTCAGTTTCCCTTAAGTAACTGTGTTTCTTCCACTATGTGCACTTTTGTACGGTGGCCGAGAGTATTTTATTTGATAGTATTGTGTGTCTGGGATTACATTTGGTTACACTTTATTTTAAGGTGTCCTTGTTACAGTGTAATTATACATTTAAGTTTTTATTTCAAATTTTATTTGGGGAATAAAACTTTATTTTGCTAAAGTTAATTTCAAGCTAGCGTAGCATTTTGCTCATCTTGAAAACGCAGTGAAATAAAAGTTAAATTTAATAATTTGAAAAAATATAGTTGAAATATCACAAAACAAAATCTATTTAACAATGATTTTACTGCGGACAGTTGCAATTTTTGTAAACGGTGATGTATAGCACATTCACACAATAATTATTAATATTTTTAAAGATTATTTTTATTGTGGATTTGTCATGTTTAAATTTGAAGTTTTAGTTTGGGACACGCCACGGTAATATTGTACAAATCCATGTTTGAAAAAAAAAAAAAAGATTCATAAATTTAACCCATATAGATAAAGAAACACAACCTCAATGTTGTGTTATGTTTGTAATTAAATAATATTTGTAATAATATAAAACAATGTATTATTATACCAAATTATTATTAAAATTTCCTTTTTTTTTAAGAAACTCATTGCACATGCACATATAAGTGTTCTTTTATCACAAAGAATCCTGTTGCTTTATAGAGGACATAAAAAGAGATTAATTTTGTGTTGAATTCGGTCAAAGTTTCTCCTTTACAGCATGTGATTTCAATTTAATGTTAGTGTAGACCCCTAGCCTGGATGCCAGCCGAACTTAGCCCCGCCCACAACATTTTTACTCGGCCAGTTCGGTCTGGACTTGCTCAATAGAGAAGTAATTATGCCCGAACAGAAGCTGTTCGGACCAATGAAATTGTCAGGGCGGGCTTTAGACGATGATGGACAGATGAGAAACAGTAACGTAATCATCCATGTCATCAAAGAGCGCTTGGGTTGAATTTGTTCTAATCCTAAACGGAGAATATATGCATTCACCGTTACTATTTCTCTCAGAAATGATGATCGTGTTGGTAAGTACTCTGTGTCTCCTTAAATTCTTTTTTTACAACACCGGCAAAGTTTGTTTACACTCATCTTTTTCTTCTAACGCTAGGCTACTTATTCCAGCGTGCGTGCAGACAGGGTTGCCAAGTTTTACAACAAAACCCGCCCAATTGCTAACGTTCCTCAAAACTAGCCAAAAACAAGCCCAAAAGCTTTCCAGGGGGATTCTCCGGGAAAAAAAAGGCATTTGGGGGGTAAAATATGTGTTATTTTGGAAGGACTGCCAGCTAAAATTCGCATTTCTGGGTTTGTATATCACATAATTGGGGTCGCTTCAACCCGTGGACTTGGCAACACAGTGCAGTTGAGTTCTGTTGACATTTGACAACTAACGTTATGCGTCGCTCGGTCGCTCCGTTGCTCTGATTGGTTGTAGGTCTATCCAATTGAGGTCTTTCCTGGTTCGGTTGAAACACGCCCCATAATCACAGCCCAACGGAGCAGAATCAGACTCATATTCTGACTAGAATTGAGTATGACGACGTCAGGCTAGTAGACCCCCCTGCTGCGACAAGCAAAGCAAATGTTCCAGCACGCATCTCATTGTACCTTGAGTGAAATTTGCAAATAGTTCCTTGCCCCGAAGGATAAAACTCGGCTCTTACAGAAGCGTGCAAATACCCTAAAAATCATACATCATTTCAACTGGGATCACTGGGGTGTGAGAACACTTAATTATTACGAATAGGAAGGCTAAAATAACAAAATTAAGTGTGTGTCAGGGCAAGGCCATTGCGCACGGCAAAAAAAACACACCTGCCACTCAGAATGAGTGATTACCTTTCTCCACGTGGAAGGAAAAGTCAATTCCACACTTTTGCCCCTCCTCCAGGCGCAGACACTTCAAATGTCTCTCACGCATATACACTCAAACACATTCACGTTTATTTATGAAGGCCCACAAAGTTCATGATTCTGCTGGGTTTTCCAAATCTGTAATCATTACAACAACACCAGTAGATCATTTTTATATTTGTTTGTTCTTCTTGCTGTACATCTCAGTAGCCTTTATAGTAAAGCACAGAGATCTAAGTTCCCTGGAGAGCTTCTTGTGACACAGGTTGTTTCAATGAATGATGAATATGGGCCACTTTAGTCGTACGGGGACTGCCTGTATTTATCATACTATGTCTTTTTGACAATTAATTCAGCAGTCAGCAACAAACACTCAAGCCTTTTGTCTGTTTTACAAACGGCCATGTAGACTAAGGGTATACACTCTAAAAAATATGGACAAATCCAACCATTGGGCTAAAAATGTAATATAAATTTAACGGCTGGGTTTGTCCATATTTGACCCACATTTGGGTTGAAACAACCCAGCATTTTTTAGAGTGTGTATGATTTTTCCTGGAATTAGCTTGCTGATAAGTTGGTTTTAGGCTTTGACTCACTTGATGTACTTTTTAATCTAAATCTAGCTGCTTCAGGAGGAAGACAAGATTGTGCTGGCCCAGGAAACCCATCGATTGTAAGGGCAGCCGGTGAGTTGAGTTTTTTCCCTCAGCGATATCTAACAGTTACATCCATCACCTCGCAGACACACTCATATAGACTCACATTCATTGCTCACACCTCAGGGAGAGTTACAAGTGTATCCTAGCTAGGCAGAAACTTATGAAGATATCCTCTAGAGCGGGCTGTTTAAGATTAGTCTCGCATAGCCAGACCTTCAGGCTGACGGCAGGAGGTCTGGACTCAATCGCAGCTTTCATTGGCCAAGGACCGCCCAGAGGCTGTCTGACCGACATGTAAAGCAACCAGTCACATTAAGTTTTGTTCTGCAACATTTTTAGGGGCGTGAAAGTCTTGATGTCCCTACAATAACAGAAAGGGTGTGTAAAACACTCGGACGTATTTCAGAGTCTATGCTGTGAACATACTTCACATAAATCCAGCATTTAGTTGATCCTGGTAAGCGCGCATTGTCACAGTTGTAAACACCATGGCTTTCTTCTTCCATGAGGGGGTTTGGCGTCACGGCATCTTTGTTTCCAAGCAGACCATTACAGAACACGACACACACGTCTCCCGCCCGGACAAGTAGAATGTAACCAATCAGATGATGACTTTGAAACTTCTGAAGTGTTTACAATTTTGTGTGCCATATGCATCAGACATTTAGCCAACGGTCCATGAGCATGATGTCTGAGACTGAGATTCGATTGACGAGGTAGTTATGGTCTTAAAACAAGAACGGTAGCGAACCGTGATTCTTGAAACTTGGCCCTCTCACCCCCTTCCCTTTCAGCCTAGCTTTCTGTGTCCTCTTACTGCATGTTACCTTTGACAAGAAATGTGACAAGCAAAACATCAGAGTGAGCGTGAGAGTTATCACCAAAATTAAAGAAAAAGTAATAAAATGCTCATCATCACACAATCGGTGTGTCATTTCAGTGGGATATGGTGACAACTGGCCACAAAACCAACTAAATTCAATGTAAGACGACACGTCAAGACCAAAGTAAGGACACACACTTCCGCATCTTAGACAGTGAACAGCAATCCTGGCATTTTGGAATCCATCACCACAAACAATGTGATAATAAATCATATCATTAGACTGTCACAGCAGACGATTAAACGCATGTTACAGACCATATTCATCTTATGGTTTGGGGAAAATGTAATGTTTATGTAGAATTACAGCAAATGTGCACGGTCGCTATAAGTAAATCTACAGATTGACCAATAATTCTGCAATTTTTTTCTCAAATAAAGCTTCACATTTAAAATCAGGCGGCCAGAATAAAATCAGTCAATGTAACCTATTAGATTTATGAAGACCTATATCGGTGAGCATAAGAGACTTATGAAAAACATTAAAAGGCTTACCGACCCCCAACTTTTGAACAGCAGTGTATATTTGAAGTAAATAGCTTGCCAATGATTGCTAAGGTATTCTGCGTAATTTTAGTGAATTGTTACATGCTTGCAAGGGTGTTCCAAATGGTTGCTAGGTGACTGCATGTTGGCCCAAGTCAAAACAGCCCATCTCTATAATATTCACAGACAAAAAATGTCCAATCACTTCTCCTTAACAAGCCGCAATTGAATCACTCATATCTGTAGCAATGGTTCTGTAAGAATTACACACCAATGTTTAATATCTAGCAACAGGGATTTGTTCAAATCCATAACTCTAATTATGATAAATATTAGTAGTGACATTTCCTTTTGTGGGCACCAATAATACTATTAAGTAAAAGGCAATAAATAAAAAAAATCTAATTTCAAGTACTGCCTTGCAAGCACTGTAATAAGTCATAAGAATGATCCAGTATTATCAGCAATGCATGCCATATAATGTTGCAGTACACTTTAACAATCGAAATGATCTAAAACTAGCAGAGCCCTCGCGGGATCATTGGTAAGCTAGCTGTACAAATGTAAGTTGAGACTTATTTCAGCAGAGTGTGAATTGGTAAGCAATCTGACCTCATGAATATTTTAAAAAGAAGAGTTATTGATGATTCAGAGGAGCGGCTAAATTCACTCGCTTGAGTGTATCATGCCGTTATTAGTTTTTCTCAGTGTGTTGCCTTTCTCTGAGATGTCTATGTAATCAAAGCGCTGTTTGTTTTCACTGGTAGCGATCTGGAGAAGGTTCTTTCTTCACCGAGGAGAGTCTCTCTGTGGGATGGATAATCTAGCCCTGGGCATGATTCCAAGGGAACGCCATAATGACTGCTGTGACTCCCTGACCCTTTATGATTTATGCAGTGCTCCACGTATAACAGGCACCACGGACACCCTACACATACGCACACATTTCCATCCACTTCGAGCCTCAACCCCCCACTCTCTCTAAAGATCCCAAAGCCCTAGTGGGATTCCTGTCTCAGGGATCAGCCCTACATATCCAAAAAATCTCCCCCAATGCACGCCTGCTTAGGCCCCAGTGTGCTGTTGGGTCAAAGGTCATGTTGGAGCTGTCAGTGAGCTGCTTGTGTCAGGAGTAACAGCGGACCGTAGGGACTGCCGTTCTCTTGACTTGTTTTGGGTTTGAGGTATGAGGAGGAAAGGTGAGGCGCCAGGTGATAATGCATCATACTGGACACTGTGAAAGGGCCAGACCTTATGGATTTGTGTGCTTGTGTGCGCTTGTGTGTTTTATTAGCAGGCCTATTCAATTCGGATTGTCTGACAGACCTCACTGTCTACATAGACTGTTGCTCAAGGCAGCACCTTAACTGAAATGGAACCTCAAGAAAGACTTTTAAATGGTCTTCATGGGCAGCAACTCAGCAATGGTCACAATAGTTCCCACAGGAAATTCACTAGAAACTTGAATCAATAGAATTAGAATTAGAATTAAAATTAGAACTCTATTTTTACCTATGCATGTTTTTTTTTTTTTTTTGGTTTCCATTCCCTGGGAATCAAACTCATGGCTAATCTCATGCACTACATGTTGAAAAACACTCTCAATTTATTCCAAAATAAATTGATGTATGTTGCTAATCTAATGATTTGAAACTCTAATAAGCACAGATAGCATATGCAACTATTCTGTGATTTTTTCTTTATTAGAAGGAACTCTGATGGAACTATATTTTGTTTTTTTGTTTTTTGACTAACTTGATTGATCCATTGATTGATTCATTCATTTCATTCATTCATTCAATCATTTTGAGTTTATATTCCATGGTAAGCAAACTCATCACCTTGGCATGAGTAACATCCCACACTACTTGCAGGAAAGTACTCGCCTCTCATGCTGATTCGAATCACGTTCAGAGCAGTGCAAAGGGTTTACATTGGTGCCGTGACCCGGATGGGAGTGAGGTTTAGGGGGGTGAGTGTAACAGAGACCAGCAAGTAAATAGCTGTGCAGGAAAACCTCACTTCCTCTGGCCTCAAGAGGTGCACTAGGGCATGCGGTCTTTAGCATCCTTGTTTGCACACCCGCCTCCCATTTCAGAAACGCCGGTTCGAATCCCACTCAGAGCGGTGCAAGTAGAACAGGAGGGGTTACATTAGCATGTTTGCTAAGCTATTATTTTAATGCTCTAACAAGAACAAAAAACACAAAGCATATGCAAATAAAAGTGCATTTCATTAGATGAAACCATTTTCTACTGATAATTCTTATTTGGTTTTATTTGATAGGACTTGTATCTAAAGCCAATTACCATGCATTCAAGGTGTTTTTGTCCGTTTGTGTATTCCCTGGGAATCAAACCCATGACCTTGGTCTGGCTAGCACTCTATGTTTAAAAAAAATGCTCAGAATTGAGTGTAGTATTGTTTGATGTTAGTATGCTAAAGGTTTGATGCTCTAATACACACAAAACACCAAGTATACAATGTAAAAAAAAAAAGTGCATTCCATTACTTTGGCATGGCTAGCATCATGCGATACGTCTTCAGCTACAGGAACTTGTTGCAGTACTGAATTAAATATATTTCATATATTTCATGTTCATTGCGGTGCATTCTGGGATTGCCTTATCTGTGAAAGATAGATCCAATGCTGTATTTTCCCAAAACAAAGTATAAGGCATCATAACTTCTTTAGACTTTGGGTCAGCAGTGTGCCCATGATGCCTATAAATATTGCCTTGGTAGGTAGCACACTTTGCAACATAGCTAGTGTGTATATATGTATATACTAGACTTGGGTGCCTCTGTTGGGTACCTCCAGACATCCATCTGTTTGAGTGAGTATATCAGCCGTCCCTGAACAACCAAAAGCTTTATGAGGCCATGAATTGGGTTGCTTTTAATTGGCCCTCTGTGTAGAAGAAGAAGCCTGCAGCTACAACGAGCTTATCAGCTCCTGCCCTCCATCAATAATGCATGTGTCGGGCATTAATGCGCTGTGTTCTGCCTGTTAGCAAGAAACAACAGTGGAGTTCTTGAGGACAGAGTCACTCAGGGAGGCAAATGGATGGTTCAGCGCTGCACTCCAGTGTAATATAGATGAATGAAGGGACAGCGGTCCTGCTTTCCCATCTCTTCAGCCCTGAGGCCATCTCGATGAATCGCTTCTGCTCTGTGACTTCAACAGTTCCCTGACATCCGAACTTAACACAGTAGTATTCAATGTTGGGGTAACACATTACAAGTAACGCAAGTTATGTAATCAGATTACTTTTTTTTATATAACATTGGAAAGCTTGTAAGAGCGGTGCGTGTAAACCTCACACCGCTGGCATCAAGAGACTGATGCTAGAGGTTGCGGTCTTTAGCATCCTTGTTAGCGCGCCCGCCTTCCATGCACGAGATGCCGGTTCGAGTCCCGCTTGGAGCGGTGATAATAGGACTGGAGGGGTTACATTTGGTGTTTTGCCTGGAACGTATTGAGGTTTAGGGGGATGAGTGTAACAGAGGCATGCTAGTAAGAGCTGTGTTTGTAAACCTTACTCTGCTGGCATCAAGATACACTCTAGCAACTGATGCTAGAGGTCTTTAGCATCCTTGTTAGTGGGCCGGCCTCCCATGCCGGACACGCTGGTTCAAGTCCGGCTCAGGGCGGGGCGAGTAGGACCAAAGGGGTTACATATCTAGTAAAGTAATGCATTACTTTTAAATTTACAACAAAATATCTGAATTACTTTTTCAAGTAAGTAACACAAGTTAGTTTTGTTCTCCCATTTAATAAGACACCACACCTGTCCCTGTGTTGAGAGAAATCGGAAATAAGTGCAGAGGCATTGTGTGTAAATATGATGGTTATTGTAGTTCTAGACTAAGGGCCAGATTTACCAAACCCTCTTTTGGTGTTATAAAACTATTTCATTTATTTTGATTTACTAAAGACACAGTCAAATATTAGCGCTGAAAATTTTTGCTGACCGCATTTGTTGGAGTTTCCCTTTCACATACAAAATTTACAGGAGAACAGCATGTAAATTAATCTCGCAAGGTGTTTAATAATTTGCGCTAGTCAATTTATTGGTATTTGCTCCATTATTTACCACCCCAAAAAGCATGTCTTAAAGCAGACACTGATTTGCTCTTGCGCTGGTAGATTGTGTTGGTCATTATGGAAATGGTCCGACTGTGTCTGTGTTCAATTAACACGTCGTCAGTAAATCATGCACAGAATTTAACATTCCCATCAGCACTTTTTTGGAATTGCGCGCTTACGCTAATTTGCCCTGTTTAGCAAATCTGGCCTGAAATGTGAACATGCATTTACTCATCTCACTTACGCAAAAACAGATTATACATAAATAAATGTTATGCAAGCCTGCAATAATTAAATATGTTAAATAATACAAACAGATTTTATGGATTTAATCTCACTTTGTTAACCAGTGTCTTTGCTGCTGACCTTCAATGATACAATTGAATCATACTCAAGCAAAAATGACTTTAGATATGCATCACATTTGTGTTTCTTTTTTTATTGCTGAAGTGTTGAATTGTTGAACTGTCTTGATTAAGTCTTGATTAAAATTTAAAGTAATTTAAAGACCGCTTTACTGTGGTACATTACTCAAATGTAACACAATGTTTGCACACTTGTTCTTCAAAGGCATGACAGCCTCACAGAAACCTGATGCATAGTGGGATGGGGGGGTTGCAAGAAATATATTAGTTATGGTAATGACCTGTGCTCAAGCAGAACACTGCCTGAGGGAAGGAAGGGCGATCAAAGCTCTGCTTTTCTCTCTGGACCCTCTATGACCCACCCCCTCATCTCTCTCTTCCTCGGCAGGAAGACCCCTCAGCTAAGAAGCATCTGCCACAAACGGTACTGCTACTATAGGTAATCCATTGTGCACTTAATGCTGAAGTAGTTACTGCAGAATGTATTTGTGAGAGATCAGTATCAAAAGAGCTCATAGGGCTGCAATGAATTTTGGTGTTCTTTTTAAAGCGACGGAAAATTTTGCCTCTCCCACTGGTGAATTGAGAATTATTTCTTTGAGCATCCTGATCGGCTCAACACGCATGTTTGGTGAGGCTAATGGTGCAGAAATGATTTCGCCAAATATCCACTGTCCTGCAAGAGCCATTAGCGCAATTGCAAGTGGGCAATTACTCCACAAATTTTGTCTACATCACCTTTTAAACAATATGTTTAACACACACTGTATTGAGCACCAAGCCAGCTGAGAATAACTTGGCTTTTGAACATTTCCACTTTATCCCAGGAAAAAGAGAACCACATACATACGTATATCAAACATGTCTTGGTTGGCTTTGACTTCAGATCATCTTGCATTATGTAGTGACAAGTGTATGTTTCTGTCACTCTGTCAATATATATACAGTCAAACCAAAATGTATTCAGACATTCAACATATTCGCTAGAAAATGGTAATAAAATATGACAAGAACTCAGAGTTAAACTGTGTCAGAACAAATTCGTCTTGATAATGTCAGATAACATTGATAGAAATGTATGTAATGGATTACAATCAACTAATCAGCTGTCAGCTGTTAAATTTAAGTACACAATTAGATAATACCAATTTAGGTCAACCAATAACCAAGCAATGCTTAATTTTGTTCAGTCTGTGGTGTAAAAGGTTGCATTAGCAAATAAAAAAATATTTAAAAACACTTAAGCAAAACATGGTCAGGTCAAATTTGTATAAATTTTTGACATAATCGCTGCATCCAAAATCAAATACTACCCTTCTATACAGTATGCGGAAAAACAGAACGCCAAAAGAGTAGTAGCTATGGCATAGTATTCGTAAAAACAGTAGGCGAAATTCCCTGGATGACCTACTACTACTATGTTAATCGATTAGCATGCTAAGCTAACACATTTAGTGAGTGACTGAGTGAGTGAAGTGAGGTGAAAATGAGTGCTCTGCATCAAGGTTATTTTCATAAACGAAAACTGAAACTAAGACTAAAATTATTGGTCAAAAAACACTGTCCTGAGACGCGACGCATGCAGTGAACACATCGCTAGTCCTGTTCAACGACTGTTCACAAAGAATGCGTTTGTGGCAGTGAAGTGGGAAATGACACAAGGTAATGAGACGCACGTTGAACTTAAGCTCAATGCTTTTAGAATGCCATTCATGCGAGACGCAGGTACGACAGAAACTATAGCAAGTAATACTGTGTGTTTGAGATTTCATGTTTACATAATATTGACAGGCTCAAAGGTGTTATCATTGTTTTTACAAACCATTTACTACTTCTGATATTATTATCCGTGTGGAGACATTTCCCCACAAAGTAGGAAATACCAGGACACACACACACACACACACACACACACACAGACAGCATTTACTCTTCATTATTTAATCACACTGTCTTCACAACAGTTTGTGTTGGCTGTAGTTAGATGGCAATGCCTACATTGTACTAGCCTACTGAAGAAATAATCTTTAAATAAATAATCTTTTAATTGTTGTACAATATTTCATCTTTAAAATGAATGAGTTTGTCTGGAATTTATCATTTTTACTTTTATATTTTTACTTTGCTTTTATTTGGTTCTTTGTTCAATCTCACCATTGTTTGTCGTATAGGTCCTTAAAGCTGAAGACCAACTTTATGCATGTTTTGTAAGATTCCCCTCTCCGTTAAACATATTTTGTTGGACTGTCCTGGGTTCTTTTATGAAGTTATTTCACTTAAGGATTTATTTAGAAAGATTATGCATGAAAAGATTTAGGATTTTTTTTTAATCATAAATTGATTTAAAAAATATTGTATAATATGTTTGTTTGCTTGGTTTTATTGTATTTATATGATATTTGCATTTTTGTAATATAATTTTTGCCATGAATATAGCTTTAGATGCTGACATGGCATTAAATAAAACAATCTGTATTCCCTTATTTTATTTTTATTATTAAGATGTCTGCACAAGAGTTAACTCTAATCTGTGCAAACATTAAACTTTGCTGAAATTAAAAATCTTTTGGTCTCTACACTTCTCTACACTTCGTTCTGGTAACTCTGCTAAACTATAATTACTAAAAACTGAAACGAAATATATAAAAACTAAATAGAAATGTGATCACAAAATAAAAACTAAACTAAAACTAGCAAAACAATTTATAAAACTAACTAAAACTAAACTGAAATTTGTTCCAAAATTGAAAACGATAATAAAATAAAAACTAATTTAAAAATGCAAAACTATAATAACCTTGCTCTGCATTTAACCCATCCAAGTGCACACACACACACAGTAGTGAACACAATCACACACCGTGAATACACACCCAGGGCAGTGGGCAGCCATATTGCTGTGGCGCCCGGTTGGGGGTTCGGTGCCTTGCTCAAGGGTCTCACCTCAGTCGTGGTATTGAGGGAGGAGGAGAGCGCTGGTTATTCACCGACATTTCCTGCCGGACATGAGATTCGAACCCGCAATCTCATGTTGCAAGTTCAACTCTCAAACCATTAGGCCACGACTGCTCCTACAAGTAACTTCACATTAATCACATCAAAACTTTGAATTTCATGTGAATTTCTGGACACACTTTCAAATATCAAAATTTTTATAATTATAATTAGGAGTCTCAAAACAAATCATGAAACAGCAAAAATGTACCAATGGTTGATTTTATCTAAAGAAAACAAAGTCATACAAACAAAGATTATGACACAAAACAAGAATGCTATAAACTCGCAACGCACCTACAGAAGAGACAGAGCAGGTTACCTTTGGTATGATACAAAGTCTCTGCTTTCAAATTTTTAAATTTTTTTAAGAAATTCAAACCGTTTTGTGGCTCTTTAATGTGTCGTGACCGTTCGCTGTAGCGCAGTTTAAGCAGCACGTGAACCGATCAATCTCTCGCTCTGGCCCCGGGCGGGGATCACCCTTTTCGCCCTCGCAGCTCACTGATGTGAAATTATTACAAGCAGAGTTTGCTGACGTGCCCCTACCTGGCCGCACCGACCTCATTCAGCACCACGTTGAGACTGAGCCGGGCGTGGTGGTTCGCAGCCGGCCTTACCGTTTACCTGAACACAAGAAAAAAGTAGTTCAGACTGAATTAGAGGCTATGCTTGATATGGGGGTAATAGAAGAGTCCAGCAGCGACTGGGCGAGCCCGATAGTTTTGGTCCCAAAACCTGACGGCTCGGTCCGGTTCTGTGTGGACTACCGTGAAGTAAACGCGGTGTCGAAATTTGATGCGTATCCAATGACGAATTGCTTGATCGGCTAGGGACCGCTCGTTTTTACTTGACACTGGACTTAACAAAGGGATATTGGCTGATCCCCTTGTCTCCTATGTCCAAAGAAAAAAACGCTTTCACCACACCGTTTGGATTACACCAATTTGTCACCCTTCCTTTCGGCTTGTTCGGGGCTCCCGCAACCTTTCAACGTCTGATGGACAGAATTCTCCGGCCGCATGCTGCGTATGCCGCAGTGGCATATGCAGCACTTGCGGGCTGTCCTAAAGTCGCTGAGAAGGGCAGGGCTCACTCTCAGGGAGAGAGTCGGGAGAGAGAGACCTGGACTGGGACTGCCTGTTGCTGCCTGCTGTACAGGAGAAACGAAGCTGAATCTGAGTGAATCATTGACGACAGTGTTTTGACTGTTAAGTGAGCTGAACGCCCTCATGCGTACTTTATGTTTGAACCCGTTCTGAGTAATAAAGAGTGCAGTCCCAGTCACGCCGACCCCGTCTTCTTCCTTCCTTCACCCACTGACAACGAACCTAACCACATGTATATTTAAATAGTATAGAACCACAAAGTATTAAAAAAAACTGACATTCATGGACAGCATCTTTGTTCAGAGGGCACAGTACAACCTAAAAGTGAGTGAAGTGATGTGTGACCAAGTATGGTGACCCATACTTGGAATTTGTGCTCTGCATTTAACCCATCCAATTGCAGTCACACAGTAGTGAACACACACCTAGAGCAGTGGGCAGCCATATTGTTGCGGAGCCCGGGGAGCAGTTGGGGGTTTGATGCCTTGCTCAAGGGTCTCACCTCAGTCATGGTATTGAGGGTGAAAGAGAGCACTGGTTATTCACTCCCCCCACCGACAATTCTTGCCGGACCTGAGACTCGAACCCATGTATTTAAAATGAAAGTTACAAAGCATTCTTGTTTTATGTCATAATCTTTGTTTGTATGACTTTAGATAAAATCAACCATTGGTCCCTCCCCCCCTGTCAGGCCAAAGATGAACCCCTGAGCTGTGGTGCTCATATGAGTGATGCAAGATTGAGCATCTCTCAAGCATCTCATTTAATTTCCTGATCCTGGTTTTCCTCTGAGTGTCAGAATACTTGCTACGGCCATTTTCTTTAGTGGGCTATTTGTGTCTTTTTGATTTGTCTTATGTGAGATAAAAATGTGAATAAGAATATTAGAACAGTGAATATCAGATTATCTTTCTTTTTGATTTAAAGCTTGTATTTCCAGCCAAACAAAGTTTCCAAAAGGCCAGGAACTCAATTTGACCCATTCTTAATGCTTGGCGAGTCTCCAAACTTTTATAGAGGTTATGGAAGTGTTGATGAAAGTTTATAGATAGAAATCAACAACCATGAAGGTTTTTAGCAATGTGCACTATCTACATGTGCTGGGGAAGTCCCTCACTCCATAACATTTATGTCATATTTATCTAGCATATAATTACTCAATGACTAGAACGCTCATGATCAGTCTTGCATTTGAAACCGAAAGACGTATTAAACAGAGTCCCGTTTGTACTGACATTGGAGTTTGGGATATTTTATTTGAAATGCAAGAGCCAAAGAGAAGTTGTTGTTTGTTTGTTATTTTTGTCTTGCAATTGCGATTTTATATCTTACAGTTCTGAGAAAAAAGACGATACTGACTTTATTTCTTACAACGGAGAGATAAACTTAAAAGTTATCCACCTTTTTCTGGGGGGGCGCTACTGTAAAAAAGAACGTGGGTACAACTTCCGGCGAGGCGGTGGAAATAGTATGCCAATGGTATTTTGTGTGCTAGTTAGTGAAGAGGCTAAGTGTTTTTCGGATCATTGGCAAGGTTTAAAAATACTGTGAAGCAACATGAATGACACACACTAAACCTTTCAGTTTAGTACATTTATTAGTTAATTAAAGGTGAACTATGTAGGAATTTTGCAGTAAAACATCCAGAAACCACTAGGCCAGTGTTATATATTTTGTTCAGTTGAGTATTTAGAATATCCAAAATGTTTCCAACTATTTGTAAATCGTGAGAAATTGCTATTTTAACCAAGGAGCCGGGACGTGTGAGCTATGCGTGTGAGGGAGTCGCCTGTCGATTGCGTCATATCTGCGTCACCCTCGGTCTCCGGTTTTATTCAGTGAAACACTTTACTCTCACTGCAGTGTGAACAAGTGTCATAGCAGCCGCCGAGCGAACGTCATAACTTCCTTTTCAACACACTCAGATATATCTAATACGATAAACAGAGCTGCCTTACCTCACACTCAGCACTGGAGAAGAGGAAGTGCTGCCGGCAAAAGTGTCATAATAAAAGTCCCGCCGGCGACTATGCCATAATAACAGTCCCGCTCTTCAATCGCTCCTGCGGCCTTGCTCAGCTCCACAACACTCGGTCCTGCTCTGCTTCACTACAGTAATGTTAATAATCGCATCCATGAACATGATTTCTGCCCGAGTCCTATCCTGACTGTTTCCCACCGGCTGTGAGGTGAAGAACACATGTCCCAAGATTCTGCGCTCAAACGTGGCGTCATCAAACTACGCCTTTGTTTTGAACAGGCGACCTCTAGTGGACGGAAAAGTTACATAGTGTAGCTTTAATAATATCACAATACAATCAACAATACCATTTTTGTGCCCTTAATTGTCCTTACTTTACCGACCTTCCAAAAAAAATGCTGCTGCATGACTGCAACAGCGTTCTGGCCCTGCAATACATGAACAACCTGCTGTCTGTACTTCACCTGTCACTGATGCTAGCAACCATGCCTTGTGATGGGATACGTGTAGGCTCAGGCTCGGCTCAATGTCCGCTTTTAGATCGTTTCCGACAGATATTGATACGCCTCTGAGCTTTTCAAATTGCTCATCGCCTTACCATCACAGGCTACTGAATCTAGAAAGTAGCTAAAAATGCTACCGTACATGATACGAGGCCACTTCTTCACGTCATCCTCCCAAGCAACAACCGCGGAGGGTAAAGGTACTGTTGTTTCACCCTTTTGAAAGTTCGTTGAGGTTGTGTTCCCACATCGTTAGCAAATTTGGATAGCTTTAATGACTGTCAACTGTTGAGTGTCAATAAGCTATGTTTCCATCCACCAATTTTTTTGCGCATTTTGGGATATCGCATCAAAAAATGCTGAATGGAAACACCAAGAACTGCATGAATTCTCTAAATGCGCAAAAAAAACGTATGCGCTCGTTTGAGTCGGATACATTTTCTAAAATTCTGTGCGCATTAACTACGATGGAAATGCATAATGTCCCTCTTGTTTACTTCGAACCGGAAGACGCTCCCACTTTTGCCGCAAGGCTTCATGGGGCGTAGGAAACTTGTGCATAAAGTCAGAACTGTCAGATATAAACTCGGAATTGCGAGAAATAAAGTCAGAATTGCGAGACATAAACTGACGAGACAGAGCAGGGTACTTTTGGTATGAAACAAAGTCTCAGCTTTCAAATTTTTTTTTTTTTTTTTAGAAATTCAAACCATTTTGTGGCTCTTTAATGTGTCTTTAATGTGACCGTTCACTGTAGCGCCTCAGTTCAAGCAGCACGTGAACCGATCATCTCTTCTTACTAGTTACAGCACAAAATAAACCTGAATGAACACCAGAAGGTATGTTGTTTCACCCACAGGTTAAAGGATTTTCAAGTTAAAATTCACTAACCCTAATCTACTAACTCGCCTGTGTGGATTGTTTGTCGGACAAAATGGCGGATTCTGCGTTATGATTGGTCTGATCGCCTGTCAATCAAACTCCCAGCGAAGGGTGAATTGCAAGAAAAAAAGTCAGAATTGTGAGACTTTATCGCAATAACGTTTTTTGATTTTTTTTTTCGAGGTAGAAGCTAGGATGGAGATATACTTGTGTCTGTCCTGATACTCAACAAAAGCAATATTTTGTGATCATCACATTGTCTGTGCATGTGTAAGTAATGGGATAGGTGTAGGACTACAAATTAAATGGACTACAAACCCCATGAGTCAACACACACTATAAAAGGAAACCAAAATTGTTGGTGCTTCCTCTTTGTGGTACCATGTGTTAGGCTTGAAAAACAGCTTCTCATGCTTGTGTAATGGCAGATGAAAATACCAATTGATTAATGAGCAGCATAGAACTGAATTGTGAAGTGTCCTAAGGGGAAATCGTGTTGACTGGTGCCTCAGAGAATTAAGTAGATATATTTAAGAACACAGTTGATGCATGATTGCCGTTTACTTTATTGAAAGCATTGGTGGCTTAATGGGTGTCTGAAGAGATGACTAATGTTGACTGGTGTCTTGTGTATTGAAGTGGCAAAGTGGTTTTGTTTTGTTTGACCTAAAAAAGGGGGGGGGGGGGTTGAGCAATTTGTAGTGGTTTGATTTGATAATTTACTTTTGCTTTGGAGTCTGGAGTGAAATTATCATTTATTTGTGATTTGAGTGTGCACTTATTTGCAGAGCTATTTCCATTGGATATGATTGGGAACCCTGTCTGTAATGGTTACAAGTTCGCTTGTTTTTCATTTGTTTTGACTCTTTGCCATTTCTGAATACTTGTTGTGTTGCTTGTGAATGCTGTATAATAAACCTTGTTATATTTGCAAAGAAACACACTGTGGTTGTTGCCCTTTTTGAGTTCTCATCATCTCTTGTTAGATGATGGGGTTACATGTATAATATATAATGAATCGATGTGTTTTTTATGTAGACCTCTATGACAGGCCATCCATCCTGCAGTGATGTTGCAGTGCTCTTGAGGTTGTTTGAGTATACAAACCATAGGCTTGTGTCAGCAAACTCTGATGGAAGAGTCTGCTGGGTCTCTTAACACAGAGAGGCACGGTTTACTCGCTCTACCTGTAAATGAGGGCAAGGGATGTGTGAAGACTGCTGGGTCCACTAACTTTTAAAAGAAAACTACAAACAGTCGACCAGAAATGTATTTTAACTTGTTTATTCAGAGAATTTAACATTTAGATTAGTCATGAATAATAATAAAAAAAAGTGTAAATAAAATGCTAGTTGTTGTCACACTCAACATCTAATCTGCCAAGTTTTCAGTCAGCTGCACATTGAAAGAATCAACACTGATTGTGTAGCGTAAAGGCGGCTATAAATGGATCCATTTTCTAAACTTTGTGTTGTGAACGGTCGCGGTAAATGGCAAATATTTACCATTTGCTTACGGCCGTGATAAATCTGATCTTCAAGCAAAAGGAACTGGATGAATATTTGAATTCTTCCAGACTTGTGATGCAGCCTGAATCATAATCACACCGTGTTCATTCGTTGGCCAGAGGAGAACTGCCCCCCATATATTGTGTTGGTCCCCCTTTTGCTAGCAAAACAGCCCTGACCTGTCGAGGCATGGACTCCACTAGACCACTGAAGGTGTGCGGTGGTATCTGGGACCAAGATGTTAGCAACAGATCCATTAAGTCCTGTAAGTTGCGAGGTGGGGCCTCCATGGATCGGACTTGTTTACATTTACATTTACATTTAGTCATTTAGCAGACGCTTTTATCCAAAGCGACTTACAAATGAGGGAAATAGAAGCAGCTAGAGCAGTCTAAGGGCAACAATATCAACAATATGCAAGTGCTGTAACAATTCTCAGTTAATCTAGCCCAGAACAGATTTTTTTTTATTTTTTATAATTAATAAATTAGACAGACAGACCATGAATAGAATGATAAGTGCTATTCTCGATCGGTCAGGTGTTGCTGGAAAAGATATGTCTTTAGACATTTTTTGAAAATGGCTACAGACTCGGCCGCACGAATTGAGATAGGCAGGTCATTCCACCAGGTGGGAACGGTCCAGGAAAAGGTCCGTGACAGCGATTTCATGCCTCTCTGGTGTTGCACCACGAGGCGTCGTTCACTGGCAGAACGCAAGTTCCTGGAGGGTGTGTAAGTCTGAACGAGCGAGTTTAGGTATGTTGGTGCAGAGCTAGTGGATGTTTTGAAGGCGAGCACCAGTGCCTTGAATTTAATGCGAGCGGCTATTGGTTGCCAGTGCAGACTGATGAGGAGAGACGTGACGTGTGCTCTCTTCGGCTCAATAAAGACCAACTTCGCCGCTGCATTCTGGATCAGTTGCAAGGGTTTGATAGTGCAAGCCGGAAGGCCCGCTAGTTTGTTCAGCACATCCCACAGATGCTCGATTGGATTAAGATCTGGGGAATTTGATGGACAGGGGTCAGCATGGGCACCCTGACTGGTCTGCGGCTATGCAGCCCCATACGCAACAAACTGTGATGCACTGTGTATTCTGACATCTTTCTATCAGAACCAGTATTAAAGGTCCCGTTCTTCGTGTTTTTTTGAAGCTTTGATTGTGTTTACAGTGTGCAATATAACATGTGTTCATGTTTCGCGTGTAAAAAAACACAGTATTTTTCACACTATTTACTTATCTTTATACCGCTGTTTCCACTGTCCTAAAAACGGCTGGTGATTTCCTTGTTCTATGAAGTCCCTCCTTCAGAAACACGTAACGAGTTCTGATTGTGCAAGCGGTTCCTGTGCTGTGATTCGACCACAGCTTAGCGCACGTGAAAGCGGTTCCTGTGTTGTAATTTGACAGCAGCTTAGCGCACGTTGGAAAGGTCACGCCTCTTAACGGAGAGATGTATGCGTTCAATAATCTCTACAGCGTCCCTGGGAAAGCCAAACAAAGGTGATTTGACTCCTGGATGAAAATAACAGCGTCTCGATGACATGGCGATAAACACACTCAACGCAACAGTTCCTTTTCTCCACGCGACCGTCCGCTTCTCCACGTGGGACAGCAACAAGACCGCGCCCCCTTTTTCGTGTTTCTTTGTGGGCGGAGGTTAGTCTGTTCTACTGCTCTACTGACGTAATTAAAGAAGGAAGTACCAGGATGTAGTCCAAGCCAGCCGTTCGCTGTAGGCTTTGAAAGGGAACTTCTGTTAAATAAAATATCTCGCTTGGCATTGAACTTTGAGCTTTATAATTTTACAGGCATTATTTATGCTCTAACAGCAACATTACACACTAACTAAAGTTTGAACAATGGAATCGCGAAGAAGGGGACCTTTAACTTCTTGAGAAATTTGAGCTACAGTAGCTCGTCTGTTTGACCGGACCACACAGGCCAGCCTTCACTCCCCACGTGCATCAATGAGCCTTGGCCACCCATGACACCGGTTCACCTCTGTTCCTTCCTTGGACCACTTTTGATAGATACTGACCACTGCAGACCGGGAACATCCCACAAGCTGCAGTGTTGGAGATGCTCTGACCCAGTCGTCTAGCCATCACAATTTGGCCCTTGTCAAACTCGCTCAAATCCTTACGCTTGCCCATTTTTCCTGCTTCTAACACCTCAACTTCGAGGACAACATGTTCACTTGATGCCTAATATATCCCACCCACTAACAGGTGCCGTGATGAAGAGATAATCAGTGTTATTCGCTTCACCTGATTGGTGTACTTGTGTACTCTGTATGTTCATCATTGTCGTTCGTTATCTTTCATGAAGCACTATTTTGCTTCACTTTAGCTATGATAAAGAGACATGTTTGTGCATTTGGGGGCGGAGCAATAAAGGGAGCTAGTTTGGGTTGATTTAAAATATCAGTGTTTCTCCGAAATCGCTTACTGCTACTTTAAAGCTACACTATGTAACTTTTCCGTCCACTAGAGGTCGCCTGTTCAAAACAAAGGCGTAGTTTGATGACGCCACGTTTGAGCGCAGAATCTTGGGACATGTGGTCTTCACCTCACAGCCAGTGGGAAAGAGTCAGGATAGGACTCGGGCAGAAATCATGTTCATGTATGCGATTATTAACATTACTGTAGTGAAGCAGAGCAGGACCGAGTGTTGTGGAGCTGAGCAAGGCCGCAGGAGCGATTGAAGAGCGGGACTGTTATTATGGCATAATCGCCGGCGGGACTT